>NC_136071.1:1006288243-1006735743 GCF_964261635.1 Lissotriton helveticus | reverse complement strand
TCAACAATTTCTAGCGATTCACCTTCTTTCAGATAAAGACTCTGACCAGAAGTAGGACTCACACCGTGAAAGTGAGGACAATTTAATATGCTTTGCCATCAGCATAGGAATACCATCAAAACCCATGTGTTTTAGCAAATCTATTAAACCCTCCCACGCTGGTGACGGTACCGCTCCGTCACGCCCCTCGGGTGGGCTGACTAATGTGCTGGTGACGGAGCGGTTCCGTCACGGCCCGCTCGCCGCACTTTCGCAGCGCTGATTTCGCCCCTGCACGGCGCGTTCTATTGAGCGGGCGGGGCCGTGACGGAACCGCTCCGTCACAAGCACAGCCCACCCGAGGGGCGTGACGGAGCGGTTGCGTCACCAGCATCGGAGTGCCGCGCGCCCCCCCCACCCCTTAGCGCTGCGGCGGAATTGCCGCCGCAGCGAAAGGGTTAAGCATGCATAACCCAATCTCATTCATAAATATTGGGAATGACAGCAAACTCACAACAATTGATGGACAGAATGCAGAACAATGCCATACATTCACCCCAGTACAGAGATCTGGGCCTAAATCCATCGTTTTTGTGCTCACCATGCCATTCCAGTTTGAACCCAGCCATATGCAAATCAGTCTGGACCCTGTGCCCCATGGGAACAGTCCAGCCCGAACTGCCAAGCCAGGTCCTCCCTGGACTGGAAACAAGCATCCTAGGAACGGTTTCGGGCTTTCAGCCCTCATCAGCCAGGTTAGCTTGATTCCAGTGGCATGGAGAGCACGGGACTCACGTCGGAGCATACCCGTCCCACTTGGGGTGACAAATGCAAAACAAGAATTTGCAATGCAATAGGTCTCGCATTAGGAAAGTGTGAGCTATTGGTATTGTAAATGACAAATTTATTTAATATGTGTTGGCTTTGAAAATATATAAATTAATAGCATTGTTATTCACAAAGCCAATAGCTTACACTTTCCTAATGCGAGTCCTATTGGCTATGGCAATGCTTGTTGGTAGCAAGCAAGAACATGGTGGTGCTGAGTAATGATATGGTGGTGCTGAGTAATGATGTGGTTGGGCTGAGTGATGTGATGGTGCCCCCGAGTGATGTGATGGTGCCCCCGAGTGATGTGATGGTGCCCCCGAGTGATGTGGTGGTGCCCCCGAGTGATGTGGTGGTGCCCCCGAGTGATGTGGTGGTGCCCCCGAGTGATGTGGTGGTGCCCCCGAGTGATGTGGTGGTGCCCCCGAGTGATGTGGTGGTGCCCCCGAGTGATGTGGTGGTGCCCCCGAGTGATGTGGTGGTGCCCCCGAGTGATGTGGTGGTGCCCCCGAGTGATGTGGTGGTGCCCCCGAGTGATGTGGTGGTGCCCCCGAGTGATGTGGTGGTGTTCCCGAGTGATGTGGTGGTGTTCCCGAGTGATGTGGTGGTGTTCCCGAGTGATGTGGTGGTGTTCCCGAGTGATGTGGTGGTGTTCCCGAGTGATGTGGTGGTGCCCCTGAGTGGGGCCCCGAGTGATTTGGTGGTGTTCCTGAGTGATGTGGTGTGTGAGGGTGAGGTTGTGAGGGTGTGAGTGAGGGTGTGAGTGTGGGGGTGGGTGAGGGGGTGGGTGAGGGGGTGGGTGAGGGGGTGGGTGAGGGGGTGGGTGAGGGGGTGAGGGGGGTGAGGGGGGGGTGAGGGTGATGGGGGTGAGGGTGACGGGGTGAGGATGAGGGTGTGTGAGGGTGTGTGAGGGTGAGGGGGTGTGAGGGTGAGGAGGTGTGACGGTGAGGGTCCGAAGTAAATGGTGGGAGGGCAGACATCATAAGACAGAGAGAAGAGAATGCGTGGTGACTGCGTTGGTCAGTTTCAGAATCAGGAGGGGCAGAGTCAGCACAGTCTGCGAGGGCTCAACGTGTCTAGAGGCAAAGCATAGCAGATGCAGCATTGCAGCTAGCAAGTCGAGTGTTTTCAAGCTGAGTGTCCCTAGAGAGATGGCATCACAGCAACAGAATTTGAGGAGCAAGGCTACTGTAAAAAAGCACGGTAGGCTTTCACTTTCATCCAGAAACAAGCTCTCGGCATTGCTGTGGCGGGAGGAGGGGTGGGGAGGGGAGTTGCAGCCTTTAAAGTCTGATGCCGAGGCACAGACAAATGGTGGTGCGCGATGTGCACGCTGGGGGGGGGGGGGGGCAGCCTTTAAAGTCTGATGCCGAGGCACAGACAAATGGTGGTGCGCGATGTGCACACGGGGGGGCAGCAGCCTTTAAAGTCTGATGCCGAGGCACAGACAAATGGTGGTGCGCGATGTGCACGAGGGGGAGCGGCAGCCTTTGAAGTCTGATGCCGAGGCACAGACGAATGGTGGTGCGCGATGTGCACGCGGGGGGGGGGGCAGCAGCCTTTAAAGTCTGATGCCGAGGCACAGACAAATGGTGGTGCGCGATGTGCACGCGGGGGGGAGGGGGCGGCAGCCTTTAAAGTCTGATGCCGAGGCACAGACAAATGGTGGTGCGCGATGTGCACGCGGGGGAGCGGCAGCCTTTGAAGTCTGATGCCGAGGCGCAGACGAATGGTGGTGTGTTATGTGGCTGGCGATGGTGTGCACGCGCATAGATCACATGAACTGTATGCGATACGCAGCCGTTTTGGTAGACTTTTCTTTTCTGCTTACTATAATCTCGCCGGAGCAATGCGCAAGCGCATTGGCTCAGGCGAGACCTAAACAACAGTGTGGCTTGGCAGTTCGGGCTGGACTGTTCCCATGAGGCACAGGGTCAAGACTGATTTGCATATGGCCATGTCTGAACTGAGGTGGCGTGGTGAGCAAAATAACGATGGATTAACCCAGATCTGTGACGGGGGTGAATGTTTTGCCAATGTGCAACATTCCGTCCATCATCTTGTGTGTTTTGCTGTTTGCCCTATGTAGGAAGGGTATGCCCAGACGTGGGTCCCGTGATCACTACGCTACTGGAGTCAAGCTATCCTGGCTGATGACGGCTGATAGCCAGAAACCGGTCCTAGGATGCTTGATTCCGGTCCAGGGAAAACATGGCTTGGCAGTTCGGGCTGGACTGTTCCATGAGGCACAGGGTCAAGACTTATTTGCATATGGCCATGTCTGAACTGGGGTGGCGTGGTGAGCAAAATAACGATGGATTAAACCCAGATCTGTGACTGGGGGTGAGCGTTTTGCCAATGTGCAACATTCCGTCCATCATCTTGTGTGTTTTGCTGTTCACTATTGTGATGGTCTTTCATGCTTTCCTTCTCTCTAGTGATGGACGTAATGAAATGAGAAAGGAGATATTGTATCCCATACAACAAAAAGAACTCCATTGACCACCAGTAAGGTAAAGAGCGTAGTTTAACTGGTAGTTATCGTTTAAGTGGGCCACCAATTGGACCACTTATTTGATTGTAGGCTGGATTTTACTTCCTTTTCAAACTGAGATGTGCCAACCAGTATATTCTAATCCTGCCCCCTCTGGGGGATCTAGATCAAAGATGTTCTAAAAGATCTTTCAATGCAAGCGGACGCTTAAAACTGCAATATTTTATGCAGGTAAGACCAGATTAAGAGCATCTTGCAAATGCATAAAGCAGAGTGTGCTTCATTGGTGTCATTAGCATTAGTAGTAAAAATATCGAAAATTTAAACTCAAAACACAAGACATGAGAGAAAGTAGAAAGTTAGGCCGGTTAGGTAAGAGGGACTTTCACCAGGGAATTAGACTTTAGTGGGGTATGAAATCTCAACTATTTTCCAGAGTTTTTTCCCATTACAGTGCTGGAATTATTTTCCACACAAGCACAAACTTGTGGCTTCATCCAGACAAATCAGTACATAATATATCAGAAACCTGTGCCATCGGTGAAGCAGGGTGACCGGGACTAGTCTTGAATCAGTTTTTGTCATTACATTTTGGTGAATGCAGCCATTTAATTTCCAATTTATCATATTACATTTTAATTTGAAGTCAAACAATCTCCCAACACAGATTTGTGCTTTCTTTGAAGTATATTGGGCGAGTGTAGGCCTAATAAGAATTGCTAACTGTATGCATTTTACAATAGGAGTGTTTAAATACAGCTATATCAATAAGTCCCGCAATGGAGCAACTCCCTGGGTATGAAGCCACCAGGCCCTAAAAATCCTCAGACTGAGAGCAACTAAAATGTTATAGGTACTAAGACAAATGAGCATGTGACATTAGGTAGATGTGGGCCTCCACTAAAGATCTGAAGATGGGCAACAGAGGGTATTCTTCAAGTCAATGCTTCCATACTTTATGGGTAATGTTGTCTTCGATAATAAATAAATGAGGAGAGTACACATTGTACAAGTTTTGTTGAATTCATCCTAGCAGAGGCAGGAGCTTGCTGGAACAGAGAGCACGTGGCTACTTCAGGTAAATTTTGTTGACCTTTTCCACATTTATTAAGTAAGCTATTATTTCGCTTCTTACCAGTTCTGTTTAGGCTCTGCTTACAGCAGCGTTTATTAGTGTTGATCAACTGATGAGAGGCCTTAAAATGTCAATAGATGGCATAAGCAACCAACCACTTCCAAGAACAGCTCAATCCTTAGGGGAAGAAATGAATTTGGCACAGGTTGCAAATACTGAGTGAAAATGGGAGCTCACTTTTTGTGACCCGTCTGTCATTTTGTTATGTATCCTGTCTGCTAATACCTCACAGCGAAAAAATTTCAATATCAGGGGTTGACAGAACGACCAGCTTAATGAACATTAATTAGGCATGTCGACATTTGAAACCCTCTGCAATTGGCTATGAACTAACCCTGGGAGTAGTTTGCGAAGTAGCGCTACGCGTAGCTACGCAAAGTGCACTTTTGCACTACGCGAGCTATGCTTAGCGCTACGCTTAACTGCATAGTGAGCTGTTTGCGATGATTGCACAGTGCGGACAAGCATCTGGTACTGTGCAATCATTGAAAAAGCATCTTGCCCAGTGCGAGCTGTCTTTTACTGCCGCTTGAGTAGATTTTTACTCGACCAGCAGCTTTCTCAACGCGGACTGAGTTTCTCATCGCGAGCATACGCGACCACTCGCAATTAGAAACCTGATCTCCCCGCATTGAGAATCTCGCCGGGAGGTTTATTTTCCACGCTCGCGATCGCCAACTTGATGTAGCTGATCGCGAACGAGGAAAAAGTCTTGCTGGGTTGTCATTTTGCTCGCTCGCGGTCGCCAACTTGCGATTGAGGACCGCGAGCAAGCAAAAAATGACCCCTATGCTACGCGTGTTCGCACTGTCCTACGTGCAATTTGCCTAGTGCGAAGTAGCGCAAACTACGTGAGTGTAGCGTAATTGTCCGCCCAGGGTTATTATGAACACAGAGAAGGTGTCCTGCAGGATATTGAAGACCACCATCCCTATCCTGCGTTTTAAACTGGAAGCTCCTGTAGTCATTACAAGAAGAGGTATTTATTTAAATAAAATGTAACATGCTTGTGAAGACATCAAGGGAAGCAGGTAGAGGCGTAATAAAATGTAGAATGAGAATAAGAAGTGATTGGTCCAGGAGAGCTATTGGAGCCAAGGTAACCGGTAGAAGTGCAAATCAAGACTATGCCTCTACAAGGCAAAGCACTTGTTATGCTCCTGGTTTCAGTGCCTCTTATTTGCGCTTTGGCTATTTTTGAGCTCGTCTATGAATCTTCTGCTGCTCTCCTATAAATTGCATTTTGCACTCTGGTTTCATCAGTTATGGGAGCAGCCACCTGCGTTAGTACTATCTACAACGGCAAAACGTTAACTAAGTGCTTGTCTTAGGTGTGAACATTAGGCCGGTTTCAGTGTTGCTTTATTTGTTTACAGTTAAGTTTGTTCATGAAACCTTGTTGTTATTTTATTTATTGTACTTACCATTAATTAGTCACCGGACCAGTTGTCTGCTACAACAGAATCGTCATTCGGCAAAATTTAAACTATGCACTTGCCCTAAGTGCGAACATTAGGCCTTTGCGCCTACCTCCTGATGATAAAAGTTTTTGCTCCTCTTTCTATTGCACTTTACTCTCACTAGGCACTGAAACAGTTGTCTGTACCAGCAGTTTCAACAATTGCAATAAGCTTGAAAGAAATTTTGACTTGCATTTGAAGACAATTTAGGTAACAACTGTTTGTAGTGGCACATTGCTAAATGTAACAAGCATTTGCAATGCAATAGGTCTCGCAGCATTAAAGTTTGAGTTATTGGCATTGTATATGACAATGTGTTGCATTACATTTTTAGCAAAGTCTGTATTGGTGTATAAAGATGATTTGCAAGATGATAGCTGTTGCAAAATATTAAGCAATGTTGGCAATAATATTATATTATAATAATATTGTAAGCTACTGTTGTAATTATAAGCATTTCGGTAGCGCATAGTGATGTTGTGGTGCCCCTGAGTGATGCTATGGTGGTGCTGAGTGATGCTGTGGTGATGCGATAGATAGTGAGGGCGATAGATAGAGAGAGATAGAGGGAGGGCGAGAGAGAGATAGAGGGAGTGTGGGGCGAGGGATGGAGTGTGGGGGCGAGGGATGGAGTGTGGGGGCGAGGGATGGAGTGTGGGGGCGAGGGATGGAGTGTGGGGGCGAGGGATGGAGTGTGGGGGCGAGGGATGGAGTGTGGGGGCGAGGGATGGAGTGTGGGGGCGAGGGATGGAGTGTGGGGGCGAGGGATGGAGTGTGGGGGCGAGGGATGGAGTGTGGGGGCGAGGGATGGAGTGTGGGGGCGAGGGATGGAGTGTGGGGGCGAGGGATGGAGTGTGGGGGCGAGGGATGGAGTGTGGGGGCGAGGGATGGAGTGTGGGGGCGAGGGATGGAGTGTGGGGGCGAGGGATGGAGTGTGGGGGCGAGGGATGGAGTGTGGGGGCGAGGGATGGAGTGTGGGGGCGAGGGATGGAGTGTGGGGCGAGGGATGGAGTGTGGGGCGAGGGATGGAGTGTGGGGCGAGGGATGGAGTGTGGGGCGAGGGATGGAGTGTGGGGCGAGGGATGGAGTGTGGGGCGAGGGATGGAGTGTGGGGCGAGGGATGGAGTGTGGGGCGAGGGATGGAGTGTGGGGCGAGGGATGGAGTGTGGGGCGAGGGATGGAGTGTGGGGCGAGGGATGGAGTGTGGGGCGAGGGATGGAGTGTGGGGCGAGGGATGGAGTGTGGGGCGAGGGATGGAGTGTGGGGCGAGGGATGGAGTGTGGGGCGAGGGATGGAGTGTGGGGCGAGGGATGGAGTGTGGGGCGAGGGATGGAGTGTGGGGCGAGGGATGGAGTGTGGGGCGAGGGATGGAGTGTGGGGCGAGGGATGGAGTGTGGGGCGAGGGATGGAGTGTGGGGCGAGGGATGGAGTGTGGGGCGAGGGATGGAGTGTGGGGCGAGGGATGGAGTGTGGGGCGAGGGATGGAGTGTGGGGCGAGGGATGGAGTGTGGGGCGAGGGATGGAGTGTGGGGCGAGGGATGGAGTGTGGGGCGAGGGATGGAGTGTGGGGCGAGGGATGGAGTGTGGGGCGAGGGATGGAGTGTGGGGCGAGGGATGGAGTGTGGGGCGAGGGATGGAGTGTGGGGCGAGGGATGGAGTGTGGGGCGAGGGATGGAGTGTGGGGCGAGGGATGGAGTGTGGGGCGAGGGATGGAGTGTGGGGCGAGGGATGGAGTGTGGGGCGAGGGATGGAGTGTGGGGCGAGGGATGGAGTGTGGGGCGAGGGATGGAGTGTGGGGCGAGGGATGGAGTGTGGGGCGAGGGATGGAGTGTGGGGCGAGGGATGGAGTGTGGGGCGAGGGATGGAGTGTGGGGCGAGGGATGGAGTGTGGGGCGAGGGATGGAGTGTGGGGCGAGGGATGGAGTGTGGGGCGAGGGATGGAGTGTGGGGCGAGGGATGGAGTGTGGGGCGAGGGATGGAGTGTGGGGCGAGGGATGGAGTGTGGGGCGAGGGATGGAGTGTGGGGCGAGGGATGGAGTGTGGGGCGAGGGATGGAGTGTGGGGCGAGGGATGGAGTGTGGGGCGAGGGATGGAGTGTGGGGCGAGACGGTCTGTGAGATCATGAGGGGGGAGAGCTGTGATGTCATACACATGGCTTAGTGAGCAAAGAGTCGGCGGTGACGCTTGGTATCTTCAAAAGATCCCAGCTGGAAACATGCGAGGCGGACTCAGACTTCCATCCTCCCCAGGTCGGTAAATTGACTGCGGTAATTGGGCGCTTCCTGACTGGCTCTCCATACTTTTTGTATTTGCCCTCATGTTTCCTATTTCTAAAAGCGCGCAGAAATGTAAATAATAAATCCGCTGTTTCCGAACAACTGAGATTGACTAACATTATGGGGGTTGTGCGCCTGTCGATAAAAAGCTGTTTTATTTGGAATGGGTGTTGGCAGCGTGGTCCTTGTTAAGCAGCTCACTCCAGGAGAGCTTAAGCTGTTTTTGCAATGGGGGTTGTGCGCCGCTCAATAAAAATGGGGGCTAAAGCACTTTTAGGCTGCGCGAGGGTTAAAGTAAATGTAAAATGCGCAGCAGTGGGGCCAGGGGTCACATATGCGTGCTCTGAGAGAGAAACAAGGACACAGACACAAAGGCGTGGAAACATGGGCACCAACACTGAAGCAGGAGGCAATCACATAGGCAATTACAGCAGGCCAGGGAAACACCAACACGAGGGATGAGACCTCTGGGCTTGGAGACACAGGCTCAGGAGTGGGCAGGGAGGAGGGGCTCTGAGAAACAGACACGGACATGACTGGCATGGACGCAGAGATGGGTAACGAGACACACGCATGGATAGAGAAACACAGGATGGGATAGAGAGACAAAGACATGGCTAGAGAGAGACTGACGTATAGGAAGACACTTGCTTTGAAGACACAGCTGGATAGGAAGACACAGACGTGGATAGAGAGACAAGGACATAGATGGGGAGACACACATGGCCATGGAGACACTTGCTCGGAAGAGACGGGCATGGATAAAGAGACACAGGCATGGATAGCGAGACAACACATAATAGGGCCACACACCTTGTTATGGAGACACTTGCTAAGAAGACACAGCCATAGGCAAGAAGAAGCAGACAGGGAATAGAGAGACAAAAAATAGAGAGAAACAGACATGGATTTAGACGCATGCATCAGTAGTAGAGAAACGCATGCATGTATAGAGAGACACACATGGTTAGAGAGACACTTGCTAGTAGGAAGACACAGACATGGATACTCTGGCTGGGGCACACGAACATGATAACTGAACTCCACAAAACTCCACATCTCACTGGCATCACCTCACACCATAAAGGGTTTCCCGAACAGGGTATCCCACTAACAGTTGATAAACTTTGCTAATTGGACAGACAACTGCACCGGAGGCAAAATAATAGGAAAGCTGGCCATATAAAACATATGTAACATAACAAAATGCAAGAGCAATGCAGGAATATGCCATTGTGTTTGCAACGAACAGAGGACATTTGCAGTATAACGGACTTCGCCATCCTGTGGAACTATTTACTGCTAACATTTAGCTCTAAATAATTGATCGGCTTGTAAATGAACCAGAGAGAAGGTTTTCTATTAAAAAAAACGGATAAATATAAACTTTTTTTCAGTCGAGGAGTCAATTTGAACATAGGCTTGCTTTTTATAACATCACACACAGAGCACTTAACACGAACGCAATTAAGCAACAAATGCATTCAGTCTGGAGAGAGAAGGTGTGTGATTCAAGATGAGGCGTGTTTCAGTTGCACTTCGTGAACACTTAAACTTAAACTTGCGCACTCGGGTTTTATCCCCCAAGTATTCTTGAATTGTAAAGAGACTATTCTTGAATTGTAAAGAGACTTGTTTTTAGCAAATGAATTATTTTCAGCGCGTTGATAGCTCGAAGTCCGATAAAGGGGCACGAATGGTGGCGTACTGAGCTTAAGCTGTGAAACAGGAGGAAACGCCTGCTGCTGGGGACGATGTTAGGATGAATCCCAAGCTCGATAGGAGAGAGAAAGCATCTCTTCTTTTTTCCGCAGATCAGGCAGGCTGCCGACATCAATTTCTCCAGTAGGCGGCAGGATTGCTATGTGAAATCGGCAACCAGTCGGCACACGCATTCTGGTCTACTCTGACCTAAATCGTAATGTGTTAAGTAAAAGCCACTTGTGGCAAGGTCACATACAATCTTCCTTTCTTTAAAAAATTACAAACTGCTGCAGCTCCTAGTTAGTCATGCGAGGCAGTGGCAGCCTGACTCAGGGCGCTAGTTCAGGCTCCAGCACAGATGTTGATGGCTCAGAAAGTCACAATTGGTGGCAACCGCCAGTGTCTGATGGATGGTCACATGCCCGCATATTGTCAAGGGCTATGCGGTTTGTTTGTATGAGTGGCACTGCGCCGCGCGGGCAGGTCTCGCCAATCAAGACTGCCGACAGAGAGCATTAAGATATGCGTTCATGTAACCGTCATAACAGATACTGAGAATACGGCTGGTAGGTTATTATTAGTATTGTTTGGTAATGAATGCTGTCTCTGCACAAGCTAGCATCTGTGGCTTGGAAGCTTATGTAACAAGCAATGGGATACCACGTACTTAAAGGTGCTGGCGCGATCGAGGGCTGGAGGCACCGGTAACCCGATATCCACCACAGAGCAACAACAAGCTTCGACGCTTATCAGCGCCGCGCGACTCTCTGCAGACTCCCCCTGCATTCCAGAGAGGCGCGCGACGTGATCCGCTCCTTTCTGCCATGCTGTCGGCAGAAGTTCACGCGTGCAACGTTATCCTATGGGACAACGCTGCGCGCGCGGCCAGGTCTTGTCTCCACATTTCACCTCGTTGTCGGCTGAGACGACAGCTATAGTTCTCTGGCGAGAACGCGCTTTGCGCGTTACTAGCCAAGACCTAAAAATGCTTTGAAAACCTTCTGACTTGGAATTTTTAACACCGTACATGTTATTGTTAATTGTAATGGTTTTAAGTAACCACACAATGAACTTATTATCTTATAAAATGGCGCCTTCCTTCTTGAGACAGTAGGTTGACCTGCTAGTTAAAGTCAAGTGAATCCATAGCGAAGTAGAAGTATCAAATGGGTCATCTGTCAGATGTACAAATCGCCCAGAATGAGAGCATGTTCAGAGTTGATTACAAAGTATTGGGCAAGATCAAGGAGATTCAAGCAGAAGGAATTTAGGCACTTCTTGTGTGAGTAGTAGAGAACGGCACCAGCAATAAAGATCGTTGGATTTTTGGCCACCATTTATCGAAGACACACAAAGGAGTGTGATAAAAGTTGGCAAACCCTTGTCCTTGTCCTGTTTCGAGATTTCTAATGTACAAAGATATTTTTACAAACGTGTTATGAGATGATCTCAAAAAGATCCGTTTTCCCCCATGATCACCGACTTGTTTCCTGATCACAAGCAATGGACCCATGAAGCAAAAAAAGACATAATAAAGTAGATCAAAAAATGTTCATACAAACTACTTAAATGTGTAGACCACAGTTGGATTCACTCTGGACACAAGCATTGGCAAAACAAATAGTTCCAGCATTAGCTTATTGCCTTTTCACAGTCAATCCTTGTTTTGCTTCATAGTGGTTTTTTAAGGCTTTTTTGTTGATATTTTTACCTCTGTTTGCCGGACAGGTACTGGTTCTTTAAGAAAGCCTAAGTTGAACGTGCTCCTGGGCTCCCTATATCTCTTTCAGACTTCACCCACCCCAATCCCACAGAATGACATTATGCAACTACAACGCAAGATACATGCTTTTATTTGGAATGGGAAAGGACAGCGAATTGCCAACATTCTTATTTTGCAACCCAGGGACAAAGGGGGTCCTGCATTCCCCAATCTCATAGAATATTACTGGCGGCCCATCTGAATTACATATTCGAGCGGGTGGCGAGGGAAAGCAAGAAGCATTGGTTCCATATGGACAGGGCGGTGGCTTGTAGACTTCTGTGGGCCTTGCCTGGCTACTCAAATATGCTAGGCCACGCAGTGCATACCTCACCACCCCTACCAAAACAGTGCTGGGCATATGGGACAAATTGGCCACTACAAAAGGGCTGACCACCTTTCCCTCCCCTAACACACCAATCTCACACAATCCAGACTTTACCCCAGCATTGCCCGCTCACTCCTTTAAGGTATGGACTGCAATGACTGTAGAACGTTGCATGACCTCTTCACAGGGACCACGATCAAAACCTTTGAGCTATGCAAGAAGAATAGAATATTCCCCAGACAGCAAAACTACAATACGTCCAGCTACTACACTGGGCCCTACACCCCTTGATGTACCCTGAGGTCATGTGACCCTTTACTATCTTTGAGAAGCTCTTTAGAGCATACTATGGCTCGTGAGGGCTCAACTCCAACACCTACTGTAGGCTCCAACACTCTGCACCCACACTCACCAGACCGCATGACAGTCAACCAACACAGAGGGCATATCACCCAAGCAACGGGACACACTATGGCGGGACATACCTAAAACATATCATAGCATCTCCCTCCAGTAAACTGTATATAAGCTCATCTTCCAAAGGTATTACACATCTACCTGCCTCTCGTTCATCCATCCAGGCACATTTTCTCTATGCTAGCAATGTAAAAAAGACCAAGGAGATTTTGGTCACATATGGTGGTCCTGAACCCTCATTGCTACCTTCTGGAAGGAGGTGTTTAGTCATATTAAATTCACTGTGGGGTACCCCCTTATGCCCTCTTATAGTATGGCCGTTCTGAGGATTCGACCTCTAGACCTAAAAGCGATGACTCCGCTGATTGGACACTTATTAGTTACATGCTTCAGGCAGCCAGACAACTTGTAGCCCTAGCAAGGAAGAAGACCACTACCCAGCCGCAGCACAATGGTACTCTCGCCTATGGCATACCATGGGGATGGAACAGCTTTTCCACAACCTAAATGGAACACAATTCCAGTCTGCCTAGCGACACCTGATACAGTCCCTAAACCGAAAAGAATGTACCTGTTTAATCTGCCGAAACTGAAAGCACTTCAGCTCTTTTGCTGACCCACCCTCAATGGCCCCTGATGAACCGCTTTGCACAAAACTGCTGTAGAGCAGGGAGCGCCCATGTTGTCACCTGCTGCCTCAATGACGATACAACACCTAAGCACACTACCAGCCTAGACCTGGACCACCCTACATGTGTTCTTGTTGTACTTTTATTTTTGTGTACTCTTACAATAACTGACCGAATGATGACATGATATGTCATAGATTCTAAGATGTTATGCTTTAAGAATGAGTAATGATGCATCTCAAACGCTTTGTTACTTGCCACCCCGCAAACAAATCCACACTCTGTAAACTTCATCTCTGTTGGTATGCTGTAACGAAACAGTCACCTGCTAACATTGTATTTTGAAAAACAATATTAATAATTACGCAAAAAAGGGAAGCCTAAGATAGGGAGCGACAGGCTGTGTTCTTGGATGGTTGGCATGCCGAGAGGCTGATGGTCATGGTAGGATGTGTCTGTGTCTGTAGAGGTAGATGAGAATAAGCCCATTCATCTGTCGCCCATGCAGGCCCAGCGAAGATGGAGCTTAGATTTGGTACTTGGCATGCACCTAGCGGTAGTGCCATGACCATCACAAATCATAGTGATGTCATCAAGAGCGCTGGAGTCGAAGGTAGAAACGATTCACCCATTACATGAACAACAATAACATTGACAATCAGATTGCAAAACCTTCACGTTGACATGACCAGTAATACAGCTTGAGATGACCGACGTGGCAAGGGTGCCCAAGTCACTGTGACACGATTTGGAATAGTACATTTTCCAGGCAGAGGTCATGACAGATCGGGGTAATGGCATAATCTATGAAGTGTTCATGCCGAGGTGAAAATCTGCTGCTTGCAGACTATGCTTCAAATTTAGGACTGTGTTTTCAAGAAGTTCCTTCACAGTGCACCACTAAAGCACTAAAGACCCCAGCAATCCTAAATTCCTATAAAATTTCTGGCATGTGACACTGGTGGTACAAGAACAGAATCATATACTGGTTATACAGAGCACTCATGCCTGTCTCCCAATGGGGGTGTAAGACCAAGCCCTGTGGTCCCAACCAATACTCCTCCCACTCCAGCCAGAAGTTCTGTAGCTCCTGCAGAAACCATATAGAACGTGGGCACCCTTCAGTAACAGGATATGTCAGGAGCTTCCCTGAAAACAATGGTCTCACTTGCGACACCTTTTAGCTCATTTATTACAAAAAATACCAGCTAAGACAAAACTGAAGGTGCCACACCCAGACACCTCTAGGTTCACGGCAAGAGTAATGGTGTAAGTGTCGACAGTATAGAACTGCTCACACATGTTTTTATAGGTGTTAGGTCGGTTAACATGCAGCTATGCAACACCCATAAGTGAAAATACAGAGATTAGGTGCTGCACCTCTGTTTTATCTATATAGTGCTTCACTCAGCAAGGTCATCTCAAAGTAATGTGATGGGCCAGGAGAGGTGGAGAACTAGTGGAGAATAAAAGGAGGTTCAAAATGAGAATAGAGCAAATAAAGATGAACCCTTGCAGATAAAATGATAGTCGACAAAATCCTATATTGAGATTTATATCAGTTAGATCCCCCCAGAGTTTGCAGACTGAGGCTCCGATAACTTGTCAAGGAGGAAGTCTGTTTACTTCACATATATTCTGCATGCAAGTAATCAGGGCTAATGCAAAAAAAGGGAATTTAGTCTAAAAATACATCTGTTACAGGTTTGCAATTAATAAATGAGCAATAGACGACAGATTTCAAATTATTTTACTGAATGTATTGGTGCTTTACAATGAAGAGCACTTACAGCAGCAAAGATCAACATTAGGATGCACAGTAGCTTGAGGCAGGGATCCGGGCGCTTAAACTGAGCACGGAAGGCTGCACGGCTTGTCCCGGGTTCTTTGACAGCGTGGGTTATCTCAGTAGAAGAGCCTGTTCAAGTGTGCGTGTCACAGCCAGAAACGCACACTTTACATCAGGGCATAGGAGATGTAGCCTGCCAAGTATCTCAGTAATTGTGCAGGCCTGTAGCACGCCTTCTAGAACCCTAAGCCACAGGCTGCAGCAAGCAATTTATAGAGCGCTCGAAAGTCCAGAGGTATCTTGGGGCTAACTTTGCTCGAGCACAAAAGGATACGACACTTAATTATTAAAAACCCTATGTTTTCAGCTCCTTTCTGAAAAATAGGAGGAAGGGCATGGCCCAAATGTGAGGGGGAAGAAGATTCCAAATCTTGGTTGTGCCTCTAATGAAGTTTCTTCCTCCACAATTAGTCATCTTGAATATGGGAATGATTGATTTTTTGGCCCCAGAGGATCGTAGATTTCTGCTGGGTTTGTACCATTCAAATGCCTTCCTCTAGGACTCAGGGCCAATATCATGCAGTGCCCTGTAAACTATGCAGAGAGCCTTAAATGTGATGTGGTTCTTAACTGGCAGCCATCGTAGCTTGTAGATTGCCAAGGAGACTGATTGAAATTTGGAAATGCCCTAGAGCAAACATGCTGCCTCATTTTGCAAGGTCTGTAGTTTATTCAAATATTGTTCTTGCATGTTTAGATACAAACTATTGCAATAATTAAGTTTTGATAGGAGTAGAGCTGCAATTACACGTTTTTTAGCATCTGATTGGATGCATGAAAGAATTGTATTAATCGGGGGCGTGGCCAGGAGCATGATCGAGTAAGACGTGCCCGACATCGGCTCCGGCGAGCATAGCTAATCCTGCTGAAAATCCTTGGCCAAAACGGGCTCAACTTGACCACAACGGCGCACAAACGGTCCGACCATCTAATCGGGCGGAAAACAGCAGCGATACGGACGACCACGAAATTTCCAAAATGGCGGGTGCCATCTCCCTATGAGCTCCGGAGCGGAGTCCTTCACTGCTAGATTGGGGAAGCGGCGGAGCAAAGGTGGTGGAGGAGACTTACCACCACGAATGTATCCGGAGCCGTGCAGGGCTCCGGGACTGGCCGACTAACCGAGGAACCCTGAATACATCGGCGACCGGACTGGCCTACTCCAGGTGGGGTCGGCCTGAGGAGCTCCGGAGAGGCGGGTGGAGACAGTTGCCGTGGGAGGCTGATCACCTACAGAGGTTCGCCAGCTTGGATGAGGGAGGAGACCCTGTGGCGACCCACCGAGACTCGCGGAAGAACGGCGGCCGTGGGCCAGGACCTCTTCCCTTTGCGGTGAGTGAGGAGCCGGAGGGGTGTCGAGGGACCCGGGGAAAACTGCTGGATCACGCCGTGCTCCCGCAGCGCAGAGGGCCCAATCACACGGAAGGAAGGCGGCGGACCATATACCGACCACCGGGGCTCATCACACGGGGCCAGAGCGCCTGATTTCCCCCCCCCCCCCCCCCCATGAGGACGCGACAGGGGACCGGGATCGGTGCCCGGGCTACGACTTGTGCCCGATTACTCGCTGCGGGGGCAGGCATTCCCTCCTGCATTAAAGCTGCCGGGCCTATCTCTCCCCCCACGCCCCCCCATTTGACCGCCTGCGTAGAGGGGGGGGGGGCGCCTGCCGCCTGCAACATCCCACCCAGAGCGAGACCACGCGGATCGGCAAGGGACACCTGGCTTGCACTTCGGCTCTGGATCTCGCTGTTGGGCGGTCGCTCGGGGACATGGGCTGGCCCCCCGGTGGACGCTACGACCTGCCTGGCACCGTAATACAGAGTGAAAAAAACAAGGACCCCCTGGCTAGTGATTCCAACAGACTCCTAGGGCAGGGTAGACAAAATATATGCAAAAAAATCCTAGGCAATCTTAACAGTAGACAAACAAGTAACTAGACCCAAATGCAAAAGGAACAGGCAAAAAACGGGATATAATCATTTGTAGAAAGCAAACATGTTTTTAATATACATAATAAAAATCATATAGACAACTGAAAATAATCAGACTATATGACAATTTAAATATAAAAATATATGCAATTAATACATATAATGACACAATTTACAACACTTTAAATAAATACCAATTTCACAGGTATATCGTCTGCCTATCACTTATACAAAGATACCAATTGTGTGTTTTTCCTGTCTCCCTTTATAGTAACTTGTGGCTCCTGAAGAAGGCGTTTTCGCCGAAACGCGCGTCAAAGTACTTTATCTTCACCTTGTTTGCGGACACCTTTTAATATCTGATGGTGTCTTTTTATTTATTTAAAGTGTTGTAAATTGTGTCATTATATGTATTAATTGCATATATTTAAATTGTCATATAGTCCCCATTCAAGATCCACCGCACATGGATAGACGAACAGGGCACCTATGTGGGAGTCAATGGACAATGGGGCAGGACTGAATTCACGATAATATCTGTATATGCCCCCCCCCAGCTGCAGGCCAGAACTCTGGCGGGGATCACTGACATACTGCTTGATACGCCGAACGCCCTACTGGTGATCCGAGATGATTTTAATGATGTGATGCACCCCGCCCTAGATAGGTCTGGGAACCCCCACGGTCAGAGATAGAGACGCCTTTAGCGCACCTCACCAACTCCTTGGGTCTTGTAGATGTATGGAGGACACTGCACCCGCAATACTCCTGCTTCTCATACTACTCAGGGGCACATAAAGTATACTCTAGATTGGATTACATCTTTGTGACGCATAGCATGAAGGGACAGATAAGGGGGGCTGAATACCGAGCTCGTGGTTTGTCGGATCACTCGCCGCTTGAGGCCACCATCGGTAAGGGCGCAGCTAGACCCAAAGGGGAGTGGCGCCTCAGCATGGGAGCTACAGAATAAGGAAATACTGAACGGAATACGGGCGGACACGAAGGTCTATTTTGCTGAGAATGTAGGCACGGTCCAGTCAGGGGTGATGGTATGGGAGGTGTACAAAACGGTTCTTAGAGACCGGGCACAGAGTAGGGTGTCGCGGGCAAAAAAGGAGAGGGAGGAATTGGAAGACTGCGAAGCTCAGCTTCTGCACCTGGAAAGGCTGTGCCTGACCCACAATGATGACCTACACAGGCGTCGTCTGAAAGACGCACAACTTCAATACAGGGCCTTAGCGGCACAGGAAGCGAAGACACAAAGACTGGCTACGCTTCACAGGCTCTATGATGTCAGTGATAAATCCGGAAAACTACTGGCATGGCTGAGCCGTAGGGAAGTGGAAGCTCGCTGGGTTGAGGAAATACTAGACGAGACAGGCGTGACGATACACCAGGACGAGGGGATAGCAGAGGCGTTCGCCACTTATTATGGCAAATTTTACGAGGCCTGGGACCTGCGGGAGACCCCGGCCATAGTGGAATACCTGGAGGTGGTCGACGTGCCTCCCCTGTCGGAGGAAGACGGGGATAGCTTAGACACAGATCGGCGGGCCATTGCTAGACTCAGACCTGGTAAAACACCGGGGCCCAATGGTTTGCCGGCAGAATTTTTTAAAAAGGGATCGGATCGGCTGGCCCCCCCATCTCCTATCGATGTTCAAAAGTGCACTAGAAGAGGAGACCCTCCCGCCGGATCTGCGCAAAGCCACCATAGTGCCTATCCATAAAACAGGGAAGCCGCCGGTAGAATGTGCGTCCTACCGCCCCATCTCACTCCTGAACATGGAGGCTAAGATTCTGGCAACCGTATTGGCCCAGCGTATGGGTCCGGTCATTACCGGCCTGGTAGACAAAGATCAAACAGGCTTTATGCCTGGGAGGGCGACTCGGATGAACTTGCGCAGAGCACACAACTGGATGATGGAGACATTATCCCGTACGCCACCGCACCTCCTTCTTTCCCTAGACGCCAAAAAGGCGTTTGATGCGGTCCATTGGCCCTTTCTTGAAGCGACTTTAGCCAGATTTGGATTTGGACCGAGTTACCGCAGCTGGATACGATTACTATATACGGCACCGACAGCGAAGATGAGGGTAAATGGCAGGTTGTCCCGAGGGTTTCCAATCCAGAGAGGCACCCGGCAGGGCTGTCCCCTCTCCCCGCTCCTTTTTGCTCTAACGATAGAAGTGATAGTGTGTGTGGTGAGACAGCACCCAGATATAAGGGGATTCAGACTGTCTGAGACAGACACGACCGAGGAAAAAATCTCCCTATTCGCTGACGACATACTGCTTTATGTCACCAAACCTAAGACTACTCTCCCAATTCTCTTTGAGGTACTGAAAACCTATGGTACGTACTCAGGATGCACCCTTAACTAGCACAAATCGGTCATCTTTAGTCCCAAGGTGGGTTACGAATGGCCATCCCTACCCCACACATTACAGGTAGCAACCCATGGTTTCAAGTACTTGGGAGTCTATCTCACGCCGGACAAGCACCGGTCCTATAATGAAAATGTACACCGAATCCTGCTTGCATTTAAAGAAGATGCCCAACGATGGAAGGCGCTTCCCCTTACCATATTAGGCCAAGCGGCCATGTTCAAAATGATCACGCTCCCAAAGTTCTTATATGCCCTCCAAAACGAGTATTTCCCCCTCTCACAACAGGTGTTTCAGGCGATCAACACAGAGCTGCGGTCTCTGCTGTGGCTGGGAAAACAGCCCAGAATCGCCCTCACAATGCTATGCTGCAACCAATACAATGGGGGAATATCCCTCCCAGACAGAGGCTTACCACAGGGCGGTAAATCTCACCACGATATCAGACTGGCTCCATGTGGAAGCAACCCACCCCACTTATAGACTAGAACGCTATAAAATGGGTAAGCACTCGCCACTTCATTATTTATACAGTGGGAAAAAACACATGGGATTGCCCCAGGCCACCCAGACAACAATCGCACTGTGGCATAAAGCAAACAAAACGACGTGTTGGCACCGCAAACCCACGAGACAAACTACACTATAGAACTGCACGTGGCTACGAGAAATACACAAGCTGCGTGGATTCCACACGTGGGACAATTTGGGCATATCCACTCTGGGTGATGTAATGACGGACACCTCCTTTAAACCTTTCCAGAAACTCCAAGCAGACTTTGGACTTAGCACCACACAATACTATAGATACTTACAACTGAAACACGCATGGCAGGCGGAAGGCCCCTTCCCCTCCCCACTGCAAGACTGTGCACCACTGGAGGGACGACTACTCCAGGAACACCTGCAGGAAAAAGCAATGTCGTCACTTACAGAACCCTGATTAATAACGCCCCAGATCACCTGGCGAAACTGAGAGAGACATGGGAGAGTAACGTAGGGACCTTCGACACCAGGGACTGGGACTCGGCCCTTATGCATCCCCGGGAAGTGGCGATCAAGTCCAGATTAAGACTTATACAATATAAATTGCTACATAGGATCTATTACGATAGAGATAAGCTGCACAGGATGGGCAGAGCGAGCGACCCTTGTTGCTTACGGTGTGGCCATGAACAAGGGGATTTTTATCACACGGTGTGGGGCTGCCCTGTAATACAAAAGTATTGGGAAATGGTGACGATGGAACTGGGGAAGGTTTTGAACGAGACATTACCCCTAGACCAGCAATTTATCCTCCTGGGTATCCCTGGTGATGTGGATTTGAGCCGCCCCCACTTTATATTTGCCGCCCTGGCGCTGATGGTTGCTAAACGAGACATCGCTAGGAAGTGGGTATCTGCACGGGAACCACTGTTGGGGGAGTGGAAGTCAGGGATGGACCTATACATGGCAGCGGAGAGGGTCCCTTATAGAGCAAGAGGATGCCCCAAGAAATTCAAGAGTAGGGGGTAACTGGAGGACATATTATGGTATGGATGGGGAGATGGACCAACGAACACAGATAGATGGACATGCAGTACAGGGGTGAGACAGCGTATAGGTGCCGTTCTCTCAAGGGAACGAGAGGACCAGAGGGGCCGAGACACAACTAACACATGGAGGGAGGCGGGATCGGGTTTCGCATGGCATATGTGCTATATAACTGTTGAACTACAGGAAGGATCTGATGGCGATGTTATGTATCTAGCTCAAATGATTGACTTTATGGAATACCTCGATTGTTTACGGTTTAATTTACGATGTACACAGAAAATCAATAAAAATATTTTTTTTTTTTAAAGAATTGTATTAATCATCCTCAGGGTGTAGAATGAGAACCAAACAACTGAATTGATCGGCTTTCAAAATTTCAGTTTATCATTAATGATAACTCCCAAGTTATTAGCATTTCTCACAGGAGGTGGAAGTGGTCCCAGTTCCTCTGGCCACCTGGATGGGGACCAAACATAGGTGTGATTTCCAAATAAGATAACCTTAATTTTTCCTGAATTTAGCTTTAGACAGTGTTTGCTCATCCATTCACTGATTGGCATTAGGTTTCACAGGGGATGCGAGCAATGATGTTTCCATAATGAATTGTGGTCACCAAAATTTGTGTGTCATCGGCATAGGAGGGAAGGGTGAAGCTGAAGAAATAGTGCCAGCGCTATTAAGTAAACGTGGAACAACGTAGGACTGAGCGAGAATCCTTGTGGGACCCCCGCATGGAAGGGAAAAAGGTTTGGAGACAACATGATCCAGGGCCAAAGTCTGCGCTCGTCTTCCAGAAATGAACTCAGCAGGGTGAGTGCCTTCTCTTTGATCCGGATCTGCCCTAGGCGGTTGATCAGAACCTTATGGTTGACCAGATCACAGGTCGCGAATAAATCGAGGAGATTAAGGGCAGCAGTTCCTCCATTATCCAATGACGCCCTTATCTCACCCATGACATTAATTAAGGCAGTCTCTGTGCTGTGTCCAGTTGGAGTCCAAACTGCGTTGGGTCCAGAAGATGGTTATCTTGAATAAATTAGGCAAGCTGTTGGTTTATCGCTTTCCAAGTAATTTTCGCAGGTAGAGGTAGGCAAGAGATAAGATGATAATTGTTTAGGTCTGCAGGGTTCAGGCTAGGTATTTTTTTTATAAGGGGAAGCATAGAGGCCTTTTTCCACTGTGAGGGAAAGTGTCCAACTTTGAACTAGGAATTAAAGAGGTTAGTGAGCTGGGAAGCTATAGGATCTGTAACAAGCTTCACCACCAAAGGAGGACAGGGGTCTAATATTGAGCCGGATTTAGCAGATTGAATCAAACTGACAACCTGTTCTAGAAAACCAGCGAGAATTCTGTATAGGTCGCCTGTTTTAAGTCTTCCTGAGGATTCCTTGTTCCAATGGGAGGTGGGTCTTATTTAGCCTCAAGTTTTAAATAGATTTGATCAACTTTTTCCCGAAAAGAATGGGCAAGCGTGTCACAAAAGGACTGACTACTGCTTACTACTTTGTCACCTGGTACTGTAGTTAATTTTGTAACTACCTGGAATAACTCTAAACAAGTTTTTTGCCGACTTAATTTGCTGTGTGTAATAGGTACTTTTTTCTCTTGTCAGTAAAAGTTTGTACTTGGTCATAGTGTGTTTATATAATTCTTTCCTATTTGTGTAGTAGTGTGTTCACCATTTTCTTTCCTGTCTTTATTAGTTTTGTTTTTCCTTTCTAAGTGTCTCAGTAAACCAAGGCACAGAGGGTTTTTTCCTATGGGCATTAGTAGTCTTAAATGGGACGAGAGTCGAAAAGGCTGAGTTTAGCCAGTTAGCATAGTCTGACTTAGCTTGCTCAGTATCTTGCGAAGGTAATGGCTGAGACTGTGGGCGCTGCTGGGTGAGTTGGTCTCTGTTTATTTTATTCTAGGCTCTAAACCATGTACGTTGTTAGGTTGGGATATCTGTAAAATATTAATTTTGAACATAACTACATGTTGATCTGACTAGATCAATGGCAAGGCATCCCTAACAAAGATTTGAGGATTATTTGATAATATTCCGTTAAGTGTGTGGCCGGACAGATGGGTAGGATTCTAACTTAGTTTCGGGGGGCTTAAAGTAGTCATAATTTCCAGGAAAGCCCCCTTGTCTTAGTCAGTGGAGGCATCAAGGTGAATTTGAAAGACATCTAGAACGGTGTAATCTTTTCCGCATAAATCTGCTTCCATTTGTGATCTGACTGTCTTTAAGAAATTGCACCTAGGGCCGGGCAGGCGTTATATGAGCATACCATTAAATTATTGTTTTTTTGTAAGTTCAATACTAAAAGAAAGTGCTATGCAATCTGGGGATGAAGCTATATCAAATTAGGCAGTAGAGCATTCTCGATAAATAATGGCTAAGCTTCCAACCTTTTAAGAGTATACCTCAAAGGGGACTGCAACTTCCAGGTTGGGACTCAAAGACAAGTCCGCCAGGTTCCAATTATAAAAACAATATTGGTTTGATGACTCTCTATAAAATCAGAGAATTCAAAACTGTGTTTGACTAGTGAGCACGCATTTATAGGCACACACAGCATTTTAGTAGTAGGACCCTTGGTGATGGGTGAAACGCCAAATTGGCAGGTTGGCCAACTGCATTGCATTAATAGAGGACTCATGCTCCTTTAATTGAAAGCAACATTCGTGACAAATTAAACTGGTCGGGAGAGGAAGCGCTCCTTGATTAAAACATGCACAGCCCGAAGTGTTTCCTAAGAGATTAAATGCTCGAATGTCCTTACCAGAGAAGCGTCTTCTCTCTGCATGATGGGAGGCTGAGCAGGGGTTCTCGAACTCTGCGCGATCCAGGCGTAGACAGGCTTGCCTCTGGCGTGGCTGCTGCGTGGACGCGCTGATAATGGATTTAAACCCTCCATGAAAGGGGGGCGTGTCATAACATTGATGCTTTGCAGCACGATGCTAAAACAAGTGGGAATAACTGAAAAAGTGCCAAACCAGGGTCCAACAACAACCCCGCAATCACTCACAGGCTCCCCTGTGAGGGAAGGAATACTGGTAAATAAAATCTAATAAAAAAAAAAAGTGAGGACATTTAAAACATTAAATTAATTTAAAAAAGGGAAGGGGGTCCTTTCAATATGGTGCCCAGTGATATGGGAGCCAGGTACCTCCTCGGAACCGGCACAATGTGCCTACAATGAAAAACAATGACACCAATGGGCAAATCCAGTCGTACTCAGCAGAGCTGCGTGGATAGTGAATTTAAATAACCCTTAATGCGAAAGGGGCGTGTCAGACCACCGGCGCTTTGCAAATTAAAATAAAAGAGAGATCGTTTAAAACATAAAATCAATAAAAAAGGAATGTACTGCCTTTCAATATGGCACCCAGTGAAGTGACTTCGAGCAGTAGACTGGAGGGGTCTCCGACTCACTAAAAGGAGAGGGAGCAGTGGCTCTATGTATTCGAGGTACTTGTGTTACCCACATTTGCACCTTGTGAGAAAGTGCGATCTTTCTTGCCTTGGTATGCCCCCACTTGAACTGCTGATGTGCTTTGACTGAGTGTGCCCTGGGTCCCTGCCAATCAGGTACCCAGGGCCTGTGTTCCTTCCCTAAAAAGAAAAGCTATGCTGTAACCAAATACCCAATTGGCATCTCTGGCCACCTGTCAGCCCCTAGTAAATGGTACCCTAGGTACCCAGGGCATGGTGACCAGAGAAGACCCCTGAGGGCTGCAGCACTTATTGTGCCACCCTGAGGGGCCCTGTACCCTGGCACCCACAAACTGCCTTTGCAGGCTGAGTGCCTAAGTGCAGAACTTAAACAAGAGTCGACATGGCACACATCTTGTGCCATGCCCACAGACCCCACTGCCCTGGCATACTTCAGTCACCCCTCTAGCTGGGTGCCCTATGCCAGAGGTGAGGGCACAGGTGCATGAGCCATGTGCCCCTACAGTACCCAGGGCCATCCCTGTGCACCGCAAGTGCAGTGATGTCATTTAAGGGTATATGGTGCTGGGAGGTTGTCATTACGAACTCCACAGCACCAAAATGGCTACAATGAAGACTGACAAGTTTGGTACCAAACTTCTCAGCACATTTAACCCGCACTGATGCCAGTGTGGGATTTAATGTAAGATGCACGAGAGGGCATCTTAGAGATGCCCTCCAAAACCCCAACCTACAATCCCTGTCTGGGCAGAGTGGCTGCAGAGGCTGCCACACAGCAGACATGTTGCTGGACCTCTGGGTGGAGAGTCCCCTGCTCTCCTGGGCCTGCAACAATGCACATCCTGGGCGAGGTGCTATGTCTCATCCCCCAGGATGGACAGGGGAAAGCTTCAAAGGCATACCGCCTCTGAGAGCTTCTCCAGACCATTTGCTGTACCCAGCAACTGGCCCCCCACCCGTTGTACCCCCACTCTGGCGGGAAGACTGGCGGGAAAAACGACGTCAGGAAGGAGGGTGTGCCAACCATTGCCAACTCCACCCCTCAGGTGGAGGAGGCGAGGTGAGGTGAAGCACGACCCCGGGCATCTTGTAGATGGGGAGCCCTGCCCAATCCCAGCTAGGCTCCTGCCCCCCTCCCAGAGGAGAGGAGCAGGCTAGGGGGTGTCCTCACCCCAGGACAGGGACCCATTGGTCCCTGCCCTTCCCCTACCTGTAACGCCCCTAAATTTAGTATTTAGGGGCTCCCTGAACCTTCCTTCGGGGAATTCCGATACCAAGAAGAAGAAAGAAGATCAAGAAGACGAAGACCCGCCGTACAGCTGCTAACAACAGGACAACAACAACTGACTTGGCCCCAGCCCTACCGGCCTGTTGATCCTGGAACCTGTTCCTGCCTAAATCCGGCGACCCCCGCGGACAGCAACCTTGGGACACCCAGAGGACCTGCCGGCTTTGACCCTCTCGAAGATTGGGACTCCCATCAGCAGAGGCTCTGCTGCAACAACCCACCTGGTGCCAGCCAGGAAGCTCCGGACCAGCCCACTCTGCACCAGCCGAGCCCGGGCCGGGCCCAACCGAACCAAGACCACGAGGACGTCCCCCCGGCGACTGGGACCCGAAGTCCAGTGCCCAAAGACCCACCTCGAGGAACCAGACGATGCCTGCAGACTCAGAACCAGGGGCCACCCCAACCGCGACCAGACGAGGGTAAGCTTTTCCGATACCCAAAGACACCCCTGCAACCGGCGCCCTACAGCCACCTGTGCCTCCCTGTGTGGTACCTACCTGTGCTCCAACATCCCAACTTACCTCTCGAAGTGCTGGTCGCCCCTGGAGAGTCTCCGTCCCCAAGCCTGCAGCCTTTGTTCCCTTTTCAAGATCCTCATTGGATAACATTGAGCGCCCGACGGCTCAAAAGCACCCTGCACCCAGCCGCCCGAGTGCCGTTGGCTGTGACCTCTTTGTCCTATCCTACTTCCCCCCTTGCCCTGAGCAAGTGACCAGGAGCCCAGCTCCCAGAGCAGAGTGGCCTGCCAGCCAGCAGCCACCAACCGAAGGCCCCCTTTCCCTCATTGGATATCATTGGGCCTACCTACCTCTGCACCCCGCCGCCCCTGTGCCGCTGGGACTGATCTAACTGTACTTACCCGACCCTGGGGGACCCCTGAGTCTATGCCCAGAACCTTACCTTCAACAACCAAGTACTCACCTGGAAACCGGTAATTCACTTACCTGCCTTTAGATAATATTGACTAATTTTGACTCGAAAATTTTCTAAGAGTGAAGTTTTGAAAACTGAAAATATTCCTATAAAATCAGCCAAAGTCCGAATTCCGAAGTACTCACCTGGGTTCAGGGGAGAAGCCAGTACTGTACCTTTCAGCCCAGTACTGAACCGCAAAAGTAATACCTAGCGGGTTTTCTAGTAATCTGTATTTTCTCCATAGGAACCCATTGTCTGCTTTTCTATGAAATTTCTTCTAAGTGTCTACGTTTGAAAACTGCAAATATTCTTTAAAAATCACACGAAATACTGAAACGCAATTACCTACCTGTTTTGAGTTAAGCCTCCAGAGCTGGCCCTAGGAGACCAGTGCTGGGTTACAAAAGTAACGCGATCGTACTTAACCTGCAACCTGAATTCCCTCCCATTGAATAACATTGTGAGATTACATGTGAACTTTTAAAACGGCTTTATATTCATGAAAATTCACTGCAGTAACGTTTTTGCTAATCTGGTTTCAGCTTAGACCCCAGGACTGAATCTAAGACCTAGTCCTGGGACTCCCAAAGTAATCTATAAAGTAATGAACTGTACTTATATGGAGAAAACCTATTGAACTCAATGCTAAAGTGTGTTTCAGGAGCGTGTTGCTTACTATCAATACTGTAATCATTGTGTGCACAACCTTTATTGCCCCTTTGCAAAGTATTTACATGAGAGTACTCATAACCAGAAAAGTATATTTTTATAACTATTGGTTCTAAAAATAAAACAACTATATCTGTGGATAAAAAAACAAGTTCAGTTCAGTCCTTGAGTGTGTGAAACCTTTTGCTGACTGAGTGTGTACAACAAATGCTTTACACTGTCCTCTGGTACTGCCTTACTGCTCGACCAAGCTATCACTTTGGAGAGTAAGGTCAGTTCAGACTTTAACCTCTGTTAAACCTCTGGGGTTGGTGGACTCTATACACACTTTACTTCTTCTAGTCTAGTATATATAGAGCCACTTTCTCACACACCTGTTAAGCAAGAACAGCATGGGTAAGCGACATACTCTCCCTCTACTCCATAACAAAGATAACCACTGCACCCTAATTCTATCTTCAAGCAGCTCCACCCAACACAGGCACACTGATTCTAGTGACGTGACCCTAGCATTAGGTGGAGAAGCCTCTCAGGCCCTTAGTCCACTGAGCAAGAGTTCTGTGGCATAAACAACTAACAAAACTCTTGCCCAATCAAATGCTGTACTGCGGTTAATCCCCATTTGGGCCGAGGTATACCCACTTTCTCAGCAGTGCTTCTTAAAGTACTTTTTTCTGGTGATCACATAAGGTGCGGTCACAAATTCACTGTCATTCCAGTCGTAAAAACGAAAGGAGTGTCTGGTAATGACAGAGCTATCTCATCAACGTGATAATAACGTCACTGACCTTGGAGACAGTCAAAAATGCTACAAGATTATATCCAGAATTCCAGTACCACACCAAACAAAATGTTAAGGACAACTGAAAGACCAAGTCAGTCTGCCAATGAACATGACAATTCCAGGAAGGAGAGAATATTTTTTGTCAGGTCAACATAACACAAGATAATTGTATCCGCCACAAAGGGACAAGCAAGACAAACTGGTTCTAGCAGGATGGGGGAGGAAGAACGGGTTGAGAGGAAGACTGCGAATTCACACAAACATCTCTTTGTCTTATAAACCACAGGAAACAGTTATGATCGAATGGCCTGAAATATTGTACACGGGCTGCCTAATTTAATATTGATTTTCAATGTCTGTTTCTTGACTGAAAAACTCACAACACAAGGAAATATCCGAGAAAAGTTCTGTAAACAAACATTGCAAATTTCACATGTTACTTACTTGAGAGTTTTTACACCGGAATGGAAGTAAATATCCATATAACAAGCAAAGGTCAAACGATTTAAAATTTTGCTTGGTAAAAAAATGGAGAAGTAAACCGAAAAAAAGTGATCTAAGCAGTTTGTTGGAGCCGACGTAATGTACGGCAAGCATCTGCCGAAGAGCCATATCGAAGTACACAGAAACAAAGAAACGAAGTATCCATTCTCACGTAGTTTGCGGATATCTCACCTTAGCACTTTAATAGGACGTTCATAAATACAGGTTCAAAACAAAACGGGCACTGGCAATTACAATCGGTTTGGCTTCTGCTAACTGAAAATAATTTGACACTCGAGTAACGCACATAAGATAGGAGTAGGAGTAGCAGATATTTCTTTGTTACGTTTGCAGTACCTTGCTCTGCTACTCCATGTTCTGAACCCTTGCTTTTTAATGAAGCTTGATGAAAACCGGAATGACTGTTCCAAGCTATTAGCACTTTCTTTGGAGAAAGGTGTGAAAAGGTGGGGGATAAGTCACGGTCTTCAGAAAGCTGAGCAGCACACGGTGAAAGGGAGGAAGGGGCAGAGCAGGGAGCCAGGACTGTGACCAAGGAGGCACAGTGCAAAGCAGAAAGATATGCAGAGTCCAAAAGGGGTGGGGGTGGTGGGGGGGTTAATATCAGCACAGTGTCCGGGAAGTGGGGGAGGCGGAGGTGGAGGGAGGGGAGGGGTATGCTGAGGAGTTCTAACAGTGTCCAGCCACACTTGGTCTGTGAGCTGGTGCGCGTGACTCCGATCCCACTTCAAACAACACTTATGGGAAACCAGAACCCTGGCATTTTTATAAAAAGGCACTGGTCCGCCCGCCATTAACAGATAGTACAATTCATTAGCATACAGTGGCTTAATGTGGAAATGCGTGACTCACACATCAGCTACTTCTTGCGGAGAAGTCTATTTCTTAAAGGAAACACCCCAATAGGTACCACCCAGCATCTACAAGAGGACGTAAAATGTACTTTTGAATGCAGGTATTACATGCAGGTATAACTCAGTGCAGTGTATTTATCACAAGTTAACTGCCCTCCCATTCTCTGAATACGCTTTGTACACTGTGCTCTTTTCCACTGCTAACCAATGCTATCGGGATTGTGTTCGCTTTCTAAAACGTGGTAAAATTGGCCTATACCTAAAGGGTACAATTAATTAACTTGTAAGTCCTTAGTAAATGGTACTACCTGTACCCAAGGCCTGTAAATTAAGTGTTACTACTGGGCCCACACCACTCATTGCGCCACCCACTTAAGTAGTCTTTTAAAACAGGTATCAAACACTGCTCTATAGGCTCCAGTGGTAGACCTAACTGGCATTTAGATAACACACCTTTTTTTATATAGCGCAACTAGACCCAAAGGTATCAGAGCATTTTACAAGAGCAACAGTTGAGTTGCAGACGAATATTTTCATTTTTGTTTGCACAGGGAGATTACGTGATTAGCCCAGAATCACAGGATGTTGAGCACCCCTGCCGAGACTCTAACCCGGTTCCCCAGCTTTGAGGTTGACCGCCCTAGCCACAGGACTGCCTTGATCTCTCAACCTCGCCCCGCCCCAAGAGAGCTGCCTTGCTGCTTCCAAAGCACTGCCTTGCAACTTGAAGGAAAAATGCCCCCTCCTTGAATTCAGTCTCCCCCCCCCCCCCCCCCCAGATGTGACTCAAAGATATGCTAACTCCTGTGTCAGCTTCAGGGACATAAGCTCCTAATGCCTTGAACCCTGCACCTGGCCTCTGCCGTAGAGTCCCAACCTCCCAAATTGTGTCCCGCAGCCCCTGGACCACTGAAAGTGGTGTAAGAGGTGCTGCTCATGCCTAATACTAAAACTTTGGGGCAAATTTATAAGAAAATGACTCAGTGTGTGCTCCAAGTCATTTGGTTGCACCGCACTGAGTCACTTTCAAAGCACAGAGATGCAACATATTTACAAAAATGTCGCATCTCTGTTCTTCCCTTTTTTTAAAAACACTCCAAAGGCTTCCTTCCCAGTGACGCGTTACAGGATGGTTTGTATCCTCAAAGTCTTCCATAAACCAACTCCATTTTACCTGTCCAATTAGCGCAACATCTCTGGAGGGGAATAGAACCTAAGCAGTATGAAATTGTGACTCCTTGTACATCCCGCATTCAAAACAAAACGCACTATAGCTCCATTTTTTTTAGGCAGTTAGACCAGAATTTTCAATTCACTTTGCTCTACGAAGTACATCTCCCATTGCAATGACCAATTAAGGATCTTAAACTATTTTTCACAGACACTTCCAATCTAGTTTCAAGTAATTACTTTTCTGTTATGGTCTCATTCAGGTGCTTGCTCATATTGTACTCCATTATCCTCTCTAGTTCCTAAATGTTTGCTGCTCTTTTATGTTTGAATATTTCTTTCCTCATATCTGCTACACTATCTGGAGCTAGCCCCACTTTTGTATTGCTATAGCTCATTGTCTATGTTATCAAAAGTGGTTCTTAATTCCTTCCAGCTTCTTTACATAAGTGCATCAAATCTTCACTGTTCAAGTGATCTGGCTCATTTACTGACTTAACACCTAAACACTTTCCCTTTTTAGTTTCCTCCCCATCAATATTTCTATGCATAATTTTCCTTCTAGAACGGATATATATCCGCGGCCGGATCGCGTCCAGCACCAGCCATGCTGCCCGATTTCCCTGTAAAGAGATAATTCAATGGTCAAGAGATTACCTTTTGGCCCTTAATGATAAATTCTGTTCCAGGGTACTTGGCTGTAATCTGGCTACTGATGTGCTCCCCAGTACATTCACTGAGTGCAACTGGGTCCTAGGGGACATGGCAGGTTATTCAGGAAGAATGGACTATAAATTGGGGCTGAGTAAGTAAACTTATCAGATTAGGGCGTGCCTAATCAATTGCAGATCCTTGGCAAAGCATGCGGAGGATGTATGGCTGTTACTTGCTGAGAATGAGTGTGAGGTCATGTTCCTGACAGAAACCTGGTTGAAGGATGATACCTTAGCAGTAGTGGCATTAACCATTCCACCGGTTTTAAAATTTGCTATGCGAACAGGGGGCGGGGGGGTGAAAAAAGAGGTGGGGTGGCAATCATTTTAAAGGAGTCTTGGGATATAACTCTCTCAGTGCTGTTGAACAGGGACGTGATTGAGGGCTTAATTTTTGTATTAAGATTAACCCAACAACTTCCTTTGCAGGGCTATTGGTGTATAGACCTCCTGACTGTTTGCCTAATATACACCCGGAACTCTGCAATTTTATCGCCCAGAAATCTTTACTGTTCTCCAATTTCATTGCATTAGGGGACTCAATCTTCATGTAAATGACCTAAGCGGTGTTCAGGCAATGCAGGTGGTTTCTTCTCTCACTGGTGCTAATTTGTCACGACACATCATACTCCTTACCCACAATGCAGGGCATACCCTTGATCTGCTATTCTCCAATATTCCGTTGCTGAAAATGGAAGATCCGAGCCAGTTGGCCTGGCCTAACCATTGTTTAATTCCATTGGTATTTAAGAACTCCTAGAAAGAAATGCATAAATCAATGAAGCAGGCCAGGAGGGACCATATAGGCAAGTGTATTAATAATGCTGACAATCCTAGCAAGGAAATTTTCAAGGTGGTCAATTCCTTTCTTAGACCAAGCGAAATGATGATGGATGCCCAGCCTTCTCGGTCATTGTGTGAGAGAATTTCTGATTTTATTGACAGTAAAATTCGTAAGGTTTACAACTCCTTTTCAGCAGTAGCTGAAATGGCCAAATTGGAGGTAACTGAAAGGAGAGACCCAGTTATCCTCTTTTCAGAATTTGCTCCTATTGCCTAGAAGGAGGCTCTGGCGGAGATTAAGAGATGCAAGTCAGGATCGCAGGATGATCTATGCCCCCCTAAATTGTGGAATGTGTTGGCGCACTCTTCCATCCATGTGCTATCTCATATATGTATACTTCTGGTATTTTCCCTGACCTATGAAAGCACACCACACTTCTGCCCCTTAAGAAAAAAATCTAATGAAGATTAAGATGAACTGAATAACTATAGACCTATTTCCCTGCTACCGGCGCCAGGAAAAATGCTAGAAACAGCTGTGCAGCGACGATTGGCCAACTTTATTGAGAGCCACAATATCCTACACGATTCTCAATCTGGTTTTTGTGCTGGCTTTAGTACAGAGACGGCTCTGCTTGAGGTGGCAAAGTCAGTGAGGATGGCGGTGGATTCAGGGGCATCAGCAATGTTGGTGCTCCTGCATCTATCAGCGCCATTTGACACAGTACACTTTTTAATACTGGCTCAATGTCTCCTGGATGTCGGCATTCGGGGAACAGCCCTTGCATAGTTGAAGTCATTCCTCCATAAGCGAATACAAAAGGTGGCCTTACAACCTTATCAGTCTGAGCGCAAGCATTTATGGTGCGGGGTGCTGCAGGGGTCGGCGTTAAGCCTGTTGTTGTTCAACGTTTACCTGCCCCTCTATTTTCATTTATAGCCAACTGGGGTGTGAAGGCGATTTCCTACACCGATGATACCCAGTATTGCATTACTGAAGAAATAAAAAACAAGCAGCAACTAACACAGGAAAGAATCACCCTATAAAGAACTCAATCTAGGAGGTAATTTTGGTAAAAGGGCAAATTGAATGGTGAGCAGTTTTGCGGTGAATAATTAAGCAAATTAATTGTGAACAACAAAATTATGAAAGAAACTTCATGCCAAAGTAAAGAATAACTCTCAACCTCAAGTGAAAGTGTAGAGATATAGAAATCCAGAGTAAGTCAGAACAATTAGGGGAAGACATGTAGATTTGAGGAGTACATCCCATGTAGAATATGGTAAGGGAACTGATCAGTCCTGAAAAGGCTCACACTATTGTATGGAACAGTTCACAAATAGACCACCGCACTCAACTCATCCATGGTAATCAATCCATTGTGGAGTGGACAGTCTCATTTAGAATCCTGATGACATTCACTTCTGTTTGATAAACATCAAAGGCCGCCACCTTTTGTGTAGAGTTTGATTTGCTCTATAACTTGACATTATAAGCTGGCAAAAAACCACCTCAAACTCAATGCGTTCAAAACCGACTTTCTCCTAATTGCCCACCACAAGCACACAGAGATATTGAAAATTGGATGAAACATTTAACTGCCTTGAACTGCACACCACACATCATAGATTCCACAAGATCACTGGAAATAACACTCAACAAGAATGTCACCATGCAGGAACACATGAGCACAGCCACCAGTGGAGCAAACGTTCATATGAACATTCTTAGAAAGATAAAACTCTTCCTCACCGCCGATGACCTCACATCAGCCATGCAAGCTCTAGTGATACCCCGAATAGACTATAGAAATACAACCTTATGTGGTTTGCCGAGATCCAGACTGGCTCTACTAACGGCCTCACTCAACGCGGCTGCAAGACTCGTCACCGTCTCCAAAAAGAGCAAGCACATCACCCCTGATCTTAAGACATTGAACTGTCTCCCTTATGAGGCTAAAACACAACAAAAAATTGCCTGCATGACTCACAAAGCCCTGCACTTCAACACACCAAATTATCTAGCCAATAAACTGGAATTATCAGGTGGTAGCAGAACTACGAGAAGCACCAGCACCTTGCTATTGCAACAAACATCGGAAAAAGAAAACCTACAACATTACCTTCTCCAGACTAGCACCTAGGATCTGGAACGCCCTGCCCCTGGAAATCAGAATGAACCCTTCAATCACTTCCTTAAAAAAAGAAGTCAAACTACTTTAATGAACAAAATTCTACCCTGATCCCAGTTCTTGAGCTAGTTAGGTACCAGTCAGACGCGGATGGATCAATACCAGGATTTGTGCTGGACTAAGTGCGAATGGCTAATGCACTCTTGAATACCTTCCGGATCTACAACAAGTACTGACAACATTTACGTTTTCCTGTTATCTACTCATATTTATGCTGATAGTTCCCACTCCGTTTGATGTAACATTTGTAAAGCGCTTCGATACCCTTCCAGTGTCTAGTTTGTGCTATATAAAACTTTATAAATAAAAAAAGTTTTAAAAAAAATTGAAATAAGACTCTGGGGCCGATTACGATGTCGGTCGGAAAGGCTCAGAACGGGATTCAGATTCTCAGAATCGGATTCTGAACCTATGTTTCCGACCGAATCGGATACATTTGCGACTGACCGATTACGAAGTAAGGAAAACCGTTTGGGCAGTCCAATTCGGTTCTGAGAAGCATTCGGACAGCCACAGTCATTTAGAGCCACATCGTACAGCTCTATGGACACAGTTTCCTACTGAGCGATTACGATAGCGGATTCGGACCGCCGTTCCGAATCAGTTTTCCCAACACAAAATGTCTGTCGGAATCTGAATTTGGGGGCCTATAGCAGGCCCCCCTTCACCCGTAGGCATCTGGTTGGGGCCCATGGGGGTACCCATTGGACCCCTCTTTCCGCCCATGCACCATGAGATGCCTGCCACAGGGTGCAAGGTTTTCCCTAACCACCCATTTTTTCAATAGGAGCCTGTGTTCTCGTTCGGAACACAGGCTTGAAGTCAATGAGAGTCTGACCGAACGATATTCGGAAGCATCATAATTGGTCGGTCAGACTCGCAGAACCCAATTCGGTCGGAAACCATTCAGAAATAGATTTGGTCGGAAGAGTTTCTGACCGACATCGTAATCAGCCCCATTGTGTGGCCATGACTAACTAAATGGGTGATCAGGATAGTGTTTTCAGTTTTACAAAGAGTGAGGCTCTTGACTTGGATAATGCACTATCTAATTTGGTGTGTATTCTGAACAGAATAAAGGAGGTTGCAGGGGCATGTGATGGTGTCTCAGAGGGGAAACATCCATTACAACGCACTACCTTTACAATGCGGCAGTTCCAACGCAGCAGCCTTTATATCGCATGTCCTTACAATGCAGTTATTACATCGCATGTCACTACAACGCATGCCATTACAACGTATTATAAGGTAAGTAATGGGGAATTTTAAAGTTTTAATATGGGTATGGGTTTTGGGGTACATAGGAATAGTCATTTTTAACCCTACACTATCCAACACTTGCCCTACTGTTGCACTCACTGGAATAGGAATAGTATTTTTTACATCTGCCTTATCCAACACTTACCCTACTGTTGTACTCACCGGAGTGGGAATAGTAATTTTTACCCCTACACTATCCAACAGTTACCCTACTGTTGCCCTAAAAATATTATGTGTTGTAATGGTATGTGTTTTAATGGAATGAGTTGTAAATGTAGTTTCTAAAAATACGTTGTGATTGCATGCGCTGTAGAACAATACGTTGTAATGGATGTTGCGATGTAAAAACTGTGTTGTAAAAGCATGCAATGTAAATGTTTGTGTTGTAACCTGTCCTATTCGTCCTATTCGTCTCAGTGTACATGTTATGCTACTGCGCCTATATTCCTTGGTATTACTTGTTTGAGGACAAACCAAGCAAATGTCCCCTAAAACAGGAGAAAATGTTGGTAGTACAATTAGTAGTGAGATACCAGGACATGGCTTTGGCCAACCAGTCACCAAGATGGTTTCCTCTTTAATAAGAAAAAAGGACATTATATTATTAGTCCTCTTGTACTTGAAATAGATATTTGTTGTATCATTTTGGTCACCTTATTAGTACATAGACTGCAAGTGGTGATGAGATATTCAGCAGTTGCCTGCTTTATTTGGTGGAATCGTTTTGCAAGGACAATACAATGCCCTTCGAGTGCTCATGATACAAGATATCTGGGAAATACTCTTTCGATACGTTTTTTGCACTGGACAGGAGCATCCCTAAAATAGTCTGCTTTCCAATTGCAGTTTCTATGTATACAAAGAAACTGACAGTATGGCAATGCATCTTTAAGTGCTCTGGGATGGTTGCCTCTCTATAACAGTAGTGAGTTCCCTTTGATGAGTTTGCGGTAAAACGAGTCCCAAGTATACCAATATGCACTTTAAGGTGTGGGTCTTAGATAGGTAAAAGGTATTTTTTAAAGTCATAGATAAGGGGTGAGATGTTGCCCGAAATAGACATTTATGGAAACACTTCTTTTTGTAAGTAAAACGTTCTCCAATAGAATGTCCATTCTGGCGAGTGTCACTTCTACAAACACGTTTAATAAGAAAAGATATTAGGACCATGGTGGGATTAGGTCGAGTATCAAGAAGTTGCTGAATAACAGTAATTTCTTCCCTCTGAGGGATATTGACGTACATGCTGATGAGGACTTGCTTACTCGCATAGGGTTGAAATGCTGCTGATATTCCATAGCAGTAACGACATACATTTCCTGGATTTACTTGGTAGAGCACCATTTCTTTGAACTTCCATTTATTTTGAACGCTCTACATACAGGACTGTAGATTGTCTATTGCTGCTTTTTCCTGTTCAAATGTGTAACCACCTTTGTGGTCCAGGTTGTTTTCTACTAGCACTGCATGTCCACTAAATTCACTGAGCACTTTTGTTATGTAATTGTTACAGTTGTGCAACCAATGAATATAATAGGTTTTATTCCTATTCTCACAGTAAACAAGATTACTACAATGTATGGGCATGTTGTTTTCTTTCATATAATGGTTGTAATTTCTACATTCGCTTTCATAAAGATACACGTTTTGGTAGCTAATAAATAGCCTAAGCTGTGTCAAGCACTGTTACACCTTCTGGATGTTGTGGTCTTTAACTTCCATCAATAAATAAACAAGTGTGTAATTTTTTCCATAATCTACGTAACCAAGGGACAGAATGTAACAAAAAATCTAGGTCCTGTCAATTTTATTTTTCCCACCCATTCTTTACAACAATTACAAAACGATGACAGAGAAAAACAAATGGATTTTTAATTTTTTCATTATACTTATAAACGAAATTAATGCTTTTCAAAAATGCTAAAGAAAATCTTGAAAAGTGGCATTATCTTTAGTTACCAAAAAAGTACAGAAATGCATCAATAAATGCTTTTTCAACCCTATATAGCTGTATATGTGCTTTATTCCTCCTTGTGTAAGCCAGAGATCAATAGCTCTGTTTGGGCTATACTCCTCAAAGTTGGTTCATTTCATTTTATGAAGCATTCGATCTTGGAGAATGTTTTGATTTAACAGTGCTCTTAGCAGATTCTTAACATTCATTGCAAGAAATATATTTAGCTTCTCCATGCACTGAACGTGAACATTATTACCAAAAGCTTTAAGATATTGGTCATCATGGGAGGTAATTTTGTCATCAGGGTGGAATATTCAGGAAATCCAGGAATGCTCTTAGAATGAAAGCTTTCCGTATGGATTTATATACACAAAACTCCTCTACAGTTGCCAGCCTCTTGTCTTTGGTGAATAGCATCTAAAAATTAAGGACAACTTCCTCAATATCAGACACCCAATGTTTGTAGTGCTGCTCTCTACTGTCTTAAAGTGGTGAGCAATAAAAATTAGCAAATCTCTCATCCATGTTCCTAACTGCATGATCAACGAGCTATGGGTCACTTTAGAATGTCATTGCTGATGAGCAGTTTGTCCTGATAAGTTCATCTTACAGCCATCAGTAAAAAATATTTCTAAACAAATTATTTTCCAGGTACTCCTGTTTCTTTAACTGCTGAACATTTTCACCTATCTCACTTTTAAGGCCTAGTATGCTTAATGCACACTTGTCTATAGCATGCTTAATCTGCAATAAAACCAGTAAATTAGACTGAAATAACTCCGAAAGCTGAGCAACCCGCTACAGAACATCTCTCACTGTAGGGTTTTTAAGTACAATAGAAATGCAATATTTTGCCTTGGGTGCAGAATTATCACTACAAACTGGAACCCGTTGCAGGTGCAGAACTAAAGCCGGCAGAGTTTGATGTAGGACTCCCAAATCCCTGGTTTTGCTAGATACTCATCTAACCTGTTTAATATCCCTGAAATATGTAACAATTTAATCAGATATTCTTAAAATGGCTTTTGCGTCCCTCCACCTCTTAAAATGATAACACTACAATGTGAACATCCATTTCAAAGTTTCTTCAAACCGACTAACAGTGGGGCATGTTTTTACACAGTGGCTACACAGTGGAATGGAAGAACAAATTGAATGTATTTCTTGCTGCAAACCTTCCATTGGATCCAATTATAACAGCAGCACAATCAAAACTGACAGCTAATAGTGTTGGGCCTGGTTATTTTGTTGACTTTGAACCCACTAATTCTAAAGAGAACCTATACATTAATTTTATTATACCTTCCAGAACAACTTTTGGTTTGAAATTTTATAAAATATCTGCTTGTCCATGTGACAGGATTCTTCATAAATGTACTTGCGCTATTAAAAATCCACTTGTCCTTTGGTGCCATGCAGTGAGGTGACAAATTAGGGCAGTATTCTCATTTAAACAGAGCTCTGAAAATAGGGACTCTCTGGTTATACCACGACTCATTATAGCAGGGTTTGTGGTTTATTAATTGCCTGATTTTCCCACCTTTCCGCAAATCTACCCACTGGAGCTTGAAGTAGCGAGAACTGGTAGTTCCATGGTTGGAACACCCTTTTGAGTGAGAGCAACCCTACAAACTTCCATGTTTAAGAGTTTTTTCCAACTCTTATCAAATCTCTTACCACACTGGGACACTCTTAAATTTATTCCTGAGAAGCGCAGAAGTAAAACTTTTTTCATGGTGAGGAAAAAGAAGCTGCAGGGAGAGTGAACTTGCAAATGCTCAGCTGTTTTCCCCCCATAAGAAACATGCATGCATTTTACTCACAAAAAAATGTAGTTCACAAAGAAAGGAGTACAGTTTCCAGGCCTACTCCTGTAAATAATTGTGAATTAATGAAAGTCTTAAATCTGCACTAATGTGAGGAAGTATATCATGGGGGTACGTTTGCTACATTATTTAATAATTGGGGTCCTAATTACATATGGCATTAAACAAGACCTAAATATTATATATATAATTCATAAACGGCCTCCCTCTTCAAAATGACTCCACAGCACTCCGGTGCAAGTACAATTGCCAAGTTTATTCACATAGAACTAGGCGAAACACAGTTAATTCAACGCTTTTCGGCGCTACCCACACCTTGGTCACGACGCCGACCGTTTCACCAATCACTATATTTAACCTCCTAGTGCTTAAACAGTAAAAAAGGGCAAGTAAAATGCATAAAACATCTCACCATGTTGTACTGGCTCCCTCTGCATTTATCATTATGTAGCAACAGTATTTTGCTCGTTATTTGACTGTTCAGTTTATTTTTTCATAATATTTCAGCAGATTATTTATCTAAACTATTTCTTCCATATTTACACATCCATCGCATTCAATGTCAAAACATTCCCCAAATTTAACTTTTTGGTCGCCATTTTTAAATAGTGCAATACAAATCAGCATATGAAATTATATTCCTTGATCACTAATATATCTTTTTAACTTTTTTCACAAATCAATTCAATTTCATAAATTTTAACTTTATAATGGTCAAACCAGCACTGTTGCTGCGACTCTCCTGAAGAAGTAGTGCATACTATTGCCACTACTCGACTTCTTAAGCTTCAATGCATTAATCTTGTCCTCCTGTAAAAACAGAAAGTGAACATGCAGATCCTTCTTTATTGATGTTCACTGTGGGAACACTGCCCTCCTTCTGTTTCGACTAGTGATTGAATTAGATGCCACATAACAGTTAACTCCATAGCAGTGAAAGCAATCACAAGAGATAACAAACTAGTAGAAATGCATAATTCATGCTTCTGGTTTAACTGTTTCGTGCCACTGCTTGTGTACACTTGTATCAAATATTTTTGTGTGACTGCAGCACGGTCAGAAAAGAGAAGCACATTTGGTTTAATGTTTTTTTCATATATATGTGTCAAACGCATTGCTTAAACGGATTTAATTTTCTTACTTTATAATATCTAGTGAAGCCATTCCTGACTCGCCCGTTGTATTTACTTATTGAAAATAGGCCAACTCTTGGAACGTACCACGTTTAAAAAGGTAGGCCCAAGCTTTAATTAGAAGTACACGAAAGGTAGCGGGTGTAACTTTGGGTGTCTGCCTGTCTCTATTTCCACAAAATATTCTGCAGAAAATACTACATTTGTAAAATCAATTAACAGTAGTATATGACAACTTTTGCTAATGACATGGAGAAAACCAATACCATGTTCTAGAAATAACTTTTCAAAATACAATCAATAGAAATTCAAATGATGATACATCCATAAGCAAAAAGATGTCGAGCGTCGACGTTTGGGTCCCCGTTGGTTTACATAATCCATAGGACCATCATCAGGACCATACGTTGCACATATAAATCAAAGACCTCCAGCCGGAAGTCCTAAGACTTAAAACTCTAATATCCAGTTATAGATGAAGTCAAAGTGTCTACACCTAAATCGTCCTGATTGTCAAAATCAAACTGCCACCCAATGAGAGGAGCTTTACACGTTACTTAATAACGCTAAGGGAGCACCTCCGTTACTGCCCACTCGACTGCCGCGTCCGACGCGGCAGGCGAGTGGGCAGTACTGGTATTGGTATTGGTTTTCTCCATGTCATTAGCAAAGGTTGTCATATACTACTGTTAATTGATTTTACAAATGTACTAGTATTTTTTGTTGCCATATTATACATTGTGTGTGAGAAAAAGAAAAAACATTTTTATAACAGAAAAATAAAGAACAGTTTAATTCTGTTTTTTCCTTGCTTCTATTAAACCATTGATCGCTGAGGCGACTAATTAATGATTTAAACATTAATGGTGTAAATAATTCCTACAGGGACATTTTGTATTTTGTTATGGATAGTATAGAGGCAGTTTTGGCAGGAATGAGGTCTAATTGAGACCCTGCTTTAACAACGTATAGTAGGACTTCTATCTCCTCCGGTGTAAGTGTCGGGACATTTTCCAGTGTTAGAACGTTAGGAATAACCAGTGGCAGGTCGATCTTAGGGCCTATCCGAGAGCCCTTAACCAAAGTAATTTCATTGTAGATCACTTCAATTTTCTGAATTAAATGATTTGCTACATTATCACACAAGGCTTGAGATGGAGCTTCTTCAATATCACAGGCCTTAAGATTGCTAAATGTTTTTAAAATCTGGTAAAGATTTCTCAGAATATTCCCTGCTTGTACCAATTGCGATGCATATTCGTTTTTGCAAGCGTTTTTCAGGTACCGAGTCAGTGCATATTTGAATCTTTCTTTATCTTGCGGGTCATGTGAGAGGTGCCAGTGACGTTCGAGTTTTTTATACTGAATTCTTTCGGTCCGAAGAGTGGCAGAGTATCATGTTGACTGGTGGCGTTTTATGAGGGGGCACGGTTTCAAGGGGGCTAGGCGGTCCATAGTGGATATCAAGCTGGTATTAAAGGAGGCTAAGGGCCTCTTTACACTATCAGAGTCCGAATTTTGTGATAGAATAAAATTATCCTGGAGGCATGAGTTAATGCCACTGTCTATAGCACCTTTTTGAGTGTGGTTTAGGAATCATATATGTTCCTTGGGACCGGTAATTCGAAACTCAATCATAGAATGATCTGACCATATCAGGGGGAAGGTTGCCCTGTAAGAAATATTGGGGGAAGTTAGTTAAGATTAAATCTAGCGTATGTCCTGCCAGATGAGTGGGTTCATTATTTATCTTGATTAGGTTACATGTGGAGAGATCAGTCAGAAGTGTGGAAGCCTCTTGATTAGCAGGATTTTTGCAATGTACGTTAAAATCACCATGAAGTAAAAAATCCCTGGTTGAGATAACATGTGGGGAGATGAGTTCTACAAGTTGTGAAGTGAATCTGGAGAGTGGTCCCGGAGGACGATATACAAGAGTTCCTTTCTAGCTGAATCGTGAGTGTAGATCTATTCTGAAAACTAAGATCTCCATCAGGTCATTACCTATTTGGTCTAAGGATATATTTTAATGGGGTATCTATAGAAGAGGGATTTTCACCCCCCCCCCCCCCCCCTCCCCATCGGTCTGTCCAATTATATCCCAAATATTGACTGCATGCTTGGGCAAAGATCTGACATTAGCCTGATCTGGGGAGAGCATTTCTTATCACTGGTGCAGTGGGGTTTATTTATTTCCTGATGGGTAGTAGTTTTATAAATCTGGGGCTAAGCTGGTTTCATACTTTGAAATCTGGGGGGATCTACATGAAAAAGGTACCACTGCTTCTGCGGATGTGATGCATGTCGTATTTCCTAGAAGTCTAAAGGAATATTCATCTTTAATCCTGACCAGCTCCTGACTAGTATGGGTACGTAGAGCATCTGTTCTAATTTTTGGATTTGGAGCCAAACCGACAGGGATTTCTGCTCCTGTCGGCAAATGGGCGCAGACGGGCTTGCCTTAGGCGCGCCTGCTGCGCGTGTCAGCGCCAGGCATCAGTTTAAGTAGAGAGGTGGGCAGCTAGACTGCTGACCTCAGTTCTGGTTTTCGGCTGAAGTGCTGAAATATAACTTTTCATCTTCTTGCCATTCACCTCCTGATGTAGCTAGACATTTGTTGTGTGTTTAGATGGATCATGTTGGTGGTATCCCGCCCCGAGGCTATCGACTGTGAGGAGCAACTTTGCTTTTTTAACGGCTTCACTTTGCTTTCCAGCTCCAATGTTTGGAAGTGGGCAGGGCAGCACATGTCCTTGTGCTCCTGCTCTGATATAAGCAGCATGAGAACAAGAATGCGCAGCAGACTGTGAGGAACAACTTTGCTCTTTTTGCTGCTTTTAAAAAACTTTTTAACCCGTTTTAGCCTGCTCAAACGGTCATTGAATTGGATATCTGAGTAGTTGTGCATGGCTGCTTGGAGGGGACTTTGAAGGTCGCAGTGTTATTGTACATCATACCCGTTTACTGCACCTTTTTTTTTTACTTACTAATGGCAGCGGTCTTGTTTAATTGCTTTGCCACTTTTCTTTCCCGCTCCAGTCTTTGGAAATGCGTGGGGCAGCACGCATCCTGTCGCTCCTGAACAGATATAAGCAGCATGAGAACACGGATGCACCAAAGGCAAGCCCGTCTGCACCCGTCCGCACCCGAATAGCGCCCAGGGCCAGACCCCTGGTCAAATTGCCTCACGCCAGAGACCTTACATTAGTTACTCTAAAAAGAGCTGCTGGCCCTTAATAACATGGGTAACGCTCCCATGACGTCCTGATTGACCTCAGCCGTGTCTTGAGCCAGGATAGCTTTACCTGCAATCATTGCTGTTTTACTTTTAATTATTATTTCAAAGCATGCAATTGTTTACCAAATACACTAAATGAGGATGCTCTTTATCCTGCTAAGAAAGCTGCAAAGGGCAGGCAATAATATACGCTTGTCAATGCCCGTTCTATGGGTAAACATAAATACGAAATGGTCGTCCTGAAAGAAAATCATCAGCTTTATTACTGAAACGTGGGCTGGCCGGACTTCAGGCTCGGATTTGGTAGTTGCTCTTCAGGCGGGATATTCTTTATTTAGACTGGACAACCTATTAAATGTGGGGGTGGCCTAGCGTTCATCTACCACATGCAGCTAGAGATGAGATTTGAACCGATCACAACACTAACATGTGAAGCACTTATGTTTCAATATTCAATGCCTAATAATAGTACTTGTAATTGCATTTTAATTTACCGGCCCCTGAGGCCCAGAGCCAAATTCTTGCAATTATTAAATGTTCTTCTGAGACCAAAAACTAAGATGATAGGCTCCCGTTTAGCCGACATCGCTCTGGTTCTAGAATGCAGACAGATAACTAAGAGCTAGAAAGCACCGAAGGGTCCCTCAATACTGTTATGGGAAAAGGCTGTGGACACCTAGGCCAAGTCAGAGGAAAGAACCATACAGCGTGAGGAAGCCAGGGGAATCCGTAGATGCTTGAAAGCCGATTTAGGGACAGAAATACTGAGAGCCTGGGTCAGCAGAAAAGACTAATATAAAAGTGAGCAGCGGGACACACATGAGAGTAGAGAGAATTATATTGATACCTCTGTTAGATCATAAGAAGATATTGAAAGTTAGAGATTTCCCCACTGACGAACCCACGTTCCCCCACCTCCCCAACCCCCACAGCAGTAAACTGAGTAAAAGAAATATACAAGGCAAACTTTTAAAAAAAATAGAAAACTGAACTGAGGCACCACAAGATATTATTAAGTGGCAGGGTTTCCCAGAAAATGCGACGTAGCATAAAACAAGATATGGTTATTAGATGAGAAGATATTTGAGCCTCCCCAGAGCATATAATGCTACGCTAGAACAGGAATGATTATTTGAAAATAATATGGTACCAACACAGTTTTGAAAAAGCGCTCGAAGACAGAACTGTGAGTACTTACGAAGCTTCCAAAGATGTGTTGATGCAATTAATTATACAAATGTTGCACTTGGTAATATATCTTAGTGTTACCTGTATGTATGCAATTATGAAAAGTGAAAAATACTAATACAGATTTATCTAAAATAAAGTATTCTTCAGGAAATCTGCTCGAATTTGTTGAATCTTGCGATTCTAGTTGATTTTAATTTTTAAGTGGAAGCCCTTATGGATAGGGACACCAAACTTTTAAATGATTACATATTAAGCTTTGAACTTGCACAAATGGTTCCTATCACCACCCACTCAGCTGGCTACATCCTTGACGGGATCTTCACTAACAACCCCACACTTTCATTTACCTCTGCCTTCATGCTGATGTGGAGTTTCCGGGTGAGACCACAGTAAAAAACAAAATTCTGCACACGACTAAATACCAACCCTGCCACAAAATCAAGTGCAATAACCAGTCAATAAAAACTCCTCACAATTTGGTGGAAGCTATAGATACAGAGGCTGCTAATTACTCCACCTGGATTGACAATGTTATCGAGCAACTAGCAACGATAAAAACATACAAAAACTACAGAAAGAAATAATTTGCCCCTTAGTACTCTGCCAAATTAAAATAACAAAAACGCACAAGACAAGAACAAATATGGAGGAAAACATATAGATGTCAAGAGAGAGACAGATACAAATGATGCATTGAAGAGTACCAAGTCTTGATCACGTCCAAGAAATCAATTTTTTTTTTTTTTTAAACAAAGTCAATACAGCTAAAAAAATCGACCAGAGAGTTTTTCAATACAGTCAGTTCCTTAATCGGCATCAAAAATAAAAATACCTCTGGTCCTAATCAAGCCTTCCCTGATATGATGGCTGACTACCTTCAACATGAGGTTTATAACCAATTCACTTTAAATTCGCAGGGGATTGCAGACGAACCTCTGGTGGATGATTCTATCTCCAATCAAGAATGTCTTACTGAATTGTCCTCTCTGTCAATGGAGCTGGTAACAAAGCTAATTAAAGTCACTAAATCCTTGGTACCCACTGATCCATACCCCTCTAGAATTCTGCATTTGGTCCCAATGACCATTGCTATACATCTTTCTATACTCCTAAATGCTATTTTCAAAGCTGGACATGTTCCTACAACCTAGAAAAATGCTTCAATCATACCTTAAATAAAGAAGCCATGAATGCCGAGCTGCTACTAACCATTTGTTCGATTAATCTCAGAACGGTTTTAGAGGTGCTCATAACATTGAATCGGCTCGATTACAGCTACTGAGGAGATCAGAGAATTGGTTGACAATGGTGGCAAAGCTGCCCTCATTTTTCTAGACTTGACGGAAGCTTTTGACACCGTCAACCATAAACTACTGCTGGCCCGAGAGAGCAATGGAATCAATTACTCCTCCCCGACTATGCTTTGGTCCTTTCCAGTGGGGCAAGAGCAAGCAGCTACTCTTTGTCTCCAAGCTATTTTCTCCTCTGTGTGGGGTGCCTCTGGATTCAGCATAAAGCCACACTCAGTTTAATATCCACGTTACCCCTCTGGCAAAGCTAATATGCTCTTTGGGGTCCTCTACAGTGTCCTGGTCACCAGATAGTGGAGTCCATTTCCAATGACCTCATTGAGGCAGTCACTAGTTTCTGTAACTGTATTCAGGTGGTGGGAAAATGGATGAACAAACATAGGCTTAAACTCAACTCATGGAAGATAGAGGTCCTTCTATTTGGCCGGGACAGCTCTTTCTGAGCCCCCATAGGAGGGCCGCAGAATCTAGGAAACTTGCCCCGTCTGACCAGAAAGCTACAAATCTTGGAGTCTACTTGGACGACAAGATTACCTTTGCAGACCAGATCAGTCATGTTACTTCGACATGCTTCTATCTGTTGAAAACTCTTAGGAAAAATTCCCCTGCGTCCTTTTTGAACTCTGAAATGGTTGCCCTCTTACTATCTAGAATTGATTACTGTAATGCTTTATATAAGGGCCTAAAAGAGAATCTGCTGGAAAAAAACTCACATTTTACAAAATGCCACTGCCCTGCTGTATTAAACGTTCCCAAATTTCACCCAGCCTGTCAAGCAATTGTTAACCTACTCTGGCTCCCAGTAAAGAAATGTGCCACTTTTAAGACACTCTGTGAGGCCCATAAAGCTTTGTATGACGCTGGACCAGAATACTTAAACTCAAGGTTCTGCTGTTATGTTGCCAACTGAACACTACGATCTGCCTTCTCTACGAACAGAAGGGTCCTGAGGTTCAAAAAAGCACTTTGGGGTGGAAAGAGCTTCATACGGTCTACTGGAAAAGCATGGAACAGGGTACTCATGCATTTAAAAACTCAGTCTAACTTGTTCATCTTTAGGAAATGGCTTAAAACCTGGCTTTTTGCTAATTAAACAGCTTAGATTTTTCCAGCCTTTGGCATTTGCCGCTCTATGAAGCTAAACTTAAACAGGCATTTGGGCTCATCAATAGAACGATGAGGCAAGATGCATTTCTGTGTCAAGTGCTGTGTTTATGTTTAGAGCGGGAAACGTGGTATAGTGTAGTTATAGCAGCATACCACATACTGTTAATTAAAGAAGATTTTTTAACCTGGCTTTGTGTATTTAAGAACTGAAGTGTACCGTTCCCTAATTCAGGCCCACCTATGTGGTCAATGAAAAACATTATTTTCATTGTATGCATTCACAACAACCTTCGTGTAATGACACTGTATAGGAAGAGAAGTGAGCCATTGTTAAATCCCTCTACAGAGAGTGGGCATAAAGTGAGCTCCACACAGCTATTGGTTGTTGTAAATACTTCTACTGTGCTCATACATGAATTGAATTTGTGGAGACCTGTCTAGCTTTGCAGGATCAACAACACATTAATATAGAATTCAAGGAATCTCTCTCTCTCTTCCTCCCATTATATACCTAGTTTTAGCAAACTGAGACAAGAACAACAAACTGGTCACTCACGCACAACACAAAAACATTTCCTACATAGACCTCTCTGCAACTTCAAAACAACCAGTCTCTCTCACTGTCTAGTGTAATAAAAGTTTATGAATGTGCTTCTACCACCGTTGTTCAGCAGTTATATTCTCACTGTGCAGGTTTGTTCCTTATAAGTTTGAGCTTTTAAGTCTCTTGTTTTTGGAAAGTTGGCATCTGGTAGGAGGATGCAGAGTCCGATTGGTGGCATATTCCTCTATATTTTTGTTTTTCCATTCATATTTCTTTGTTTCTCTGCTCCTGGCATGCTATCCTTAATTCGCCATGAATGGTTCTGCCTTTGTCCCCCCTACTTCCTATGCAATCCCTGGCCAGAAGGACAGTCTTGGCTGCAAGGTACTAATGCCCACTTCATTAATACAATGGGAGGCTTTTTAAGTTCTGTAAGGCACAACAAGTTGTCTGCATGTTCACATGGTTGCATTTGTGCAGCTAAGTTGCTGTCGTTCTATTTAAGTGTTCACAGACCTCACCGGTCACCGGAAAGATTCAGCCTGCTCAACGGTTTCTAATTTCCAATAATATACTGCCTTTTCACTTAAATGTTTTCAGAAGAGCTTACTCTGCATCTTGCCTTTGTAGCACACAATACAGTAAAAACACAGTAGCCAATTCGCAAAAGGTAAATCAAAAAAATATAAATTAATGTATTTTAACATTAATTCCTATAGTGTTCTAAACTCCCTGCCTCTTATTTTCTAAGGGAGAGTGTTGCAGTACCAGCAGCTGGTCATGTGTGGTACTAGACTTACTCCAGATCTGAAATGGAGAACATGTACTGCTGTTTTGGGTCCTTTTTCACTACATACCTTTAGAAGTGCAGTTTGTGAATAACAAGGGTGTTAACTTTTCTGGGTGGGTGTCAGTCCATCCCCAAACACTTTCCATTTAGTAGGAAGAATTTCCCATTTTCCAGCCACTCCTCGCGGCCCCTCACCCATTTACGACTAAGTAGCAAACTAAGATGTAAGAGGAGTGCTCCACAGAAAAGATGGAAAATGTGGAGGTGCAGATTTCCACCTGAAGGTTTGTGAATTACATGTTGTAGCAAGTAGTGCTACTTAAGTACTACTTCACGGATTACAAAATGAATTTATGAATTAGGCCCACCCTATACACTAAAAGGAAAGGTCCTATGTACATTACACTGATGTAGCCTACTCCATTTTCCCACCTCCACTGCTTGCATTCTGGGCAGACACATTAGATATGGGCCATTCAGGACCACTGAGGATGGGGCCTAGAATAATCATAAATAAACATATACCTCACTTGGCCATCAATCAATTACCCAATGATATGTGAAGTACACATACTTAAATCAAGTGCTTCTATGGGAGACTCACTTTATTATTTCCAAACTAACTAAAAACAACACAAGCCTGACCTGAACATTAATCTGAACAGTCTTTTTTTTCTAAACTGCTGCCCACTGTAGGCCTACAGCGCTCTAACAAGCAGTTTAAAAACACATATATTAAAAATGTAAAGCTCCTATCAAGAGGAGTTGAAGCCTGTAAATAAGTGTGCCTTAAAGGAAGGTTGTTCGAGGTCCTTTGAGAAAACAAGTTAATTCCAAAAGGAATAAGTGCATTACCAATGCCAACATTTTGCAGAAGGGAACCATTATTGGAGTCAGAGGCCTTGATATGAGACTGGAGGAACGCAGTCTTAAGAAAAACATTTGAAAATATGTTCTTGGAAAGGGCAGTAAAAGAATGTGGTAGAATTCTCTCAGTAAATCAAGGTTATTTCCACAAGTAAAAATGCTGTTCATGGATTGCCAAATTTGGGTTAGTAGATAGGCGAGTTAGTGAATGAGAGAACAAATGGTCACAAGAATGGATGAATAAATGAGCGTATGGACAAGTGCATGTATAGATAATTACGTTGGTGAAGGTATGCATGCATTCGTGAGAATCATATTCATAGTCATGCATCCACCTACACAAACGTAATCACTGAAAATGCCATGCTAGTGGCTTTTGATTCTAGTAAAATTATATGGATAATATACGTACGTTTCAGCCAGATCTTTTTATCCCTTGCTCTGTTACTGTCATTAGCATGGCTCTTCTGCCCACTACAGCATGAGACAGTGGATCAGCTCACTTCAGCCACTGGTTAACTAAACTGCACATTATGGCATTCTGCACTTTATAAGAAGCATACCCACACACAAAGTTTGTTCACTTGCCTGTCAGGGACCCTTATTTTAATATGTGATTTTTGAGACCAGAAACATTTTTGGTTTTAACTAAAGTCTTTTTTGAGATTGACGGGGGCCCACCAACAATAACAATTTTGCACAAACAATGACAAAAAACAGCAAAGACAAAATGTTGATAGCCAAACTATTACCTTTGCTAATGCTTGTTTTAGGAGAGGGAATGAGGTCGATGGGGGCAGGGAACAGAACAAGATGGGCCTCTGAGCTACTTCACGGCTAAAGCAGCCCCACCCTATCAAGCCACGCTCTACTTCTCATATGGCGAATATTATTTTCAAGCTGGCACCTCTGCAACTCCCGACTGCACATCTTTAAGGCAAGGACAGCCCTTGCTTTATAATAATCAAATCGCAATAGTGGCTAGAACTTCAAAACGCAGTGTTAATCGTTATACAAAAATACGCTACGCATTACAAGGCTTGCTTCAGATATCGTCTAAAACAATTTTTCAATAGCTTTCCAAAAGTCTGATTTAAAAATACAACTCTTTTCAACGCTATGATTGTAAAGGAAAGTACAAAACTTACACACACATTTGCCGTTCATCCACTAAAATGAGCATTTTAACCTTTTTTGCCACAGCGATTCACCATGCATAAGCTCGGTAGTGAGCAGTGAAAGGCAACTACTGTTTTCGCAGTGAAAGACACGCTTCTAAACAGTTAACAATTTAAAAATAAATGTTTCAAGTACAGGCATGAAAAGCTCCCAACGTATATCCAATAACTCAGAACACATGATGCAACGAAAATACTGTTTCAAAACAATTCCTACAAAAACAAGGAAACTAATTTGTAATATGTATGTATGTTAACAGTCTGCATACACACTTCTCCCCAATATATTTTTGTATGATCAGAATAAAGGCATTTTACTGTGCAAACAGATATGCTATCCAGCTCGTTCTTTAAACCATATGGCTGAACCTGTGTTTTCCTCTGGTGAGTTCAACATCAGTGAACCCACAGGAGGAGTTCCATATATTTGGTGTTTGATTCGCCAGTAGCATACAAAACTCTGCTAGACTGTACAGCACTCTGCGCCTCCATCCTCACTCTTAGTAAAAGAAAGCTTTTGACCATTTATCTGGTAACGGGGAGACGGAATGTTGCTAGGAGCTGATATTTAAGTAAAATGTATAGACCTTTCACCTGTTATCCTAAGAATAATGTCCCCTGGGCCTCTCCTTGTAAACTTTTATAATTTCTCCCTAAATCTGGTGAGCCACGAAAGGCGGCTGCATTAAAGGAGAACAGGTCTCCTGCTGGTTTAAGGTCGCTTCACCGTAGGCGTTCCCATTTCTCCTTATTGGCAACTGTAAAAGATAAAGGGCATTTGTAACACTGTGTTCCACCCCCTCCCTCACCCACCCGTCACCTTGTAAACAAACGCAGGCACCTCTTCGCAGATCATGCTCTCAGAGTACAGCGATGTGTAAGAGACATCCAGCAGACCGCCCAAGGGCTCCCCGTCCGATCACTTCCAAACACTACGAAGGAATACGTCAGCCGCAACGATGTACCTTTAGACTCTACACTATGCATACGGTGATCACCTGTCAGCTACTTACACGGACCCTCCGTGAATTTAGGTTCATGACCGTCATCCGTATCTGCTTATTTTTTTAAAGAGATGTCATTTGTCCATAGTATTAGAACTTCCGGGTCGTATGACATCCAATCGCAACGCAGAACATATTTGGGAGTCTTCTTAGAGTGGGCGGTCCTACCAATGTCTAAAGTAACCTAAGATTGGAGCTTGTGGGAACCCCAGCCATTCCTTGCACGCCATGCAGAATTCCGAAGTGGTGATTGGCTTGGAGTCCGCACGTGCAGTTGTCCAACCGGTCCATGTCCAGTCGGCGGGGCTGCAATCTTAAAGATAGTCGGGTTTGTCAGGGACTGCAGTTGAGCTGAGTTAGTTGTTAGTTAGTCCAGCTACGCTGCTCCTTACTACCCTGGATATGAAAGAGGGAGGGATGGGAGAGGTTGGGGCGCTTTATGTCCTCCGGTGATGAGAGCGAGCGATGGTTTTACCCTGTCGCGGTGTGTTCTCAGCTGACAGCTAGGAAGCCCCTTGGCCTCTGTTTCTGGGCTTGGGTGGGGCATGACTGGCATATATTTCGCGCTGTCACGGTAAGATAGAAGGTGGTAGATATGTAAGCAACAACAGCCAGTGGTCGAAGTGCATTAAATAAAGTAATGGAAGTGCGACGCTGCGCACAATAGGTTGGGGGGGATCCACAGAAGTGCATCCCGGTTGGTGCGGTGGAGAGTGACGTATATGTATGCTTAGTGCTACGAGGTCCTAGTTTGTGACAGGAAGCACTGTGAACATACAAGTCAACATTTTAAACTTGCATAACACAAAGTAGAAGATAGACTGCTACAAAATGCGCAAAAATGTTTAACATAAGAAAAAGTGCTTCCAAATCTAAATTTTATTAATACCCAACTGTCCTTTAAAAGCACAAACTTCACAGCTCAGCTGGTACCTCTCTTGAAATAACACTAAAAGAATACATCTATGTCACCTGTAAGCTTTTTTTTGTTGTTGCAGATTTATATAGTGCAAACTCACTGTGAAGGTATTGGAGTACTTTACGTGAGCACCAGTTACAGACACAGGGACACATTCATTTTTTGGACGGTACTGGGAGATTAAGTGACTTGCATAGAAAAACAGGATGCTAAGCCCACGACGAGGCTCGAACTTCCTTTACATGGGCAGGTTAACCAGTTGCACACGTTTACATTTCTTTCAATCAACAGACACCCTGCAAGAAGGTCTGTTTAGCTGTCTGCCCCCCCTCGGGGTTTCAACACAGGAAACTCCCTGCCTTCAGATTATGATTGGGACCAAAAATTGGCATGGGCAACTAAAAATAAAGTGTCCCATATTTGCTGATTATGACCTTTGGTAAAGTATTTAAAGTTTAGTATCATGGGGTTAACTTTTGAATAACTTTATGGCAGATGTTGTCATAGTTTTTAGGGCCAGTAACATTGGTCAGGATTACAAATGTCATTTTTCCTCTGCATCTCACCTGCTGGTCTCCTGGCCATTGTCAAGTCAAGTCAAAAATGCTTTATTCAAGTTTTTCTCATAAAAGCACATACAATCACAAATATAAAAACAATCATTAAAAAAGCACTTCAGTTAAGATAAGACTTGGATAACAATCAGATGATTTAAAACATAAATAGCATTTGCAGAATATGAATTTACAAGTAGAAATTTACAAATAAAAATATTCAAATAAATAAAATACAGACAAACTTTGGATACAATGAAAGACAATCAGCTGCCTAAAATCCTCTGTCTGATAGTCCATGCCCATCCAAGGAATTTGGCTGTAGCTATTACTAAAGGCAATAAAGTGCTAGTACATATGATTCTTAGGGCTACAGCACTACTAGTGGTACCTAGGTTCTTACAGACTGGTGATAACCATATACGCCTGGGTTCTGCATAGATCTTACAAGCAAATAGGAAGTGGCCAATTGTTTCCTTATGTGCTCCACAGGCTGGACAATTGCTAATAAATGAACCCCCCACCTGCCTGTTAGAGATCTAAGGGGAAGGGCACCTGCTCTAATTTGGAAAAGGTGCTTCCTGTCCCTTGGCGTAGTTATGGCGTCCCAATAAAGTTCTAGGCTGGGATTCAGTTTTGCTTCTAGGAATCCTCCAGCCATAGACACAGCACTAGTACCTCTCCAATTCCGAGCGGCCACATTCTCCCAATAGATCTCCTTTAGGACTTTTTTGGTTGGAAATGAGGCTCCCGTCGGGTTATCCCAAAGCATTTGGAGACCGAGATCACCCAGCATTGTTCTAAGAACATTCAACCAGCCAATTTTGTGAAACACATTTGCTTTGATTATGTCTAGAAACCGTTCAGCATAGTGAAGGAGCTCGGGTGTAGTCCAGAGCCTCCTCCAATATAAGACTGGACGGAGCCTCGCCAGATCTAAAACAGCCTTCCTGCCCAGATCGTACCTAAGTGGGAGCAGTGGAGTACTTTTGGGAAGACCAGTAATAGTCCGGAAAAACTTATTTTCCGATGTTTGTAATGACTGGAGCTTCTCAAAGCCCCACAGCTCGGCACCATATAGTGCAGAGCCGAGGGCCTTGGCCTCATACACCTGCAATGCCGGTTTAATTGGTTTAGTCCTAGATTTTCTATGCTCTGAACCAAGAGCACCAGCCAATTGTCTATGTCTTAGCACTGCGATATCTATATGCTGAAACCATCTAAGATCATTTGTTACATAGATACCCAAATACGTGAAGGCATTAACTATCTCTAGAGGGCGATCATTCATGACTAGCTTAGATCTAAAACTTCGATGGGGATTAAAAACCATAAGCTTCGTTTTGACCACATTGACTTCTAAGCCATGCTCCCCACAGAATTGGTCAAAAACAAATAATGCTCGCTGTAAGCCACTCGGAGTCTTTGATGAAATCAAAGTATCGTCTGCGAACATTAAAATCGGTGTCTTAATACCAGCTAGAGAAGGAGCATCCACATTTAGCAGACAGCATACGAGCCACGACACCTTTAATATACAGGGTGAAGAGCGTGGGAGCCATCGAACACCCTTGCCGAACTCTCCGCTCCACCGGGAAGTCAGCGGTGACCGCTCCCTGCCCCCCCACCACTGAATCTTAGCGAAATTTGCTTCATGCAGCCGCATTAACATTGACAGTAGTTCTTCTGGTAAACCCAGGTTCTTCAGTACCGACCACAGCTTAGACCTGGGAACCAGGTCAAAGGCAGCCCGCAAATCGACAAAAGCCGTGTACAGACTGCCCTTGCCCAGTAACACAGTTCTCCACTGCAATAAGGTAAATTGGAAAACCTGGTCCACCGTACTAGTAGATTTGCGAAACCCCGCTTGGAATGGGGACAGGGTGTTATTCTCCTCAGCCCAGTCCAGGAGCTTATTGACAACCATCCTCCCAACCACCTTTTGAATCGTGTCAATTAGGCTTATGGGCCTATAATTACCTGGTTTTGATCGATCTCCTTTCTTGAATACAGGTATTATAACTGCACCTTGCCAAGATGACGGTACAGGTGCTCCCTGTGCCACTGCATTAACAAGGAGAAAGATGTACTTACTCCAGCGCTCTTTATCATTAATAAAAAGATCCGCTGGCACCCCGTCTAAGCCTGGGCCTCTACCACTAGTCACTGTCCTGAGGGCCATCATTACTTCGTTGCTGCTAAAAGAGTTTTCTTTATAGTAAACAAACCTGAAGCCAACCATCTGGTTGCCAGGTTGTATTTCAGCATACTGGGGCTTGAAATAGTTAACCCAATCCTCCTCAGGTACGTTGTTATTGGGAGGGTCGGGTACTCCGCCTCTACCCCACTTTACAATATTCCAAAAGAGCCTGGAGTCTTTTTTCCCACTAGCGTCCTTTAACTCTTGCCAGTGGAGCTCGTCCCACAATTTCTTGGCTGTAGATATACTATCCTTATACTCTTTTCTAGCGATACGAATAGCTGTCAGTTCTCTCCTCTTGATTGCAGTACCTAAAGCTAAACGGGCATTCCTGCACTGGGTATTAAATCACTTTTCCGGCTTGATGATTTCCCTTCTGTTCTTTTTTACAGATTTCAGAAAATGATTCCTGATAACAGAAAAGAGATTATCGTGGATTTTAGTTACATTGTTCGTACCTGATACGGTTACATTAGCTTGCTCCATGGCCATTATGGCTCTATCCGCCTCAGCATTAATATTATCCATAGACTGTTGGATGGACACAACATATGGCCATTTTAACCTACGCATATCATTTATAGGAACAATCAAAGGGGCACTATCCATCTCAAGAGTCGGGGTCACATTATCGAGTGTCCACCATTTGTGCTCTACGCACAGCGGATTGTGATCACTTTCAATCCTCCATTTAACTTCCATGTCACAGACTAGTTTCCAAAGTTTCATACTACACAAAACATAGTCTATTCTGCTCTTATGGCGCCCATTGTCGAAGGTGCATGCCCCAGACTTGTCACTCTTGGTGGAGAACCGTAGCCTTAAGGCTCGGCGGCGCAGGGTACGCCTGAAATCCCCTGTGTTCACCTGCCTTGTCAGAAACAGAGACACAGACTCTTCGTCTGGCGTAGAAGATAGTATTTATTAGCTGCAGCTAGTACAGTGGTCTTAGAAGTCGTTGGTAAAATGAGCTTCAAAAGAGACTGCCATTAACTCCGTGGCGCACAGGTTTATATACGTTACAATACAATGCAAAATGCAATCACACAAGAGCATGAGACATGGGCAAACGTTATAAACAATGCTTTAAGTCTAAGGCAACTCAAGTTTCCCGGTTATGTTTGTCACTCGACCCCTTGAGTAAATTACAAGTGAATCCACACAATTCAATTTACAAGTAGAGAAAACACAGCTGCCTGTTGTAGAAGGACAGTCGTGAAACAGGAGAATGCATGAGACATGTTGCGAAAGACAGCAGATAAGATAACTTGGAGGAAAGAATTGTGCGAACCAAAAAATAGTCCGGACGGGGATTAATCAGCTCAGACAGGAAATAGTGTACTCGGCCAGACCCTGACACTGGTTAGTAAACACAGGAAAAGAAGCCACCTGACACGTAAATGCAGAAACGACAAAAACATCGCGTTCGCCGTGCTGCCTGAGTGAGGGCAACACAAATGGCGGCGACTACAAAATGGAGGCTGAGCACGAACGAATTCGTAATTTACAGACCCTCCTTTTGCCATTACTCAGGCAAAAACAAATCAACTCATGCTAATCTGAGTCGGAATCAGCATCGATGTTCATAAAATCCTCAAGCTGTTGCTGCACCATAATCCTAATATTCTCTGTCTTCTGAGTTGCAGGACGTGGGACGCATAAAGTAGCCAGCAGGCCACACACTGCGGGACCACATTGAACACACAGACAACAAGAGAATATGACGGCCAAAATTGCTCCAAGGAACGTTAAAATCTTCCATCCCCAAGTTGACAATATTCCCCAAAACCATCCCATAAAGGACCAATCCCCTTCGTCTTTATGAATCGACTCGGAGATGGTATGCAATTTGGAAATGGCTTGGTATACTGCCGGAGCATCGTCTGGAATATAAATGCAGCAGCTAGACCCGATCAATCTACAGACGCCTCCTCGGTCTGCTAGGATTACATCTAGCGCAATTCGATTTTGCAACGTCATAAGACGGTCAGCCTGAAGCTCTGCTGTAATGTTACCTATTGCACCTGCAGTGACATTAATAGTGGTCTCAACCACACGCACCAATTGCCTGATGTTTCTGCTGTTGACCATCGGGCCCCAAAAGGGAAGGAATCCTTTAAGGAAGTCTCCTCCCTCTTGTTCTGCTGTGTCCTTGGCATCAAATATACCTCGGCTATATCTAACTCTGTGGTGGTCTGACGGAGCCGTATATGTAGGGGGAAGAAGGAAAGCTATATAACAGGTTCCAGAAAAGTTGGAAGGGAGCCATGTGTAAGCTCTATCTTTACAAACAAAATAGGTTCCTTGAGACGGAACCAACGGAGGGAAATCAGGGGACGAGAAAATGTAGTTGTGCAAACAACCCTGCTCGATGTCAGTTTTCTTACTGTTGACTTGGAGACAAAAATTACCTTGATGGGGTACAGTCCATACAGGAGAAGACTCACCCTTTCTAGTTTTGTCACCAAGGCTAAAAACATAGTGGGTAACATTCCATCCTTCATAAGCTTTCTTCTCATCTAACGGAATCTTGCTCTTCTCTACAATCTTAGCCATCGTCACTATACCTTTTATCAAAGAGCTGTGGCTGAAATCCAACCCATTCCCAGAGGTTTTTACAGGGCTTCGAAGTCTGTTGTGGTATGCGGCCGAAAACATAGTCAGGTAAGCCCAAGCTGAACCTTCATATGAGAAGGGAAGAACCAAATATGGCATCCCCTTTCGTGTATTGTGTGGCATAAGACCGCACACCCAACAGTCAGTCATATTAATAGCCAACTGGTGTTGTTGTAACAATTGGATAAACGTATTATTCATATGTTCAGCTCTCCTTATCTGTTCATGAGGGGGTAGAGCATGCATTTTATGTGAAAAGACAGAAAGACGAGAGGGCAAAGAATTTGTAGAGTTAGCCACATTTCTCGGGTGTAGAACATGTACAATCCAACCTATGCAGGCTAATAAAATACACAAAAACATGAAAATACACAAAGTTACGCCAAATCGACTACGCAATAATTTACAATATTTCAATCTCATTTCCTGCTTCCTATTTTCTCTACCTATGGTTGTGGTACCATCCATCTTTATCCAAATAAAATGTTGCTCACGGCAATCTTCCTCAATCACTCAGCTACGTACTTCTGTATATCCTGAGGCACTAGCCACTTACTAAAAGAACAAAAACCAGGTTACAGTCTGAGTCTCCTACCGTGACCCTGCGACGGAGACAGATGGCACATCTAATACTAAATATCATACAAACAAAAAAAAAATGTCTCTTATCAATAAGGGAAAAAAGTGTTCAGTTCCTTTGCCCAGCTCTCGTCCTCAGGTTGTAGCGGGTTTTTCTCGGCACCGTCTGGTCCTTAAACAGAGTTTTTGGATTCGTAGTGTCTATTCGAAGATGCGCAGGCACAGCGGCTTGAAGAATATCGTCATCTGCTTTCTCAGACTGAGTTCCATAAATTTGAGCATCACTGAAAGGCACAAAACAAGGAACCGCTGCAGTGTCCGATTCCCTTACACCACTGCAAATCCACTGGTCGAAGGGTAATGACAATGGCACCTTCTTACAGTGCACGCCATGCACCCAGTTTCGCTTGCTGACCACCTTCACAGCTGTGCGGGTGGCGAGCAAAACTTGCGTAGGCTTGGACCAACGAGGCTCCAGATTCCTAGTCCATTGAAAATTTTTGACGCAGACACAGTCACCGGGCAAAATGGTGTGACCTGGGTCTGTGGAGGCCTCTGGCAAAGCACTTTGTACCTGTTGACGAATAATACTTAATTTAGTAGTCAAGTCATGCAAATAATCAATTAACAGAGGATAGGGTATGTCAGAGTATTTCTTGGGACGAGGGACACCCCAAATATTAGCTGGGCGTCCGAATACCACTTCATATGGGCTAAGTCCCATACGAGAGTGCACAGTAGTTCTGGTTGACAAAAGAGCTAGGGGCAAGGCGTCTGGCCAAGCAAGACCCGTACTGGCTTGAATCTTAGCTAGTTTAAGCTTGAGTGTACCATTATAACACTCAACCAAACCCGCTGACTGTGGATGGTTTGCCGCATGGAACTTCTGTCTAATACCAAGACCAGAACACACTTTCTGCATAATTTGACCCACAAATTCACTTCCATTGTCACTCCAGACAATTCGCGGCAAACCAAACCTGGGGAAGAACTCTTTAAGCAACACTTTAGCAGTTGACAGAGCAGTGTTATCTTTCAAGGGGTAGGCCTCTATCCAGCGGTAAAAGGCACATACCACCACCAGAACATACTTAAGGTTGTTGCATAGATCCATATGAATGTAATCGATCTGCAACACCTCAAAAGAATATGACGGGGGAGCAAAATGATCTGCCGGAGTTGGGGTACCCTTTCCTGGGTTATTCATTAGACAAACAATACAATGCTTAACCACATTCTCTGCACATTTCGGAATTCCTTCATTCTGCCACATAGGAGCCAAAAGCTTACAAATGCCTTTCGCACTAATGTGAGCTGGACCATGAGCCATAGTCACAACCGGAAGCACATAGGCGTCCGGTAATAACCATCGCTGATGTTCCGACAATTCCGTCCAACAACCCGTCGAGTCTAACATTCCCGTACTTTCTTTCCACGTTCTCAATTCCTTCTCAGTAGCCTCTCCCAGAATCGTTTTCACACTCTCAATCGTGTCTTCACGCATTCCAATTTCCCTAACCCAGTTTGCAGGACCTGCCACATACATTCGACTAGCGGTGTCTCTAGCTGTAGTTCTTGCTACCTCGTCTGCAAATGCATTTCCACGACCCACATCATCTATAACTTTCTTATGTGCGCTGCACTTTATGATCGCTATTTGTGCAGGTAAGGTAAGTGACTCAAGAAGATCAGTCACTAACTGACCATACTGGATCTTTGTCCCGTGAGAGGTAAAGAATCCTCTCTCCCTCCATAACTTACCAAAACTATGTGCAACGCCAAAAGCATATTGACTATCTGTGTACACATTCACTCTCTTTCCTTTCGACAACACACACGCTCTAGTCACGGCTATCAATTCAGCTGCTTGGGCTGAATTATGTCCAATACGTGCCGTCTCAACAATTGTGCATAAGGTGGTAACAGCATAAGCAGAAGTAGTCTCCCCGTTTGGAAGCTTGAAACAAGAACCGTCCACCCATAGGGTCCCATCCGGGTCCTTGAGCAGAGTGTCCTTTAAATCAATCCTACCCTTCGTTTCCTCTTCCGTTCGAAGAAAACAATCATGTTTTTCCTGAGCGTCTTTCTCCTCTGGGAGTGGCAACAGTGTAGCTGGATTTAACGTATTACATCTTTTGATATGTACATGACTCGCTAGAAGTGTCAGCTCATATCCGGACAAACGAGCACTCGTAAGGTGCTGCGTTCTTGTCCTATTCAACAGGGTATCCACTGCATGTGGAACCATAACAATGAGTGTGTTATCCAACACTAATCCGGCAGACTGTCTAATAGAAATCGCCGCAGCTGCCGTAGCTCTGAGACAACTGGGCAAAGCTTTAGCTACTGGGTCTAGTGTTGCGGAGAAATAGGCACATGGCCTCTGCTTATCTCCAAATTGCTGTGTCAAAACTGACAATGCGCAACCCTCTCTCTCGTGAACGTACAGTGTAAAGGACTTGCTATAATCTGGGGTACCCAACACTGGAGCAGAACACAGAGCAGTACGTAGGTCAACAAAGCTTTTCTGACACTCATCCGTCCAAGGGAGCGGATGTGGCGTATCTTTCAACGTTAGTGCCAACAGTGGTTTAGCCAAAAGTGAAAAATTGTGAATCCATTGTCTACAGTAGGAAGTGATACCCAAAAAGGCACGCACTTCTCTCTGCGTGGTGGGTGCAGACATCTGTAAATAGCATGAATGCGTTCTGGGGTCAAACGCCTTCCCTCCTTCGACAAGAGATGACCTAAATAGGTAACCTCTTGGCGGGCATATTGCAGCTTAGAGGGAGACACCTTATGATGTAGAGCAGACAAATGATGCAACAACGCAACAGTCACATTCTTACACACATCTTCCGTATCAGCAGCCACCAGCAAATCATCCACATACTGAACAAGCGTAGCACCTGGAGGCAAAGAGAAAGCATCAAGTTGTGACTTAAGAGCCTTGCTATAGATAGAGGGACTTTCGCAATAGCCTTGAGGTGCTCTTTTAAATCTAAAACTTCGGACACCTAAAGAAAATCCAAAGATGTCCCTACTTTCTTCAGCAATAGGAATGCTGAAGAAAGCGTTCTTAAGGTCTATGACTGAAAACCAAGTTGCCGAAGCAGGAATCATCGTCAACAAAGCTGTAATGTCCGGAACAACAGGAAACTGTGGCACAACAATTTTGTTGACCTCTCTAAGGTCAATAACAAATCGATAAACAGGAGGCTGTGAAGGATGCGTTCTCTTAAGGATCGGAAGAACAGGGCTGTTACAAACATTGCCTCTCGTTTCTTTAACCACACCCTTCTGAATAAAATCATCGACAATAGCCAAAAGTGCTCTCTCTCCATCAGTAGATATACGGTATTGGGGAATGCGTGGCATTCTCACATTCTCTTTAACTGTGACAACATACGGTGGGATCGCAAGACAACCCACGTCATTCGGGCCTGTAGCCCAAAGACTTTCAGGAAGAGAAAGCAACTCAGGTGGGAACTGGTCTCGAGACAAATACATGGAAGACGTCAGTTTCTTCCCCAACGTAACATGCACACCAGAAGGGGAACAATACAATGTTGCATGTAGTCTTTTCAATAAATCCAGACCCAGCAGGTTCTCGCCGCAACCAGTTGTCAGAATAAGTGGAGCATTCAAATCATAGGGACCAATCGAAACGGGCAAGGGACAAGAAACCGGATTACGGACTGGGGCGCCAGAAAATCCTACAGAAGTATTTATTAAGCCAGACAAAGGTGCCCCAGGGAGTTTAGTATGCATAATAGAACTTCTCATCGCACCAGTATCCAAAAGAAACGGTTCTGAAACACCCATAGTATTGATAGTGACATATGGCCCATTTTGATCTACTGGAATCGACACAACTCCCTCACTTCGTCCATGGCTGTCCTATTCGATCTAAAAATCGTCAGCCCTTTCTTCACAATAATCGTCATTATAATACCGCGTAGACTGAACTCTCTGCTGATCTAAGTAATTCGTAGTAGATGGAGGAAAAGAACGCTGCTCCTGAGAGGACACACCTCGTCCTCTACCTCTAGATCCTGTCTGGAAAGTACCACAACCCCGTGGAGCAGACATCCCATTATTACGCTGTAATAAAACCGGACAACTATTCTTGAAATGTCCCTCTTCCCTACAATACGCACATTGATTAGGACCCAATGAAGGACGTGGTGCGAAGTACTCAGGTTTCTGGAGCACTTTCTGAAACTGTGGGGGTTGAGAAAACTGAGGCTGTGCAGAACGCGGAGGATAAGCTTGCTGTAAAAGAACCTTCGTTTTCAAATTTTTATTTTTCTTCTCTTGTTTCTCCTTCTCCTCCTTATCTCTATTCTCATAATACTGTTCAGTAACAGTATTTTAGCAGGGGAAGAGACAGCCCAAGCACTTTCAGCACTCTTTAGTTTATTTGACAATTCGGGAAGCAAGTTGTATACAAACTTATCTACAAACAACCGCTGACCACCCTCTACACTCAAATCCTGACCACTATGATCAATAAACATCTCTTCAAAACGAGTGAAGAAATCCGAGACGCTTTCGTCTTTCTTTTGCTTTCCTGCTGCCAGCTTATCCCAATTAACTCGCACCGCAGGCATCCTAGTTTTCATCAATTCAATTATTCTGCCTGGTAGGGCCATAATCAGATCCTCAGGCTTCGCACCACCCACTTGATTTGCGTCAGCGGCTCTAATAGCAGCCCAATCACCACCTAATTCACCAACATGATTCTCCCTACGAATCCGTGCCCATAATGCTTGCGGAACAACATTTCCAAATAACATATCAATATCGGCCAAATTCATAGTACAGGCCTCAACTGTTTGAGACAACTCCTTGTAATATCCAGCTGGATTTTTACGAGGGTCCGGAAGAGTTTGTTTAAGCGCCAATACTTCAGACCTTTTCCAGGGTTCGTGAACCCATATACGCTGTAAATGAGCAGGGACAGGAGGCGGACCATTCACCGCTTCCCTCCATACTGGAGGAACTTCACGCATCGGATAATTCTTAATGCCTTTGTTTTTGGCAGGATCAGTCTCGGAAAAGGACAAGGACAAAAACATGTTCGGAACGCAACGAGTTTCTTCACCGCCTCTTCAACTCATGGTCCTACAATAAAACCTTTATCAAAATGAGCTTGTAATTTCAGTAACTCCGAAGGAACTGTGTCCAACTCCATATCTTCCCAACCACTGATAAGAGTCTGACACATGACATTAAAAACATATCTTTGTGTGGGCTCTGCCCATTGATTAAAGGAACTCATAATGTCCCCTGTACTATATTCTAGTCCATTCTCAATCCATTTACGAGCTAGGGAACTCAAAACTACTTTCTCATTCGTGAGAGGAAGTTGACAACGGGATTGTCGTCTAGAGAAAGCTGGAGACAGGTTCAAAGACCCAAGAAGAGGAGAAAAGAAATTCGAAACAGCGTCTGCTAGTCTCCTGTGTGAGGTAGGGGAATCCCTTGAGAGAACAGGAGGCCTTACAGACATAGGAGACAACGGGGACTGGAACGCAGCCGACTGAGGAACAAGAGCGGGGGATTGGAGAGGAGGTGGGGGCTGAATTACAGGCTGTAAAGATGGAGCAGAGGCAGGCAAGGAAGTATTAATAGGCTGAGCCGGTTGTTGAAAAATTGGCAATTGAGCAACCATTGGTTGAGCAATAGGAGGGGGTAACAGAGGTGTATTAGGGTTTTGGGCATAGGGCGGAGGTGAATTCAATAAACAAGACATTAGGGAATCTTCTTCCAATTCCTTACTTTTATCTGACGAGGAAGTAGGCAACATCGGATAGCATCTATCTATCGCCATGCGATGTTGTCTCTCTAGTATCTCATTCGCACCGTCTACTTCATTATTTTTAAACTGCTGAGCAGCCTCTATAATTGACATGTTTTGCGCTTTCTTATCCTTTTTTGCTTGTTTAATTTCCTTCTATTTGGTTCCTTACGCCAAAGGCGAAAAGAGTCAAACATTGCCAGCCGGGCTTTTCTTCTAAACAGAATCATTTCCAAATGATCTAGTATGGCGGGGTCAAAACTACCATTTTGGGGCCATCTCAAAACTCCACTATTTTTCGTGTATTGGACCCATGTCTCGTTAAAGGTAATGGACCAATACCATGTTTCGAATAGAGCTCATAAGTGGGAGTTCCATCTGGGGGATCGGACATGATTCCTCCAACTGGGAATCCTTCGTACAACCTAAACAACAAATTCTTTTGAACTTACTCAGTCCATGCATCGTTACTTCTCTAGACTCCTCAAAACCCACCAGGGGATGTAAATCAATGAAACAGTACAAACGTACTTACCCCTTCGCTTCGGGTATTGCAATACCTGAATAAAAACCCAAAAACCAAAACAAAACAAAGTTTTGTGGGAGCGACCCACCAAATACTTAACTAAGGATCGTCCTACACCAGCGAAGGTCCGACTATCGTCTCGCTTTACCAAACATCATCATAAGGGTCCAAGGCAGGGCGACAGTCAGGGCAGCAGTCGTCAGCAGCCGTCGAAGAGAAGAATAGCCGCGCTGTCAAAGACCTTCGGTCCACTTCCAACATACAGGGGTCGATCACGTGGTGCGCTTCCTCCGGAATTTTCTTGCGGGGCTCCTCACGACCCTCGGGCTCAACTGCTACCGTTGAAGTCGCCCCACGTTGGGCGCCAGTTGGAGAACCGTAGCCTTAAGGCTCGGCGGCGCAGGGTACGCCTGAAATCCCCTGGATTCACCTGCCTTGTCAGAAACAGAGACACAGACTCTTCGTCTGGCGTAGAAGATAGTATTTATTAGCTGCAGCTAGTACAGTGGTCTTAGAAGTCGTTGGTAAAACGAGGTTCAAAAGAGACTGCCACTTAACTCCGTGGTGCACAGGTTTATATACGGTACAATACAATGCAAAATGCAATCACACAAGAGCATGAGACATGGGCAAATGTTATAAACAATGCTTTAAGTCTAAGGCAACTCAAGTTTCCCGGTTATGTTTGTCACTCGACCCCTTGAGTAAATTACAAGTGAATCCACACAATTCGATTTACAAGTAGAGAAAACACAGCTGCATGTTGTAGAAGGACAGTCGTGAAACAGGAGAATGCATGAGACATGTTGCGAAAGACAGCAGATAAGATAACTTGGAGGAAAGGACGAACAAATTCGTAATTTACAGACCCTCATTGGTCCTCCCGTTTAGTGCCCTTAGACCCCTTTCGAAGCAAGTAGCATTTAAACAAATAATATCCTCGGACCAGCGAGTAACAGGTTTCAAATCTAGTTTGGGGACCCCCCATTGCCTATCCTCTTCATCACCAGCAAAATCATCACAAATAGCCAAAGGTTCGAAGGTACGGTTCAGGTCACCAGCTATAATAATATTGTTGTCCAAAAAATGGGTTTCAAGAAGGGAGCCCAAAGCCGCTAAAACTTCTGACCTCCCACCCTTGTTACCCCTGGCATAGACATTGTAGATGTCAAGCCATCCCAGAGGGCCCAAATCCACTTTAATAAGTTGGATATCATTACTTCCAACGTCTACCACCTTGACAGTTAGCGACATACTCTGCCGGACCCACATGATCAAGCCACCCATAGGTCGCCCCTTGTGACCTTTTATTGCTGGAACAGAATAGTTCAAATAGCCCTGTGCAAAAGAAGGTTCACACAGCCAAGTCTCCTGGAAAATGCACACATCAAAACTATTAACAAAGTTTAGCCAATCTTGGGTTTCCTGCTTAAGACGCATACCAGCAATGTTCCATGAGACTAGCTTTCCCACACCATCCCTAATGTTATCAGATGGTCCTGGGGGAGTGGCTACAGGGGGAGTAGTAAGAGCAATGGTATTAGAGATAGCTGTAGCAGAGTCAGTGTTTCAATTCACCATGTCAACCTGAGGTAAAGGACAGACAGGTAGGGGATTGAGGCCGTCCTCCAAGTGACGGCTAGCTGTATTACCACCCAGTCAATCGCAGTCGTTGAGGCCCGAGGGAGCATTAAATCTATTTGTGGCCTCAATGTCTGCGATGTCTCCTGGGCCACCTCTCAACCAGGCTCCATTGGATTTCATAGGTATTGTGTTCCACTCCCCTGTTCCCCTGAAAAAGCAAGTGTTATTAGCAGGCATCCTGTTCATATGGTTCCTGTTGCTAAAAGTGCCCTGGTTACCTGGTCTATAAAAGAACCCGAGAGGCAATATTTCAATGCCCTGTCCCCCCATCATTGTGCTTCGCTCTACCTCCCTAAGGATCCTGGCTACTGGTGTCGGGCTATTAAAGTTTATGACTATACAGTCACCTTCTCTAGTCTTCCTAGAGTGTCCCAACCATGCAACTCGGCGGGCCATAATTATATTATGACCTACCATGTAGCCACCTTCAGTGTTTTGTGAAAGCCAATAAGTGACCTTATTTTTCAGTTGGAAAAAGTCCTCTCTTTCTCCTTGATGGAGAGGAGGGACATTGGCTAGAACTATCACTAGGGGAGTATTTTGAGGGGGTAAATCTAGGATGGATCGGTTACCTATACCCTGGACCGGCTTGTTAGGATGAATAGGGCCAGTCGCCAGTAAAGCTGGCTGTAGGCCGACCTCCTGGTGCAACTGCTGACATCCTAAAAGGCACTGACTTCCCTCAGTGCCCAGGGCTCTACCCCTTGGGTCTGTTGGTCTGTTGTCACTATTAATCACAGGCCCTTTAACTGTTGGAAGTGAAGGTTCGCATGAAACTAATATAGGGGGATCGTTGTTATCTGCCCGTTCACTTATTTGTGTAATGTCAACTCCCACCTTCTTGTTATCAGTTAGAGAGTGTAACATTTTAGAATTGTTAGTTCAGAGTCAGAGTCAAATACACTTTATTCGATTATTTTAAAATCATAAAAGTATGCTATACTATACATTCATTTTTGATCATACAAATACACATAGTTAAAGAAACAATTTTAAAAACAATATTTACATAATTTATAAAATTTGTAAAAAACGAGAAAAACATGAATTCGATGTACACATATTTGTCATCCAGATCAAGCTTTTAAGAGCAACCGTTTTTACAACTATAGCTAAATATGCAAAACCCTAACAATTTTATAAATTTCTAGGGTTATTTACGGTTTTATAGTTATATACAATATGCTAGATACCAGAGGAAATAATATACAAAGTTTACATAGTTTGTGAATAAGTTTTGCTAATGGTTCAGGGTCATGGTTGTATGCAAACTTTTTTGCTTAGATCGGATGGACATAATCAGAAAATTTGCTACTCCATACATAACCAATGGGGATTCCATAAGTTGCAGGAACAATAAGGCTGGTTTAACCTGCTTGAACATTTGGTTTTTCAATATGGGTTTAATGAACTTTTCCCTTCCACTCTTAAAAAGGGGGCAAAAGAACAAAAAGTGTGATATGTCCTGATCAGAAAAGTCATCACATTTGCAGGGAGCATTCTCATGAGGCTTACACCACTTCTCATAATCTCCTAAGAGAAAATGAGCTAAATTGAAGCGAAATCTTGTAAGGACCCACCGATGAAAAGGTTTATTTACTGTCATCAAGTATGGTTGAATAGATAACGATGTAATCCTCATATAGTGGGACCTTACCGTTGGCTTCATGATTTCTCTAGCCTCCCTTTCAGCCTCCTTTCTCTTTGTATAATGGGTCTTAACCCAATCTATATCCTCTCTCACCAGGCTCTCTGGTTTAAAACATAGATCGGGACGGCCCAAATATACTGCAGATTTTTTAATATGTGATAACCACCCGATCTTAGCCGCATTGTCCCTTCCCATACAATCCCTAATAATCTTGTGGTTTAGTGTTAGAGCTGGGTTAAGCCATATCTTAATCCAGGATAGTAGCGGGCCAGAGACAGTGAGTCTTCAATATACCCCATCCCCAATTCCATATGTACAGAAAATGCTGGTGTGGATTGCGAGAGACCCAATATAGATCGTAAGAAAATATTTTCCTCTCTCTGTATTTCGGACAAATGTTTGTAGCCCCAGATCGACGCCCCATACCTGGCGATAGCCAAGGTTTTGGCTCTATAGATGGACAATATAGCCTCAGCTGGCTTACCGCCCAGTCGTTTTGCAAAGCCCATGATAGCGGCAGCCGATCTCTTGACTGCCGCAGTTTTACTTTTAATTTGTGGTGCCCATGTCCCCCTCTCATAGAACACCACACCTAAATAGGTAAAGACTTTGACCCTGGTAAGCACGGAGCCGTTACAGGAGAGAGTTTTGATACTATTCTTACCTTTACCTACTGCCATTACGTGTGATTTCTCTATGTTAACTAACAGGTCCAGATTTTGCATAAATGCCCCAAAGGAGTTTAGTAAGAATTGTAAACCATTTGGGGTTCTTGACAATAAAACCGTGTCGTCGGCATATAATAAAACCGGCAAAGCAGTGCCGCCCATACGTGGTACATCAATAGAGGCTACTTCCAGTGATTTTCCCAGTGAATTGATATAAAGGGAAAAAAGCATAGGGGCCAAGATGCACCCTTGGCGCACCCCCCTACCAGACTTAAAGAAAGCAGTGCAATTTCCCTCTTGGGACATACGAATAGTTGCCCTCAAATCACTGTGTAGCTGTGCCAGGAAATTAACAAGTTCCCTTTCCAGGCCCATTTCCAAAAGAATTGTCCACAGCTTTGACCTATTGACTAGGTCAAAGGCTGTGGACAAGTCCATAAAAGCCAAGTACATCATCCCCTTTGATGCTACTGTGTATTTGCTCAGTGTAAGATGTAAATTGAGGCACTGATCCTCTGTGCCTCTTCCTGAGCTAAAGCCGTACTGGGCTTCACACAGAATATTTTTATTTGTCGCCCAGGATGAGATTCTTTCAAGGATAACCTTGCCCAAGATTTTGAACGAAGAATCTAACAAGGATATGGGCCTGTAGCATCTGGGGTCCCCCCTTTGGCCCTTCTTAAAAATGGGGATTATGGTGGACTTTGACCATGATTCTGGGGCACTTAACTTATCTAGACTGATCACGTTAAAGACATTAGTGAGGACCACTGCCCACATGTCAGAGTTGGCTTTAAACATGTCAGCCGGGACGCCGTCTGGGCCTGGGGCTTTTTTGCCTGCTGTATCTTCAATTGCTTTCTGTACCTCTTTAATGGTAAAGCTGGGTAGTTTCTCCTGTGATTCTAACAGAGTTTGGTCTAGTGGATCCAGCTCACGGTTACTGCCGTAGATTTTTTGAAAGTGATCCAGCCACTCCTGTTCGGGGATATTTGCTTGCAGTGGCGCATTATCTTTCCCACTGAATAAGGGGGTATTAACAATTTTCCAAAATTTAGCACTATCCCTCAACGTGGCCTTATCATACAGCTCATCCCAAGCTTGTTTTTTAATTTCGTTTTTTCGTCTTAGGATATTTAAATTGTACTTTTTCCTAAGAGTGGCCACCTCTTGTTTATCTCTAGGTATCTTTTTTAGTGCGTTATGTAACTCTCTATGGGACTTGGAGCAACCCTTTTAAACCACCCCTTTTCCTTTTTCTTCTTACTTTTCAATTTACATTTTAGATCATCCGCTACTTGTTTACAAATTGTTTCAAATGATAAAATTATATTCCCCTCAAACTGTAGTGGGTCCCTACAGATGTTAATTTCTTTGCCCACCTTTTCTTTTAAGGAATATAAAAAATCCTCTGGGATAACATTGTTCCATTTGACCCGTCTTCCCTGGTCCTTAACACTTAGATCTGTAAATGGTTCCTTGTTTATTCCTTTATTAAAAAACAACATAATGTCATCTACCTCTAAAATTACAGGATTATGATCACTAAATGTTGTGTGTACAGCATTGAAAGTAATAACATTCCCCAGCATGCCCGGCGAGATAAATATATAGTCAATAATTGTATTGCTGTCCCTAGCACTGTACGTTGCCACCCTTTCATTAAGGTCATAGAACTCTGGTTAATATAACTCATTCACTAAGAGAAATTCTTCCAGGGCAGACCCCTTTACAGAGTGTTCAAAGTGTAGGTGGGGAAGCAAATCAATATTAACAGTATCTCTAAATTGGCAATTCTGCTGGCATAAATGTGTATTAAAATCCTCCATCAGGAAAAAATATACAAAAGTTGTTTGACTCTCCTTATATTTACTTAAAAACTCAGTCAAGGAGTTAATGTTGTCAATTGGTGCTGTGCTATGTATACTGTTATAAAGGTTAATATAAACACATTTATAATTGTTAGGCATAGTAATCTCCACCACTAAATAGTTAGTGGATGATGTGTGTAAAACCTTTACAGTGCCCCTCACGTTCACAGATATCAAGAACATCAAACCCCCCTTATTTCGACCTATGCTCGATTGCTGAGCAGCTAAAAAATGGGAAGTGTATCCATCTAACCAAAAATCACAATCCCTATCCCACGTCTCCTGAAGGGCAACCACATCACATTCCTTTAGCAGACCCAACCATTTTATATCATCTCTCTTTGAGCGTAAGCCTGCAATATTCCAACTCATCATTTTCACAGTGTTGCCCTTTTTATTTCCAATAACTGGGGTCGGTAGTGACTGGTTAGGGGTTCTACCCGGAGAAGTCAGTCAATCATTTTCCTCCAAACTTGAGAAGACAGAAAACCTATTTGTTAACATCAAACCAGAGCTTGCTTCTTTTCTACGGCTATCATCAGATTTTGGTAGCATGCCTGTATTTTGCTTGGCCCATGAGCTAGAACAAGGGAGTATTGCCAGGGGGGACATTATGAGCAACTTTTCCCGACCCCAGACTATGTATAGCTGGTCGGGGGTAAAAGAACCCTAATGGTACTGCTCTAATCCTGTCCTCTTTTACCTCAGTGGCATCCCAAAATAACCGTAGGGCCTCGTGGGGTCTGTTAAAGTTAACAATCATACAGTCTCCCGCGAATTTCTTTTCCGTGTACCCCACCCAATCACCCCTTCTACCCGTCTGGATACACTGTGATATATTATTTGGGCCCGTACAGTTTGCATCACACCAGGTCTTGATATTGTTCAACTGTACACCATTTGATTCAAATTCGCCCGGTTTCAGCACAGGTATGTTCACCAAGACGGCAACAAATGGTGTAGCTTCCGGTGGTAGGTGTACTGGTGGTCTTGGGCGCTGTCTCCTAGGTTCTGATGATTTATGTTCTGCCAGTATTGGTGCCATAAGCTTAGCCTGAGGTAGGTGGGTTTTACTAATAACTTGGGTCCTGGATAATTTACTGTTTACCTTTTGCATATTTGCAGATCCCTCAGGGCCTAATGCTGGAACAGTAAGTGTTAAAGGGTTTTGTTGTACATTGTCCCCCAAATGCATAGAGGAATGGGATTCCAGGTGTCGATCAGTAGAGAGCCGTGTTGAAGTGTTTGTCGGGATTACTTGGGGTTCTATTTGTTTTGTAGTAAAAAAGGCATTAATCCTTTCGCATTTCCCCATGATTTCCGCAACACATTCCTTTAAAGTGTCTATTATATCAGTCGAAATCTGTACGAGTGTCGTTTCAAGCTTATCCACAAGCACTCTCTCTATCATAGCTTTTATTGAGAATTCAAGGTTATTTAGTGGATTACGATGTTTTTACGTGTGTGTGGTCTTTGAGCTCTTGTTCTTTGTGTTAGCCGTTTAAAACGCCTAGTAGCTTGTGGTACAGGTCCCTGTAAATGATTTGACACATGGTTTGGAGAGTCTAATAGACTGACCTCTTGGCCCTCTTGTTCCATGATTTTTACTTCCTCTTGTGGCCCAGTATCAATCAGGGTCTCTATATGTATGGTTGGCTCCAAAGGGATAGGAAGTCTATTTACTGTGGGTGATAGCTGACTATCCAAAATGTTAGGGTTAATGCCCAGTTCACGTTCTTTATCAGCAATTTCTTGATTCAGTTTCCCCACAGCAGTAGTAAGGTATGACATGATACTGGAAGAGGCTCTAGCAGTGCGTGCCACTTTAGATTTCACTGGACCCCCAGGGTTAGATGTTTGTAGTTTACGCTTACCCATTTTGAGGAGCAGATCGAAAGGAGGGGGCCCGTCCCGTCCCTGGTCGTCCCCTGACGGCCACAGACGGCCCGCCCTCTGCCCGGGCTCAGCCCGGCGTCGCCCGCGCGCGTCCCGCGACGCGGAGGGAGCCTCTGCCCTATGAGCGCCTCCGGGCGCGAACGTGGGCGGAAGTGGGCGGTGCAACCGCACTGCTACCTGGGAGCTGTAGTCTCCCCCCTCGGCGGCCGCGCGATGGAAAAGGCAGCGGCGGCAGGGGAGACCAACAGCGTGGGGTCCCAAGTGCGGCGGTAGTCTCTCAGGCGGGTAAGCGATGTGATGAGGTCCCCTGCTCCCGAGCAGCGTTGTTTCCAAATCCCCCCGCTCCACCGAGGGAGCCTCTGCCCTATGAGCGCCTCCGGGCGCGAACGTGGGCGGAAGTGGGCGGTGCAACCGCACTGCTACCTGGGAGCTGTAGTCTCCCCCCTCGGCGGCCGCGCGATGGAAAAGGCAGCGGCGGCAGGGGAGACCAACAGCGTGGGGTCCCAAGTGCGGCGGTAGTCTCTCAGGCGGGTAAGCGATGTGATGAGGTCCCCTGCTCCCGAGCAGCGTTGTTTCCAAATCCCCCCGCTCCCCTGAGGGAGCCTCTGCCCTATGAGCGCCTCCGGGCGCGAACGTGGGTGGAAGTGGGCGGTGCAACCGCACTGCTACCTGGGAGCTGTAGTCTCCCCCCTCGGCGGCCGCGCGATGGAAAAGGCAGCGGCGGCAGGGGAGACCAACAGCGTGGGGTCCCAAGTGCGGCGGTAGTCTCTCAGGCGGGTAAGCGATGTGATGAGGTCCCCTGCTCCCGAGCAGCGTTGTTTCCAAATCCCCCCGCTCCACCGAGGGAGCCTCTGCCCTATGAGCGCCTCCGGGCGCGAACGTGGGCGGAAGTGGGCGGTGCAACCGCACTGCTACCTGGGAGCTGTAGTCTCCCCCCTCGGCGGCCGCGCGATGGAAAAGGCAGCGGCGGCAGGGGAGACCAACAGCGTGGGGTCCCAAGTGCGGCGGTAGTCTCTCAGGCGGGTAAGCGATGTGATGAGGTCCCCTGCTCCCGAGCAGCATTGTTTCCAAATCCCCCCGCTCCACCGAGGGAGCCTCTGCCCTATGAGCGCCTCCGGGCGCGAACGTGGGCGGAAGTGGGCGGTGCAACCGCACTGCTACCTGGGAGCTGTAGTCTCCCCCCTCGGCGGCCGCGCGATGGAAAAGGCAGCGGCGGCAGGGGAGACCAACAGCGTGGGGTCCCAAGTGCGGCGGTAGTCTCTCAGGCGGGTAAGCGATGTGATGAGGTCCCCTGCTCCCGAGCAGCGTTGTTTCCAAGTTGTAACTTGTTCCAGCTTACCTAAATTAACATTAATTATTTTCAATCTCTCTATTAGAGGGAGTATTAGGGATCTAATTATCTGTTCGACCTGCCCTATCAAAGCCCCCTCTCCTTGTGCAGCAGCTATAGGTCTCACCATTGGGTGTGGTTGGGCGTTTTTTGGGAGGAGGGGTAAGCACTTATTATTCTGTAACGAAGTATCAGACTGTATGTGGTTCAGGACACCCAGAGGTTTGGCCCCTTTGTTCACAAATTTTGGGATCTTTGCTTGTTTACCTTTCTGACTTCCACCCCCTCGCTTTCTTTTTCCTGTCGGTATATTACTTAAAGATGACAAATCAGCTATATGACAAGCGGGTTTAATGGGGGGGGGGGGTGTCGTGCAGGGGACAGTTTCCACCTGGGTATCACTACCTGTCTGTGAATTCTGTGAGCTATTCCCCAGGGAAATGTCACTAAGTGAATCTGACCCTATGCTAATCTCTGGCAATCCCAAATCACTTAGACGTTGACTTAAACAGTTCTCGGGGGTTGTACAGTGCTGGATTAATCCCAGGGAGGAGCGTTTGGAGAATATTTCAGTCGAGAGTCTTGTTTCAACATCAACTATCTCTTGGTCCAGGGCGGCAGAAACCCTAGTAATATAATTGTCTAGTGTTCCCATAAGACTTCCACTGATGGGTTTAAGTCCAGACTTTCCCCCTTTGACCGACTGTGCGGCCATGTTTTAGGAACAATACCCTGATGGATATGTTGATGATATGCAAAATAATATATGTGTAACAAATTAGCCCTAAATGGTTATCAAAAACGACCAGTTCACCTGAGGGTAGAGGCAGTATGTTGTACCGGATCTTGGGGGGGTGGCCCAGCCCGGCCTCGTCAGGCCCCGGACGGCCACAGACGGCCCACCCTTTGCCCGGCGCCCGCCCGCGTGCGTCCCGCGTGAGGAGTAGCGATTAAGTAAGAGGAGGTTGGGGGCGGGAAGAGGACCAGCTGCGGCAGATCTGCGCCGCACTGCACGCTGGTCCTCCCAGTCCCGCGGGCAGTCTGGCGGTCAGTTACTTCCTTTGGCAGCAGTTAGCTTCCTCACAGTTCACCAGAAAGAGCGGCTCCCGCGCAGCGGGGGCCGCGAGAAGTTGTTATTCTCAGCAAGGAAGGTCCGCGATGTCCAGCAGTCCCGACAACCACACCAGCTCTCCCTCCACAAAAAGGACAAGCAGCACCTGGCCATTATCTTCAGGTCCATAAATCTCTTGTCACTTATGTGCGCTCCTTACGCCCCCCTCTCAGATCCATGACTTCTTCCTGGCCTTTTGGTATTAAAGCTCCTACATGTTTGTATGGATTCTCACTTTCCACTGACCAACAGGTCACCAGAGAGCCATGTTCATCCTTAAGTCTGGCGTCTATTCACTCTGAAGGACCTGATGCCCTTTTCATTCGAAGAGAGTGGAGCTCTTGTTCATCATCAGTTGGTCCAAAGACTACCAATTCACCATCAGGAACCTTAAGCTTATTTCAGCCCTCTGGTCCTCTGCTGCTCCTGCTCATCCTCCCATTTCCCAGACTCCTGCTCACACTAAGATGCCAAGATTCTTCTGCACATTTTCACATGCCCTTGCAATCCTGCTCACCCTCAGGTCTGCTTATATCCTTATTCACCCTTCGGCCCTCTGTCTCTTGGTCACTTTTCCCAGAACTTCCTGCTGACTCATGTCAAAGACCATTCTCACCACAAAAGTCTCGGTGGTGTCTGTTTTCTCTCAGCTCAACTGATGCTCTGGGAAACTATGGCCCTGAAGGTCTCACTTACAGCTACATCTCCAAAGCTCCTCTACAATCCCTAACCCCACAGGCTCCTTCTCACGCTTAGATTCCCAGCAAATGGCCTGCATAATTTAGCTCCTTGGGGCTCAGGCTTTCACTCCGATATCTAAGTATCCTGCCTAAGTCTTATTGTGCAGAGGCTCCTGCTCACCCTTCTTAACCTCACTTCTTCCGATACCTCTATGTCTGAGGTTTCTGAAGTTCTTGTCCACCCAGCAGATCACTGCACTTCCTAGTCATGTACAAGTCTCCAAGCTCCTGCTTATCCTGTTTGCTCAAAGACTCTAAGTGGTCTCCAGGCTTACCTATATTTATTTTCCAGGCCCTGACTGAAATGTCTCTTCACTGAACGAGACTTTTCTGCTTATGCCCAAATTCTAGCTTCAGTCATCCACCACTTCTACTTGGCGGCCTGTAGTTGGGAGCTTCCCAAGAATTAAATTCAAGTCAACGGAGCCACTGAGAGTGGCCATCTTGCCATGTGAAGATCTGAATCAAGTATCTTAGTGCACCTAGAAAGTTGCACAAAAACTCACTATATGCAATCAGACATACGAGATTGCAAGACTGAGTAAAACAGGTGACTAGGAGAGGTGGAATACAGCATTTTAAAATCTTGTAAAATAGCTGAATTATTTAAATGCCTGTTGCAGAAGCTTATGTGCACACTTCGGGACACAATTTGGACGGGCAGGTCGTTCAAGGCCTTCTCATGAGGTCGGAAAAGGCACAATCCCTGCTGCAGGGGGTTCGAGCAAGGACCAGAGTGGTGAAGCGCAGGTGTCTGGCAGGTTGGTGGAAGTTCACGCAGGGGTTGATGTATGCTTTTACCTCGTGTTTGACTCTGTAGGCGTGTCAGATGCTTGAACTGGCATCTCTTCTGGACGGGGAGCCAGTGGAGTTTCTTGAGGTGGAAGGGTGATGTGGGTGTATTTGGGGAGGTTAAGGATGAGTCTGGCTGTTGTGTTCTGTATGGTCTGGAGTCTCTTGAGGAGTTGCGTTGTAATTCCGGAGTAGAGAGCTTTTGCATTGCCGTGCCGGCTGGTAACGAGGGCTTGGGTAACGGTTTTCTTGGTGTTGATGGGGAGCTGTGTGTCGTGTGTGTAGGATATGTTGTTGAATTCGTGAATTCTGACGATGTCAGTGAGGGGTGTCATGTAGGTTTTGAACAGGGTGGGGCTGAGGAACGATCCTTGGGGAACGCGCAGACAATGGTCTTGGGTTCTGAGGTGAAGGCTGGCAGGCGGAGTCTCGGATTTTGTCCCGTGAGGAAGGATGCAATCCATTTGAGGGCATTTCCCTGGATGCTGATATGGTTGAGTCTGTTGATGAGGGTGTGATAGGATAGGGTGTTGAATGCTGCTGAGAGGTCGAGTAGGATCAGGACTGCTGTTTTATCATGGTAGAGGGGAGATCAGATGTCTTCGGTGGCGATTATTAGGGCTATCTTCATGCTTTGATTTGCGAGGAAGCCTAATTGTGAGGCATTGAGCAGGCTGTTTTCGTCAAGGTATTTGGTGATCTGGTGGTTGATGGCCTTCTCAAGCACTTTGGTGGGGAACAGAAGATGGGGCGGTAGTTCTTGAGTTCGCTGGGGTCAGCTGATGTAGTGTGTAGCCGACTAAGATTGCCCATGTTGCTCCTTCATTAATAAGGGGACCTAGCCTAACTTCTTCTAAAGTGTGTGGTAGGGCGCATTCAAACCAATTTTGATGTTCTTGGTATGTTAATGGTATTTCTAGTGCTTCGTAAGCCATATAGTTATTTGAAACATCAGTTGCAGTGTAAGTGTGAAACAATTGTGAGCGTTGGTTTGCTGTTGGGAAAGTAACACATGACTAGAACACCTCTGTCCTAAATGCTTCGTGAGCCTCAACCTCAAAAGTAATGTCCACACCCATAAGGGTGAGATCATGCTGTAGCAACTTCAGAGTAACTGCATGCCCACAGTTTTCCGGTATGTTTAGTGCAGCTCCTTCGGTCTATCAGAATATGTGGAATGCAGAGAGGTGTAGTGAATGTGCCACCCTTGTGGTTGAGTACCCCATGATGACCGTCAACTACCACCATCTTAAACTGACTTTAGCGTGTTATTTTATTCTAGGCTTAATGTTGAACGGCCTTACATATGCCTCCTTAGTGAGAACTAAGCATGGGCGGATTTTGCGGATCCACGATTCGCGGATTTGCGTATTCACGGATCGTGGATCCGCAAAATCCGCGGATTTTGCGGATCGGCGGATTTGGGGCGGGGCTTCCGTGCCAGGATCATCGTGCCAGATTGAACCCTGCCCTTCATATTTATTCAAGAAGACGCCACCGTTTTGTGCCATACCTCTACTCAACTGGAGTACTTCCTACTAGATAATCAGTAAGTGCTACCTCGTTGGGTAGATGTATAGTGCTTTTACTACACTACAGCTGCCTAAAGTGCCAGTCTACAGCGACCAGGTGTGTGTTACTATGCAATCGCGCCGAAGGGCGCAGGGGTCCCGTGAGTGAGCTGTCATAGTGGGTAAATGGCGGGAAGACGGTGCACACCACGAGTGTGTGGGCGGGGCCAAACGGACGGGGCTTCCATGCGAGTGCACATGCCTCTTGTGTGTATAAAAGGTCAGAGACCGATCAGAGCAGCAGATAAAGATACAGAAGCTCCTGGCCACAGGAACAGCACGAGGATTGCGCTCGTGAAAGTCAAGGATGCAAAGGCCTATGTCCAGCATCACAGCTGATTTTCGATGGTATATCTGGGAAGAAGGCACATCTGCCCAGCCTTGACAACGCTCACGATTGTTTTTGGGGCCGATGAATGAGTCACTGAATTTAAGCTTCAACTAGGGCACATGCTTAACTGATATCTGTAAGTGCCTGCGGTTGAGGTTTAATTTTTGTGCCAGGACCGTCGTGCCAGAATGAACCCTGCCCTTCATATTTATTCAAGAAGACGCCACCGTTTTGTGCCTGTTGTAACTAATTTACGATGGCGCCGGCAAGCTGCCAGCGCCATCCTAAAATAGTTACTAAATTAGCTTCAACAGGAAGCTCTAATTGATAAAATAAAGCAGGCGCTCGAGCCCCTGCTTTATCTTATCTATTAGAGCTTCCTGTTGAAGCTAATTAAGTAACTATTTTAGGATGGCGCTGGCAGCTTGCCGGCGCCATCGTAAATTAGTTACAACAGACCAGCAAGTGTTGAACTTTTGACCGAGGAATCCGCCGCTCGCGGATTGCGAATTTTCGGTAAATTCGCGAGAGTTCACGGATCGCGGATTTACCGAAAATCCGCAAAATCCGCGAGCGGAGCGGATTTAGCGCTCATGCTTAGTGAGAACCGTTACGGAGTAGAACAGTACATTTTGATATGAGTTCTTATTATTGGCTTTGACATGGCCTCATGTCAATCTTAAACTGACTTTATTCTGCTTCACGGCAGTGCTTGCTATTGGCTTTGACATGGCCTCATGTCATCTTGCTTTCTAACTTTGCTCTGCTTTAAGCTTTTCTGTGTGCATGGCAGCGTTTGCATAACTAACTCCATTTTCATAACTGACGCCATGTTCTGTGCTCGCACGTAGCTGCAAAGTGGGGAGGGCATGTTTTTCGCTCCTCATGTGTTTTTCACTCTTCACTTGTTTTTCGCACCTTACTGACCAGAGTGAACTGGATATTATCTGTGGAATGTACAATTTTGCCTCAGAGCCAAAATATAGGGGCTTGGCCAGTCACTGTCTTGGCCTTGACGCAGACTGGTACTAGCCAGCTATTTTTCTTCTAATGAAGAGGGGGCGAGACTTTCTAGAAGCTTCACTTCACGTCAGTAATGGTATTACAGGGCTCGAAAAATTCACTCGACCGCTCACATTTGTGAGTCAGATTAATTCAGGACGAGCTATTTTTAGGTCTTACTCGCCATTTCTGGCGAGTAGGAAGACAAACTGACATTTGACCTCTGCCTCTGAGAGGAGAGGAAATGTGACAAGATAGCAAGATTTAAAGGCATCTTTATTGCTCACAAAGTAAATGAGAAATAAAAATGCTTTAAAATCTTGTTAACTTGTCACATTGGCTCAGCTTTCAGAGTCAGAGGTCAAGTGTATTTCACTTCGGGCGAGGAGATTTTGTAGGTTACTAGACCTGCAAGTCTAGTGCTTTTTTAATGATTTTTCGAGCCCTGTATTAAAGGTGGGAGCCTCTGCAGGCAAGGTGGAAGTTCACCACAGAATAGATGTAGTGCTGTGGGTTGGTGCTGGAACTTGAGTCCTGACTGAAACTCCTGCCTGAACTGCAGAAACGGACTTCCCTCAGCTTAAGTTGGCAAGGGTGTTGCAGAAGGGTCAGTCAGTGAGGTGTTCCTAACCAGTTTTATTCTATTTCCAGTCTAGTCTTTGCTATTCTTTGCTATTTGTACATACTGCATTATATTTTGACAGTGTATTCCAATTATCCACTTGATACTTGGGAGTCTGCCATGACTGATATATTCGGCCTGTCTTTTGAAGTATTGTATTAATAAACTTATATGTGTCATATTCAATACATTTGGATTGGTTTTCTTACCTCGCCTTAGGGGAGTGCTGGGTCTTGCCTCGGCCTAAGGGGGTGTTGCGGTTGGGGTCTGTCCTTTTTGCGAAAAGCAGATTCATTACATCTTGGCGTCACTTTCACAGGAGTCGAAAAGTTGGAGTATAGGGGAAGAAATATGTTTTCTAGAAAATCAAAGGTGGACTCCTAGAAACCAATTGAAATTCCCGGATGGGAGATGGCCCCTTACGGTGTGCTCGCCCATGAGTGGGCTAATTGGGCTGGATTGAGTGAGAATTGTAGTGCGTGTTTGGCTGACGCTGAGCCAGCCCAAGTGGTCGCGTGTTTGCAAAAAGTGCCTGTGAAGAAAAGAGATGAACTCTCCACATTAGGAAGAAGAGGTTGGATTCTCCTAAACGCTTATAGAACCATGCATGAAAAATATGTTCAGTTGCAAGGTGAGTGTGAGAAATTAGAGAAACAATTTATTGAAACCAAGAATACCTCTACAATGTTAACTTGTCAGAATAAATGATCGCAAGATAAGCTGGAAACCTATCAGACTGTAGCAGAAAAAGCTGCAGTTTGTATCGCGCAATACAACTATAGGAACATAAGAGGAAGGGTTAATAAGAAGAAAGTGCACTTAGCAATTGCAAAGATTGGAATTGGCTGGGACTTTGAAATGTGGGATGGAAATATTTGGGATTCCTAGGTGGTTTCGGACTCTAGCGGAGAATGTGATAAAGTTGACAAGCGTAACCAGGCTGAAAAGCATGGTGAGTCAGTGGGACGCTAAGTGATTCAGGTGCAACCCATTTATCGTTGAAAAATACAGGGTGGTCCAAATTTCCCACGGGGGGTTTCGATGGACAGTATGGAGGATTTTACTCAGCCGGAGATTAAAGACATTTCAGACAGATTTAAGCAGAACCCTTGAGAAACTCTACTTACGTGGATGGTTTGGTTGTTTGATCTGGGGCCTGCTGGTGTAATGCTAGACCATGGAGATGCAATAACATTTTGTACACTCAGTTCAGATTCTACAGTGCAGGAGCAGTTTAGGAATTGCAGTGACAATGATCAAATTAGCTTATTGCAGTTGGCTGTGATTGGATGTATGCAAAAACAACAGTGGATGGACAGAATGCAAAACAATGTCATACATTCACCCCAGTACAGAGATCAGGGCCTAAATCCATAGTTTTTTTGCTCACCATGCCATTCCAGTTTGAACCCAGCCATATGCAAATCAGTATTGACCCTGTGCCCTATGGGAACAGTCCAGCCCGAACTGCCAAGCCAGGTCCTCCCTGGACTGGAAACAAGCATCCTAGGACCGGTTTTGGGCTTTCAGCCCTCATCAGCCAGGATAGCTTGACTCCAGTGGCATGGAGAGCACAGGACTCACATCTGAGCAGACCCGTCCCACTCCGGGTGACAAATACATAAACAACAGTTGATGGACAGAATGCAGAACAATGTCATACATTCACCCCAGTACAGAGATCTGGGACTAAATCCATCGTTTTTTTGCTCACCATGCCATTCCAGTTTGAACCCAGCCGTATGCAAATCAGTCTTGACCCTGTGCCCCTTGGGAACAGTCCAGCCCAAACTGCCAAGCCAGGTCCTCCCTGGACTGGAAACAAGCATCCTAGGACCGGTTTCGGGCTTTCAGCCAGGATAGCTTGATTCCAGTTGCATGGAGAGCACGAGACTCACGTCTGAGCATACCCGTCCAACTCGGGGTGACAAATGCAAAAACAACAGTTGATCGACAGAATGCAGAACAATGTCATACATTCACCCCAGTACAGAGATCTGGGCCTAAATCCATAGTTTTTTTGCTCACCATGCCATTCCAGTTTGAACCCAGCCATATGCAAATCAGTCTTGACCTTGTGCCCCTTGGGAACAGTCCAGCCCGAACTGCCAAGCCAGGTCCTCCCTGGACTGGAAACAAGCATCCTAGGACCGGTTTCGGGCTTTCAGCCCTCATCAGCCAGGATAGCTTTGTGATGTATTTACTATGGGTACTGTATCGATCCCCCTATTTCTGACCCTTGTCTGGTTAATAATTAACTAGCAGCCATTCAACTGCACAGAAACCCGTTATCTGATTAGCCATACAACGGCACAGAAGCCCGTTATCTGATTAGGTCATAGCGCATGCCATCTCATTAGGCAAGCACTATTTCTCCAGCCCCCTAATAGGCATACGGTGTTCTCAAAACAAATCAAACCTACCACGACCTGGGAAATCCCCACAGCCATTGTTTTGATTTAGCCGAGAACTTCAGTAAAGAATGTGCGAACGATCAGTTCGTATGACATCCTTATTGACGTATTTATGTCCATCCTTACGTCAATCTCGGCACCTTTCAGGTATAAATAATACCGACATTGCCTTAAGCAAACACACGAGGTGGTGACAAGATTGGAGCAGCGAGACTTGCCGAGGAGCCCAGCTGACCGCGAAGCCCACAGACGCTGCCCCTCCTTTCTGACGCGCTGAGAGAGAGACGCTGCCTTTTCTCCTGCCGAGAAATCCAGCTCCGGCGCTTCCAAGCCGCCCTCGCAGGCAGCTGGAATATCAAGACCTGAGATAGAGATACCAACCCTCCAGCCTTCTAAATCCCAGGTACTGAACTGAATAACCCTTTGTAGAGAATTCTTGAAGCAGACTCTTGGCAAAACAAACTTAACTTAAACTGCTACTTATCTACTCCCGCCCACGTAGTAGGCTTAGGTCAGGTACATTGGGGTAGGCGTAGTTAGAAGCACCAGTTGAGTACGATTAGTCAATGTCTATATGTATGTATCTATTTTATCCATTTTAAGTATCATATGGCTAAGAAACCATATCAATGCTTTTACAGTATTATTTAATAATTTTGTTATTACTGTATGCACTTTACTTAACTATAAGTATTGCAATAATAGTGATTCATTTCTCTTGTATGAGAAAAGAGACTGATCAATAAATAACATCTTTTTATTGAACACGCCCGTCTCTTCCTTTTCTCTACAATCTGGTGAAACTAAGAATGCACTGAACTGACTGAGTAAAATAAGTTGTCTTTTGTTTTCACACGACTCTAGAGATACACTCTTGATTAGGGGAGAGCAAAGTTGTCATGTTCTATGGTTGTCAGAAACTAAATCCCTTCTTGTCTATCCAGGGAGGTTAAACTCCTCCTTGTCTATTCGAGAAAGTTTCTAGTGAACTCTGAGCTAGCTGGCAAACATTAAACTTTAAGTCTAATATCGACAATAGAAGACCTAGTTAACCTCTGTCCTACGTCTATACTATTGAAGATATTATTCCAATGCACAGAGCCTATTGGGATAATAGGAACTACACTACATGGCGCCCAACTGTTTGGATAGGCGATAAATCTAACGTAAGACATTAGAGTAACTCAGTCGTGCTTTTTCACACAGACCCCTTTTTTCCCATAATACTCCAAAGACGTCTGGAGTGGGTGAAAGGTTAAATCCGCCAAACTTTGTAGGAGGAGACTCCTATGTATGGTTCTTGGTTTATTCAACGTTGAAGGATACACTGTTCCAAAATATTGTGCATCTAATCTTTGTTTCCATAGAAACCTGATCTGCAAATAAACAAAATAACCTTCTTGACAGTAGAATGTCAGAAACTGAAGAAGAAAGGGAGACAGCTAGAATAGCAGCTCAACTCCTAGCGGATGACAATAGTCTCCTACACCAAGACCCGGATGCAATACTCATCCCGGTCAACATAAGAAAATCTATAACTTTAAAACTTATAGAAAATGGGCTGACACCGAGAGGTGGTACAGTCATATTCGTAATTGAGGCACACGAATATCGGCAGACAGAGGTATTCTATTCATGGATAAACTTTCCAGCAGCAAACGCTGTAACAAAGGACTTCCACTATTATAAAATAGAGGAACCTCCTAATGAGTACACTCCTTTCGAGGAGGTGGAAATACCACTCAAATACCAAGAGCACCTGCTCTGGTTTAATGGCGCCCTAAAACATAATAATCACATCACCAGGCTCGGTCCACTAGGTAGACCAGGAGCAACGTGGCCGGTCCTATCCGGATACACACCACATCCAGACATTGAAGAAATGTCTGCACCAGAACTTTTAGCACAGCTAAAACAACTAATTAAAATACACAGACAATTAGTCCAATATGTAATGCGGACTTCAACAGTCCAACCAGCTATTAAAATTCCACAGCTGATCCCTCACCAGGGGAACACAAATAAAATTACACCACAGAACATACAGTCCTGTCTAGGTAAAGTACCCGCAAAACGGGAACAAATTCCATTCTGGTTAGCACAAAAAATCACTCAAATAGAGGCGGTATTTCCAGATACCACCCCGGTTGAGAAACACAGGATTCTGACTATCTGTCTTCCAATGGGAATCGCACCACATGTGGAGGACTGTGACACTTGGGGTACAGTCTTTGCTTCCATTTACACAAAAACACATGGTGTTCCATCCATGTCAGTAATACCAGATGTGCTAAAACAAATTCAAGATGAATACGGTCCAGAACCTGCTTTAACTCTTGGTATGAAATTACTAAAAGACTTCAAGCAGGTCTCAGCAATATTATTAGCCAATATAAAGGGAGAAGCCGCAAATGTGGCGATCCGCCAGAGGTTGAAAGAGACAGATATAGCAGACCAACCATTTGAAATTGCCAGAATCATAGAAAAATCCTATGAAGAACTAGGAAGAGATAGTTTGGGTGGAAAACCGGTGAAACCCCAACTTATTGAAAAACCTGAAAAAGTATTTATTAAAAATAATCTAAACACTCAAAAAAAGAGCTGGGATGGAAATAAACAATCCACTCCTAAAGAAAAAAGATTCCAGTCCAGAGGAAGGTCTCCTCGGCGGAGAGAAAGATCTCCGGACCAAGGACACAAGTCTCCCCAGAGGGAGCCCTCTGAGAAAAAATACAACCTTAGACATAGGGATAATCTGAAGAAACCTGATAGATATCAAGATATTGATACACGTCCCTCTCAATCTTTTCAGACTTCCTTGCAGAAATCGGAAAGAAGAGGACGGTCAGAACACAGGGAAGAGCACGTCAAGTCCAAAGACAAGGAACCTGCTCATCAAAATAAAAAATTACAGTTTCCAAAAAAGAAGGTAGCCAGTATTAAAGTAATCAACCATGCCGAGAATACTGAGGACACAGCTGAAAAACGGAGAATGGGCTCAGACAATGCTAGACAGCGCAGCAGAAGTGAGCATAGCTCGCAAGATCCTTATGAATCATCTGGAGACAGTGGACACGAATGAATACATTCAGGTGGAAACTGCAGATACCAGAGTTAGCAAACCTCATAAAATATATGAAATAACATTGCGTATAGAGGGGGATAAGACTAGGAAAATAAGGGGTCTCTTTTGGGATAATCTCTCCAAGGGCTATGATATCCTTCTAGCTGAAAGAGACTGGCCACCAGAGGTTGTCAGGGAGTGCCCTCATGGCGAAGAAATAATTATGCCTGCCTTCTCAAATCATATTCCAATTCATAAAAAATATACACTTGCAAGAAAGTGGGCATTAGCCCAAGCTCCTGCATTATATAAAAACCATGTGGGATGGGATGAGGACTCTCCTCCTCACAAAATCCAGTTAAAATCACAACCTACTGCTCAGAGGCAGTACCCAATTAAGCAAGAAGCAACAAAACGGGTAAAAGAGATCCTAGATCAACTTGAATACCAGGGGGTGATTGAAACTTGCACCTCACAAATGAATAATCCTTTGTTTCCTGTCTCCAAACCAGACAATTCATATCGTCTTGCTTTGGACTACAGACACCTTAACTCATGTTGCAAAACCTTTGCAGTACAAAACTTGCATAGTGCTGCACTAATGAATAACATAGTGCGCAAAAAATACAAAACAACATTAGACATCTCTAATGGATTCTTCTGTCAAAATATAGCACCAGAGAGCAGATATTTGACTGCGTTCTCAATAAATGGCGCGCAAAAAAATTTCTGTCGTTTGCCCCACGGGTTCAAGAACAGCCCAGGATTATTCTCAGCAAGAGTAACAGAGTTACTACAAATATATGATGATGAGGCATTATCTTATGTCGATGACATCTATCTAACAGATGATGACTTGGATACTCACTTGAAGAGAGTGAACACCATAATACTTGGGTTCGCAGCAGAGGGTTACAAATTCAACTTTAAAAAGTCAAGAATTGCCCATCTAACTGTCCTGTTTTTAGGATATGAACTATCAAGTGAAGGCAAAAGCCTGGCTGACAATTTCCTAGAGAAATGTGCTGTAATCCAAGCACCTAGAACACTAAAAACTTACAATCAATTCTAGGTTTCCTGAATTTCGGAAGAACTTACATTATAAATTATGCAGAGAGAGTTAAACCTCTCTATGATCTTATAAAACCAGATTTTAAAAGAATCAATTGGACTCAAAAACACACAGAAATTTTGAGATCTTTACAAACAGATATGTTAGTTAAAACAAAATTACAAACACGTGACAACACACGCAACCTTGTGATTCGAGTCATCCCAGGAAGATGCGGATTCACATACCTGACCTCTAATGAGGGAGAGAAGGTACCAATAGCATACAAATCACATTTGTACACAGAAGCTGAAAAAAGGTTCAGCATTAAGGAAAACATTGTTCATGCGGTTCAAACAGCTGTAGCAAAAGAAAAATACCAAACCGACGGTAGACAGGTTACAGTCAGAACAGCAGAATCCGCTTTTGAGGCATTAACAACACCATGTAATTTACCGACAACGGCACTGAATCCAGAATGGATACAATGGGTAAATTCTGTTGCTACAGACAAAGTAAAATACTATTTTGACCCAGAAATGAAAGAATTAAAATATCTAGAATATGAGAGAGAATACCCTCTGCCAATCGACATTCTGCCTTTACGACAGTACGCCTGTGTAATATATACAGACGGTCATGCTCAACCCTCAGTTTGGGGAGAGCAGGCTTACAACGCCACATGCGAAATTGTAAAAGAAGTGTGGCGCGGAGGTAAATTAAGACCTCTACTTACAAAAACACACTCAGTAGAAAATAATTCAGAACAACAAACTGAAATAATAGCGTTAAAAATGGCGCTAGATAATGCCGATCGCGAATTCCCGACACTTATAGTGTGCGATTCGTATTACTGCGTCAAATCATACAATAACGATTTACAGAAATGGATTCAAAACGGTTACAAAGATGACACAGGTGCAACAATAAAGCAAAAAGTGCTTTGGGAACAAGTAGTTCTTTTACAGAAAGAACTACCAAAAACTCACGTGATACATTCACTGAGTCATCAGCGTGATGGCGTTCACGTTGCAGGGAATTCATTGGCTGAGACAGCCACAGCGGTAGCAACTAAATCGGCTTCCGTAGCTACAAAAAAGCATACAGTAAAATACATTGACGGAGAAACTGTGCTGGCAGTGAAAACGTCATCAAAAGGCGACTGCTCAGCGCTACCGATCAATTACCCACTCAATTATACATACATAATCGATGCAAACTCAGTCCCTTTTGCTCGAATCCCTGGAGTGGGGGATAGAGTAATTCCAAACACGGACAGGAGAGGCTTGTTAATAGCAGACGCACATATGGGTGAGGGTCTCAGACACCTTAAGCTAAAAGATTCTCTGGAAGAATTACAATCAGTGTACTGGTGGCCAGGCATGAGCCTGCATCATCACATTTTTGTAAAAAACTGCCCAGACTGCAACAGAGATCGCAGTGGCGAGAGAAATGGTTTACTACCATGGCGTTTCACTCCAGAATGTATCAAATCAACAAAAAAATTATAAAAACACAGTATGAATAATGCGTCGTATTAACATGTAGAGACTATCTTCACTTATAATGTAGACCCCAAATTTCGGCTGACGTCGGAACTGTTATACAAAGATTTGCGAGTCTAGAATGGCATATACGCTAGAAGCATGTTACGTTCTGACCAAAATCTTTCCTTTAGCTCTAAAAACAGCTTATGGGGGGTGACTGGCCAGAATGAACATTGCATTGCGGGACTCTTCTCACTTCCTTCCTGAGGGAAACGGGATGGTGTAAAGAAAAAACCAAGGCATAAAGCAATCTATAACAGCAAAGATATTAGGTTCAGGAGTTGGGTGGGTCAAACATCTAATAAGTGTCCAACGTAGTCTAAATAACCTGCCAAGAAATTCTCTGAAAGGACTCAGTCCGTACGAACTATTGTTTGGGACTAGAATGTTAATCCAGGACTTAGATAGTCAGACTTCAGTGGTTAAAGAAAAATGCTTTGATATCAAAGATCGCTTGGCTATTTTACAGGACTTAAATGAAACAAGAAAAGACCTGAGCAACATAAAGTTGAAACAGCAGCCAGCAACCACTGAAGAAAAACCACCTGTCCCAGCAAGGCCTGTCTGGATTCCAAAAGTCAGGGATCTGGTCAGAGAGAAGATCGCGGTAAAGAAGGAATTTGGGCCTTCTTACAGAAAAGCAGTTCCTGTCTTGTCTATCAACGGGACAAGATCAGTAGTACTACCGCCCCTTGCTGGTAAAAAGGAGAACCGAGTCATATCCATCGACCTGGTTAAACCACAATCATGTGGCCGATAACAAATAGTAGGCCAAGTGGACTCCCAAGAAGTAGCAGAACACCAAAGTTTGCTACATCCACAGAGGTTCAAACTGAAAGACTGAACACATTTGGAAAATCTACAGTGAAACAACAAGGACTATGCAACAAAGCAATGGAACTTGAACCTCTTAAAACCCAAATAAAAACTTTTCATCAAGGAACAACAACCTACGAGGATGTAACTACAGACTTTGCTAATGAAATAAAGCAAAATCCAAAAACAAAAAATAATCCAGAAGCAATTGGAACAATTGACAGAACGGCATCCGGCTACTTCATCAACTTCGATGAGGTTTCAGAAGATCCAAGTGAACCAGAAGTACAGACATCAACTAAAACCTTTAAAGACAAAGCAAAGGAACTTTTTCATCAACTAAAGGGAACCTATCTGACTTCTCCGTGGATTGAAATTTGGGTGACAGGTGCATTTATCCTCATACTTTGGCTCATCATGGTACTATGTTTGGGACATTTCATTGAGGGAAAATATGCTAAAATGGACACAGCAAGCCAGAAAATCAACTTGGTCCTTAAACCACACACATCTTCACACGTCAAGAAAAGAGAACTTTCTTCAGTGAACTTCACAGCCAATCCTATACCAGGCGGTGTAGCATGGGACAATACTGATTATGAAATCTATGGCCCGGTTGAAATCCTGAAGTATCCACATCAATTTAAGATCTCGTTAAGTGACTTTGTAAAACCAAGCACATTTGCTGATGATTGGGACTTTGAAAGTATAAATGATATGATGTCTGACCTAGTAATGTCTGCTAAATTTACAGAACATGATTATTTGCAGGGTTTGTCTAATTATGATCAAATGTTCTGCTACAACCACTATGGTAACCATTTTCCACATAAATCTGCACAACCTAGAAATGTTTTTAATTATAACCAATGGGAACATTGTGCTACTCCTCCAAAGGGTAGTTCTAAAACATTTTATGATAAATATGCATATTTTTCAGGGTTTAACACAAGTAATGCAGAAACATTTTATTTCAAATTGTCAAATAAGACAGGTATGAAGACCATGCTTACAAACACGAAATTGATATATTCAGATTCATTTTTTGAGCAAATGAATACATTTGGTTTTGATTTCTGGAACAAGAACATTGAAACAAAAACTGTTTGGGGTACAAAAGATTGGCAAGTACAAGGTATAGAATCATTGTTCAGAGCCTGTATGATCCCAGAACAAATTATATTTTTGAATGACACTATTCAACAAACTACCTGTCTTGGCTTAGCCAAAATCAAAGACTTAAACAAACCGTCTATTCCAAAGCCAACAGCGAACAGTAATAGCTCTATAGATGTTGAGATAGACGTGAACCATATTTTAAACCAAAACAGAACACATCCTGATTGGAAACAATGGTTGATCTGGCCCACAGACACAAATAACTGTCAAGACAGATTCCTGAACAAAATACAGGGGTTCAAATTGACCAGGCCAGACCCTAGATATTCCCAAAGACAACATCCAGGGATAGTAACTACTTACAGTGTGGGAAAGCTTTGCCTTCAATGGCTACAAACATCCACACTGGCAGAAATTAAGCAACACCTAACTTTACTTCAAGAGGGTGCTGACTTGCGTGATTTCATTATGGGACCACGCAAACAGCGTCAAAAACGTTTCATAGCGGCCTCTATATATGCAGCTTACAATGAAGCCTGGAAAGTAACTCAAATTGAGACAGCAGAAAAAATACGGGAAATTGACCGTATTAATTTGGAAAAATCACTTTCTGTCGTGGACAATGGGTTAATGACTCTGTCCTCCAGAATATATTCACTGGACAGTATTGTGTCTTCAGCAATCGATATAATAGAGCAAGACTTACTGATGTTACAACACGGTCAGTCCCAATTGCGTTCTATTGTACAACTTGGCTGGACGTTACAAAATCTGCGTTCAGGCTATGTGCCTTGGCGTTTAATCAACACAACGTCACTGTTTAATATCTTTAACCTTACTGATAAACAAATCAGTTTGGCACAGAAGGGTGCTGACTATACAATTCTGAGCATTGAAAAACTTGAGAGATTACCATTGACAATGTCAGAACGACCTGTCATTGAATGGATAATACATGGGATAATTAATATCCCGATAACAACTTTCCACTTTCAATACTGCCAAAAATATATACAGGCAGGCCAGTATGAAAGGTTGGGTAAAGGATACATTAAGTCAACATGGAACTTGCCCTATACACACGCATGTGTTAGTAATAAAGGACAAAGTGTGTTCCTTAGTGGCAATAATTGTGAAAGGTCACTAAGCGGTACACTTCTGTGTCAGGGTATTAGTTTGCATGGAGCATGTGAAGGGACTTCAAATAACCTTTCATGTCACCAGCTAGGCACACCTGCAACACAAATAGAACCATTCTTTAGGAGACTCTCGAACGGGAGTTACATTCTAATTGTAGATCGCAGATGTTGCAGTCTGCTGCCCGGAAAACCTTATCTCATAACCTTGACTACGAAGGTCATGTGCTGTGAACGAGTATTGTTCCCAAACGATGCCCGAGACAGGGAGGCAAGGTTATGGCCCAGTTTGAAAATTTCTTCTATTCGAATTGATACTTTAAGCAGAATGAAGACAGTGCTCCTACAGACGCCAACCATGTTAACGTCATCAAAAGAAACATATGATCTCCAAGTTGCAAGGACAACTGCTGAGATTCATTCACTGTTATCAACCAATTCCCCCATACATTTCGCAGAAATACAGAGCAAAATCTTAAATATTTCTGATACAAGTGGGATCACGAGTGTATTTAAGACAGTGTTTTCGGGAGCTTTAACCCCATTCAAAGCCATCCTGGGTATTTTTCCTGATTTTGTCCATTCCATCTTTGGCGGACTTCCTCTCCTTTTGGGACTAGTGGCAGGCATCCTATTTTTGATCCTGTTACTTCGCTATGGCAAACCACGTCACAGACAAGACACCAGCGATAATGGAAGAAACAATCCGAGCTATTGGCTACCGGGACCGCATAACTAAAGTCCTTGGACTAGCACGGCTACGAGATTTAAACATGACTTGGTTTCTTTCATTTAAACCGATGTGGCAAAGTTGTGTTATGCCTGTATTAAGGTGCTTGCTATGCGGCGAAGAATGCGTGTTGGACACCTGTCTGACACTACAATCGGATGTGCCAATGGACGCAGAGACTTTGTTGAGTCCGGTAACGGCTCATGCATTGTGCTGTCCTCAGCGGCTACCAATCCTGATGACGGCATTCGTGGAGACTTCACCACTACGATTGAAGAGTTGTGAAGTACAAGATGAAAGCAGCATCGATCATGTACGACCTTCTGTCAGCTATGTTGATCGAAACATCAATGAAGGCAATCATGCTCATGAATGCATGTTACAAAATTTTTCCGAGTTAGTGGAACTTTCGCAAGAAGCAGTTGACAGTTTTTTCGAAAGTCTCAACAATATGATGTTTTCACCAGAGCAGAAAGAATGACTTTGAACAAACTAGCACACGGCGTTCCATACACCCTGTATTTGGCCTTCAACTTTGAACATAAAGCAATAAGAAATTTTCTCACCAGTTTTTACGGAGAGCGAGACATTTTTTCCCCTTCTATTTCCAAAAATATTTACGATTTTTTGGGACACTTATCTTCTGCTTAAAGTAAAACTATTCCTAGAGAACAACATTTCTATTTTTAGCTACTCTAGAGACATTAGCTACCCTCTAGCATGTTCACAAGTATTATGATTTTTGTGATGAGATGGTCTCGACCTTTTCTTCTGTATTAAGAGCCATTTCATGTGTAATTTCCGCATTTCGTTCATGCTGATTTCAAAATATGCGTATTAGATTTAGCATTATTATACTGCTTGAAGTGCATATAGTAACTAGACTCATCTTTTCGTGTATTTCGCATTTCCAATTTTCAGAATGCATTTAATTGTATTTTGGGGTGGTTCGGTATACACATGCACTACTAGTTTTGTTTACTATGCCTAGATTTGTAAATATGGACATAGATTACGTGGAGTGGGTGTGATGTATTTACTATGGGTACTGTATCGATCCCCCTATTTCTGACCCTTGTCTGGTTAATAATTAACTAGCAGCCATTCAACTGCACAGAAACCCGTTATCTGATTAGCCATACAACGGCACAGAAGCCCGTTATCTGATTAGGTCATAGCGCATGCCATCTCATTAGGCAAGCACTATTTCTCCAGCCCCCTAATAGGCATACGGTGTTCTCAAAACAAATCAAACCTACCACGACCTGGGAAATCCCCACAGCCATTGTTTTGATTTAGCCGAGAACTTCAGTAAAGAATGTGCGAACGATCATTTCGTATGACATCCTTATTGACGTATTTATGTCCATCCTTACGTCAATCTCGGCACCTTTCAGGTATAAATAATACCGACATTGCCTTAAGCAAACGCACGAGGTGGTGACAAGATTGGAGCAGCGAGACTTGCCGAGGAGCCCAGCTGACCGCGAAGCCCACAGACGCTGCCCCTCCTTTCTGACGCGCTGAGAGAGAGACGCTGCCTTTTCTCCTGCCGAGAAATCCAGCTCCGGCGCTTCCAAGCCGCCCTCGCAGGCAGCTGGAATATCAAGACCTGAGATAGAGATACCAACCCTCCAGCCTTCTAAATCCCAGGTACTGAACTGAATAACCCTTTGTAGAGAATTCTTGAAGCAGACTCTTGGCAAAACAAACTTAACTTAAACTGCTACTTATCTACTCCCGCCCACGTATTAGGCTTAGGTCAGGTACATTGGGGTAGGCGTAGTTAGAAGCACCAGTTGAGTACGATTAGTCAATGTATATATGTATGTATCTATTTTATCCATTTTAAGTATCATATGGCTAAGAAACCATATCAATGCTTTTACAGTATTATTTTATAATTCTGTTATTACTGTATGCACTTTACTTAACTATAAGTATTGCAATAATAGCGATTCATTTCTCTTGTATGAGAAAAGAGACTGATCAATAAATAACATCTTTTTATTGAACACGCCCGTCTCTTCCTTTTCTCTACAATCTGGTGAAACTAAGAATGCACTGAACTGACTGAGTAAAATAAGTTGTCTTTTGTTTTCACACGACTCTAGAGATACACTCTTGATTAGGGGAGAGCAAAGTTGTCATGTTCTATGGTTGTCAGAAACTAAATCCCTTCTTGTCTATCCAGGGAGGTTAAACTGCTCCTTGTCTATTCGAGAAAGTTTCTAGTGAACTCTGAGCTAGCTGGCAAACATTAAACTTTAAGTCTAATATCGACAATAGAAGACCTAGTTAGCCTCTGTCCTACGTCTATACTATTGAAGATATTATTCCAATGCGCAGAGCCTATTGGGATAATAGGAACTACACTACAGCTTGATTCCAGTGGCATGGAGAGCACGGGACTCACGTCTGAGCATACCTGTCCCACTCGGGGTGACAAATGCAAAAACAGTTGATGGACAGAATGCAGAACAATGTCATACATTCACCCAAGTACAGATATCTGGGCCTAAATCCTTCGTTTTTTTGCTCACCATGCCATTCCAGTTTGAACCCAGCCATATGCAAATCAGTCTTGACCCTGTGCCCCATGGGAACAGTCCAGCCCGAACTGCCAAGCCAGGTCCTCCCTGGACTGGAAACAAGCATACTAGGTCTGGTTTCGGGCTTTTAGCCCTCATCAGCCAGGATAGCTTGATTCCAGTGGCATGGAGAGCACGGGACTCGCGTCTGAGCATACCCGTCCCACTCGAGGTGACAAATGCAAAAACAACAGTTGATGGACAGAATGCAGAACAATGTCATACATTCATCCCAGTACAGAGATCTGGGACTAAGTCCATCGTTGTTTTGCTCACCATGCCATTCCAGTTTGAATCCAGCCTGGCTGATGAGGGTTATGAACCCGAAACCGGTCCCAGGATGCTTGTTTCCAGTCCAGGGAAGACATGGCTTGGCAGTTCGAGCTGGACTGTTCCCATGAGGCACAGGGTCAGACTGATTTGCTTTTGGCCATGTCTGAACTGGGGTGGTGGAGTGAGCTAAAGAATGATGATGGAATAAACCCAGGTCAGTTGACTGGGGGTGAGTGTTTGATTTGCTCAAACGCTCCGTCCATCATCCCCTTTGGTATCGCTTTGATTGGATGTAGTCATAAATACCCAACAGAGTCAGATTAGCCAGTGAATAATAAACCTTGGTATACTTTTAGAGATGCTATACAAAGGCTTAAGGAAGAGGTGATGAAAACTTCTATTTTCCTGGATAACGCACATATGTTAATGGATGGGTTGTTGACTGCATCTGTGCGAAACAGGATAATTCGTAATGCTTCTCCTGCATTCAAATAAGTGATGATGACTTTGCTGATCAATCAGACTGGTAATACTTTGGCGCAGGTGGTTGAGGCAGTTCGTGAGTTAGGAGATTTGGGAGAATGGATGAAAACTGAGAGAACGTCCAGGTCTAAGACTCGTACAGACAATAACAGGTTGTCTAGGAGAGATATGTTTATAGCTCTCTTAAAAGATGAGGTGGAGAAAGAAAAGATAGATGGAATAGCTACTAAAAGTGTGTGGGAAATGTACCAAAAAAAGGTCTGGATAAGAAGGAAGGAAGCAGGAGAGTGAATAAAGCTCAAAGACAGTCAGAGGTGAGAACGAAGAGCAAGAAAAGGAGGGGGAGAGACCTGCCCGCTCAAGCGGGAAAGTTGAGAGAGACTTAGAAAGCGACTGGCTCATTGAGAACAGGGGAGAGGAGGAATTCATCCCTAAAAGATATGAAGGATTGTATCCGAATTTACCTGGGCAAAGACTAACAGATACAAGGAAGATTAGGAAATAGGTCAAAATCCGGTGCAGAGATGGACTCTCTAAGACAATAGACCTTGTGTTGACTTAGAAATTCATTGGAAGCATCATAATGTTCAGAGGGGCCGAGCCCTAGTAGATACCTGAGCAGAGGGAACTTTGATATATGAAAATCCCAAAAAGCTTAAAGGACAGTATTTTACCATTACAGGTTTAGGTGGTAAAGAGACACCGGCAGTGCTGACAAGGGTCCACATGAAACAAGCATTTGCAATGCAATAGGTCTCGCATTAGGAAAGTTTGAGCTATTGGTATTGTTAATGACACATTTTTTATTTATGTGTTGGTTTTGAAAATAGCGAAATTAATAGGTTTGTCATTTACAATGCCAATACTTTTAACTTTTGCAAATGTGACACCTATAGCATTTGTGTTGCAACATGTTTTGTATTTACGTGACTTAGATGTATTGATATTACAAATAACAATGGCTTTTCATTTTTTTAAATAATTAATACTTAAATAATAGTTATTGTAATTTATAATGGCAATAGCTTAAACTTTTGTAAATAACTTTTGTGAAGATTATGTTCAGTGTATTTTATTGTGACGAAAATCCAAGAACAGAAGTGAAATATTAACTTCTTTTTGTGACATTTGTAATAAAGCTTGAAACATTGAGAGAACATATTTGAACCAGTTGTTGTTGAATGGTTGCACACATTGATGCTGTGGTGGCACCGAGTGATGTTGTGGTGGTGAAGAGTGATGCTGTAACGTTCAGTGTTGCTGTGGTAGCGCATAGTGATGCTGTGGTGCCCCTGAGTGATGCTGTGGTGCCCCTGAGTGATGCAGTGGTGCCCTGGGTGATGCTGTGGTGCCCCTGAGTGATGCTGTGGTGGTGCGATAGATAGATAGTGAGGGCGATAGATAGACAGATAGATAGAGTGAGGGCGATAGATAGATAGATAGAGTGAGGGCGATAGATAGATAGAGGGCGATAGATAGCTAGAGGGCGATAGATAGAGAGAGGGCGATAGATAGAGTGAGGGCGATTGATAGAGGGCGATAGATAGAGCGAGGGCGATAGATAGATAGATATATAGATATATAGATAGAGTGAGGGCGAGAGATAGATAGAGTGAGGGCGAGAGACAGATAGAGTGAGGGCGATAGATAGAGTGAGGGCGATAGATAGCGTGAGGGCGATAGATAGATAGAGTGAGGTCAATAGATAGGTAGATTGAGGGCGATAGATAGCTATCAATCAATCAATCAATTTGTAAAGCGTGCTACTCACCCGTGAGGGTCTCAAGGCGCTGAGAGGAGGAGGGAGGGGGGTGCCGCTACTGCTCGAATAGCCAGGTCTTGAGGTGTTTCCTGAAGGTGAGATGGTCCTGGGTCAGTCGTAGATGTGCGGGGAGGGAGTTCCATGTCTTGGCTGCCAGGTAGGAGAACGATCTTCCTCCGGTGGTGGTTCTGCGAATCCGAGGGACGGTGGCGAGGGCGAGGCTGGTGGAGCGGAGCTGGTGGGTGGGACTGTAGAACGAGAGGCGGTTGTTGAGGTATTCGGGGCCCGTGTTGTGGAGTGCTTAGTGTGCGTGGGTGAGCAGCCTGAACGTGATCCTCTTGCTGATGGGGAGCCAGTATAGGTTTCTCAGGTGGGTAGATATGTGGCTGTGGCGAGGGATGTCGAGGATGAGTCTAGCGGAGGTGTTCTGTATGCGTTGCAGGCGTATCTGAAGTTTGGTTGTGGTTCCTGTGTACAGGACGTTTCCGTAGTCCAGTCGGCTGGTGACGAGGGCCTGGGTGACTGTCTTCCTGGTTTCGGTGGGGATCCACCGGAAGATCTTTCGGAGCATGCGCAGGGTGTTGAAGCATGAGGACAAGACTGCGTTGACTTGCTTGGTCATCGTGAGGGAGGAGTCCAGGATGAATCCCAGGTTGCGTGTGTGGTCCGTGGGTATCGGCGGGGTGCCCAGCGTCGTGGGCCACCAGGAATCGTCCCAGGCGGATGGGGATTGTCCGAGGATGAGGACCTCCCTCTTGTCCGAGTTGAGCTTCAGACAGCTGAGCTTCATCCATTCTGCGACATCTTTCATTCCGTCCTGGAAGTTGGCTTTGGCGGTGAGGGGGACTTTCGTGAGGGAGAGTATCAGTTGGGTGTCGTCGGCGTAGGAGATGATGTTGATGTTGTGTTTGCGTGCGATGGCGGCGAGGGGGCTCATGTAGACGTCGAAGAGGGTAGGGCTGAGAGAGGAGCCCTGGGGAACGCCGCAGATGATCTTGGAGGCCTTGGAGCGGAAGGGTGGGAGGCGGACTCTCTCGGTCCTGTCGGAGAGGAACGATGTTATCCAGTCCAGGGCCTTTCCTTGGATCCCAGTGTTGTAGAGGCGGGTTATTAGGGTGCGGTGGCAGACGGTGTCAAAGGCTGCCGAGAGGTCAAGGAGGATGAGGGCGGCTGTCTCTCCGTTGTCCATCAGGGTCCGGATGTCATCGGTGGCTGCGATGAGGGCGGTCTCGGTGCTGTGGTTGGCTCGGAATCCGGACTGGGATGGGTCGAGCGATTTGTTTTCTTCGAGGAATGCAGTCAGCTGTTTGTTGACGGTCTTCTCGATGACTTTAGCCGGGAAGGGGAGGAGAGAGATGGGGCGGAAGTTCTTGAGGTCTTTGGGGTCCGCTGTTGGTTTCTTCAGTAGGGCGTTGATTTCTGCGTGTTTCCAGGTTTCAGGGAATGTGGCTGACGTGAAGGAGTTGTTGATGACGTTCCGGAGGTGGGGTGCGATGGTGGTGTCGGCTTTGTTGAAGATATGCTGGGGGCATGGGTGGAGGGGGAGCCGGAGTGGGTGCTGTTCATGACGCGGGTGGTGTCTTCGGTGCTGATGGGGGTCCATGCGCTGAGGCTGGAGGTGGGGGGCGTTGTTTTGGTGGTTGGAGGTGGGTTCTGGGGTCCGAAGCTGTCGTGTATGTCTGTGATCTTGCGGTGGAAGAAAGTGGCGAGGGAGTTGCAGAGGTCTTGTTACGGTGGGATGTCGTTGTTGCTGGCGCTGGGATTGGAGAGCTTTTTGACGATATTGAAGAGTTCCTTGCTGTTGCGGGTGTTGTTGTCCAGCCGCTCTTTGAACGATGTCCTTTTGGTGGCGCGGATCATCTGGTGGTATTCGCGGGTGGCGTTTTTTAGAGTAGTCATGTTTTCTTGTGTCCGCTTGTGGCGCCAGGCTTTTTCGAGGGTTCGGCATGATTTCTTTGCAATTTTGAGGGCGTCTGTGAACCGTGCGGTTTTTCTGTTGCTAGTCTTGCCTGGGGCGAGGTCGTCGGCGCAGTTGGTGATCCACTGTGCGAGGTTGTGCGCTGCGTCGTTGGTGTCGGGGGTGTCGGCAGGTGGGTTCTGGCTCAGCAATGTGGTCAGTTGGTCTGTGGTGACTTTGCTCCAGCATCTACGGGAAATCTGCGGTGTCTGGTGGTGGGAGGTGGTCTTTTTGAAGGTGAAGTGGATGCAGCTGTGGTCGGTCCAGTGTAGTCCGGAGGAGTGGCTGAAGGAGACGTGGTTGCTGGCAGAGAAGATAGGGTCGAGCGTGTGGCCGGCGAGGTGGGTGGGCGTGTCCACCAGTTGCTTGAGCCCGAGGTTGGCTAGAGGGCCATAGATAGATAGAGAAGAGGGTGATAGATAGATAGAGAAGAGGGCGATAGATAGAGTGAGGGCGATAGATAGGTAGAGGGCGATAGATAGAGTGAGGGCGATAGATAGAGTGAGGGCGATAGATAGATAGAGTGAGGGCAATAGATAGAGTGGGGGCGATGGATAGAGTGAGGGCGATAGATAGATAAGATAGATAGAATGAGGCCGACAGGTAGGTAGATAGATTGATAGATAGAGAGTGAGGGCAATAGATAGAGTGAGGGCAATAGATAGATAGATAAAGTGGGGGCGATAGATAGATAGAGTGAGGGCGACAGATAGAGTGAAGGCGATAGATAAATAGATAGAGTGAGGGCGAGAGATAGATAGATATGTGTGGTTGTGTGTGTGTGTGGTTGTATGTGTGTGTGGTTGGGTGTGTGTGGTTGTGTGTGTGTTGTGGTTGTGTGTGTGGTTATGGGGGGTGTGGTTGTGTGTGTGGTGATGTGTGTGTGGTGATGTGTGTGTGTGTGTGCGTGGTTGTATGTGTGTGTGGTTAGAGAAGAATGTATGTGGAAGAGAGCAGCAGATCAGCACAGGAGAAGAGAACAGGGAGTTGGAGAAACAGGTGGGTGGAATAGAGCAACAGATCAGCACAGGAGAAGAATACAGGGAGTGCTAGAAGGAGGCGGTGGAAAGGGAACAGCAGATCAGCACAGGAGAAGAGAACAGGGAGTTGGAGAAGGGAGAGGGGTGGAAGAGAGCAACAGATCAGCATGGGAGAAAAAAACAGGGAGTTAAAGAAGGAGGCCGGTTGAAGAGAACAGCAGATTAGCAGAGGAGAAGAGAACAGGGAGGTAAAGAAGGAGCGGGCTGGAAGAGAGCAGCAGATCAGCACAGAAGAGAATAGAACAGTGAGTTAAAGAAGGAGGCGGGTGGAAGAGAGCAGCAGATCAGCACAGGAGAAGAGAACAGGGAGTTAAAGAAGGAGGTGGGGTGGAAGAAAACAGCAAATCGGTGCAGGAGAAGAGAACCGGAAGTTACAGAAGGAGGCGGGTGGAAGAGCGCAGCAGATCAGAAGAGGAGAAGAGAACAGGGAGTTAGAGAAAGAGGTGGTGGAAGGGAACAGCAGATCAGCCAGGGAGAAGAGAACAGGGAGTTGGAGAAGGGGGCAGGGTGGAAGAGAGCAGCAGATCAGCATGGGAGAACAGAACAGGGAGTTAAAGAAGGAGGCGGGTGGAAGAGAGCAGCAGATCAGCACAGGAGAAGAGAAGAGAACAGGGAGTTAAAGAAGGAGGTGGGGTGGAAGAGAGCAGCATATCAGCACAGGAGAAGAGAACAGGGAGTTAAAGAAGGATGCGCGTGGTGGAAGAGAACAGCAGATCAGCACAGGAGAAAAGAACAGGGAGTTAAAGAAGGAGGCGGGTGGAAGAAAGGAGCAGATCAGCACAGGAGAAGAGAACAGGGAGTAAAAGAAGGAGGTCGGGTGGAAGAGAGCAGTAGATCAGCACAGGAGAAGAGAACAGGGAGTAAAAGAAGGAGGTGGGGTAGAAGAGAGCAGCAGATCAGCACAGGAGAAGAGAACAGAGAGTTAAAGAAGGAGGCGGGTGGAAGAGAACAGCAGATCGGCACAGTAGAAGAGAACAGGGAGTTAGAAAAAGAGGCGGGTGGAAGAGAACAGCCGATCAGCACAGGAGAAGAGAACAGGGAGTTAAAGAAGGAGGTAGGGTGGAAGAGAACAGCAGATCGGCACAGGAGAAGAGAAGAGAACAGGGAGCTAGAAAAGGAGGCGGTGGAAGAGAGCAGAAGATCAGTACGGGAGAAGAGAAGAGAACAGGGAATTAAAGCAGGAGGTGGGTGGAAGAGAGCAGCAGGTCAGCACAGCAAAAGAAATCGGAGTGAAAGAAGGAGGCGGGTTGAAGAGAGCAGCAGATCAGCACAAGAGAAGAGAACAGGGAGTTGAAGAAGGAGGTGGAGTGGAAGAGAGCAGCAGATCAGCACAGGAGAAGAGAACAGGGTATTAAAGAAGGAGGCAGATGGAAGAGAACAGAAGATTAGCAGAGGAGAAGAGAACAGGGAGGTAAAGAAGGAGCCGGGTGGAAGAGAGCAGCAGATCAGCACAGAAGAGAATAGAACAGTGAGTTAAAGAAGGAGGCGGGTGGAAGAGAGCAGCAGATCAGCACAGGAGAAGAGAACAGGGAGTTAAAGAAGGAGGTGGGGTGGAAGAAAACAGCAAATCGGTGCAGGAGAAGAGAACCGGAAGTTACAGAAGGAGGCGGGTGGAAGAGCGCAGCAGATCAGAAGAGGAGAAGAGAACAGGGAGTTAGAGAAAGAGGTGAGTGGAAGAGAACAACAGATCAGCACAGGAGAAGAAAACAGGGAGTTAGAGAAGGAGGTGGTGGAAGGGAACAGCAGATCAGCCAGGGAGAAGAGAATAGGGAGTTGGAGAAGGGGGCAGGGTGGAAGAGAGCAGCAGATCAGCATGGGAGAACAGAACAGGGAGTTAAAGAAGGAGGCGGGTGGAAGAGAGCAGCAGATCAGCACAGGAGAAGAGAAGAGAAGAGGGAGTTAAAGAAGGAGGTGGGGTGGAAGAGAGCAGCATATCAGCACAGGAGAAGACAACAGGGAGTTAAAGAAGGATGCGCGTGGTGGAAGAGAACAGCAGATCAGCACAGGAGAAAAGAACAGGGAGTTAAAGAAGGAGGCGGGTGGAAGAAAGGAGCAGATCAGCACAGGAGAAGAGAACAGGGAGTAAAAGAAGGAGGTGGGGTGGAAGAGAGCAGTAGATCAGCACAGGAGAAGAGAACAGGGAGTAAAAGAAGGAGGTGGGGTAGAAGAGAGCAGCAGATCAGCACAGGAGAAGAGAACAGAGAGTTAAAGAAGGAGGCGGGTGGAAGAGAACAGCAGATCGGCACAGTAGAAGAGAACAGGGAGTTAGAAAAAGAGGCGGGTGGAAGAGAACAGCCGATCAGCACAGGAGAAGAGAACAGGGAGTTAAAGAAGGAGGTAGGGTGGAAGAGAACAGCAGATCGGCACAGGAGAAGAGAAGAGAACAGGGAGCTAGAAAAGGAGGCGGTGGAAGAGAGCAGAAGATCAGTACGGGAGAAGAGAAGAGAACAGGGAATTAAAGAAGGAGGTGGGTGGAAGAGAGCAGCAGGTCAGCACAGCAAAAGAAATCGGAGTGAAAGAAGGAGGCGGGTTGAAGAGAGCCGCAGATCAGCACAAGAGAAGAGAACAGGGAGTTGAAGAAGGAGGTGGAGTGGAAGAGAGCAGCAGATCAGCACAGGAGAAGAGAACAGGGTATTAAAGAAGGAGGCAGATGGAAGAGAACAGAAGATTAGCAGAGGAGAAGAGAACAGGGAGGTAAAGAAGGAGCCGGGTGGAAGAGAGCAGCAGATCAGCACAGAAGAGAATAGAACAGTGAGTTAAAGAAGGAGGCTGGTGGAAGAGCGCAGCAGATCAGCACAGGAGAAGAGAACAGGGACTTAAAGAAGGAGGTGGGGTGGAAGAGAACAGCAAATCGGTGCAGGAGAAGAGAACCGGGAGTTACAGAAGGAGACGGTGGAAGAGCGCAGCAGGTCAGAAGAGGAGAAGAGAACAGGGAGTTAGAGAAAGAGGTGGGTGGAAGAGAACAACAGATCAGCACGGGAGAAGAAAACAGGGAGTTAGAGAAGGAGGTGGTGGAAGGGAACAGCAGATCAGCCAGGGAGAAGAGAACAGGGAGTTGTAGAAGGGGGCAGGGTGGAAGAGAGCAGCAGATCAGCATGGGAGAACAGAACAGGGAGTTAAAGAAGGAGGCGGGTTCAAGAGAGCAGCAGATCAGCACAGGAGAAGAGAAGAGAACAGGGAGTTAAAGAAGGAGGTGGGGTGGAAGAGAGCAGCAGATCAGCACAGTAGAAGAGAACAGGGAGTTAAAGAAGGATGCGGGTGGAAGAGAACAGCAGATCAGCACAGGAGAAGAGAACAGGGAGTTAAAGAAGGAGGCGGGTGGAAGAGAACAGAAGATCGGCACAGGAGAAGAGAACAGGGAGTTAGAAAAAGAGGCGGTGGAAGAGAACAGCAGATCAGCACAGGAGAAGAGAACAGGGAGTTAAAGAAGGAGGTGGGGTGGAAGAGAACAGCAGATCGACACAGGCGAAGAGAAGAGAACAGGGAGCTAGAAAAGGAGGCGGTGAAAGAGAGCAGCAGATCAGTACGGGAGAAAAGAAGAGAACAGGGAATTAGAGAAGGAGGTGGATGGAAGAGAGCAGCAGATCAGCACAGCAAAAGAAATCGGAGTGAAAGAAGGAGGCGGGTCAAAGAGAGCAGCAGATCAGCACAAGAGAAGAAAACAGGGAGTTAAAGAAGGAGGTGGGGTGGAAGAGAGCAGCAGATCAGCACAGGAGAAGAGAACAGGGAATTAAAGAAGGAGGCGGGTGGAAGAGAACAGCCGATCGGCACAGGAGAAGAGACAGGGAGTTAGAGAAAGAGGCGGGTGGAAGAGAACAGCAGATTACCACAGGAGAAGAGAACAGGGAGTTAAAGAACGAGGCGGGTGGAAGAGAGCAGCAGATCAGCACAGCAAAAGAGATCAGGGAGTTAAAGAAGGAGGTGGGGTGGAAGAGAGCAGCGGATCAGCATGAGAGAAGAGAAGGGAACGGAGTTGGAGAATGAGGTGGGTGGAAGAGAGGAACGGATCAGCACAGCAGAAGAGAATAGGGAGTTAAAGAAGGAGGTGGGGTGGAAAAGAGCAGCAGATCAGCACAGGAGAAGAGAACAGGGAGTTGGAGAAGGGAGAGGGGTGAAAGAGAACAGCAGATCAGCACAGGAGAAGAGAACAGGGAGTTGGAGAAGGGAGAGGGGTGGAAGAGAGCAACAAATCAGCATGGGAGAAGAAAACAGGGAGTTAAAGAAGGAGGCGGGTGGAAGAGAACAGCAGATTAGCAGAGGAGAAGAGAACAGGGAGGTAAAGAAGGAGCCGGGGTGGAAGCGAGCAGCAGATCAGCACAGAAGAGAATAGAACAGTGAGTTAAAGAAGGAGGCAGGTGGAAGAGAGCGGCAGATCAGCACAGGAGAAGAGAACAGGGAGTTAAAGAAGGAGTTGGGGTAGAAGAGAACAGCTAATCGGCGCAGAAGAGAACCAGGAGTTACAGAAGGAGGCGGGTGGAAGAGCACAGCAGATCAGAAGAGGAGAAGAGAACAGGGGGTTAGAGAAAGAGGTGGGTGGAAGAGAACAACAGATCAGCACGAGAGAAGAAAACAGGGAGTTAGAGAAGGAGGCGGTGGAAGGGAACAGCAGATCAGCAAGGGAGAAGAGAACAGGGAGTTGGAGAAGGGGGCAGGGTGGAAGAGAGCAGCAGATCAGCATGGGAGAACAGAACAGGGAGTTAAAGAAGGAGGTGGGGTGGAAGAGAACAGCAGATCGGCACAGGAGAAGAGAAGAGAACAGGGAGCTAGAAAAGGAGGTGGTGGAAGAGAGCAGCAGATCAGTACGGGAGAAGAGAAGAGAACAGGGAGTTAGAGAAGGAGGCAGGGTGGAAGAGAGCAGCAGATTAGCACGAGAGAAGAGAAGAGAACAGGGAGTTAGAGAATGAGGTGGGTGGAAGAGAGGAACAGATCAGCACAGCAGAAGAGAACAGGGAGTTAAAGAAGGAGGTGGGGTGGAAGAGAGCAGCAGATCAGCAGAAGTTAACCGGGAGTTAAAGAAGGAGGCGGGTGGAAGAGAGCAACAGATCAGCACAGGAGAAGAGAAGAGAACAAGGAGTTAGAGAAGGAGGTGGGGTGGAAGAGAACAGCAAATCGGCGCTGGAGAAGAGAACCAGGAGTTACAGGAGGAGGTGGGTGGAAGAGCGCAGCAGATCAGAAGAGGAGAAGAGAACAGGGAGTTAGAGAAAGAGGTGGGTGGAAGAGAACAACAGATCAGCACGGGAGAAGAAAACAGGGAGTTAGAGAAGAAGGCGGTGGAAGGGAACAGCAGATCAGCAAGGGAGAAGAGAACAGGGAGTTGGAGAAGGGGGCAGGGTGGAAGAGAGCAGCAGATCAGCATGGGAGAAGAGAAGAGAACAGGGAGTTAAAGAAGGAGGTGGGGTGGAAGAGAGCAGCAGATCAGCACAGGAGAAGAGAACAGGGAGTTAAAGAAGGATGCGGGTGGAAGAGAACAGCAGATCAGCACAGGAGAAAAGAACAGGGAGTTAAAGAAGGAGGCGGGTGGAAGAGAGCAGCAGATCAGCACAGGAGAAGAGAACAGGGAGTAAAAGAAGGAGGTGGGTGGAAGAGAACAGCAGATCGGCACAGGAGAAGAGAACAGGGAGTTAGAAAAAGAGTTGGGTGGAAGAGAACAGCAGATCAGCACAGGATAAGAGAACAGGGAGTTAAAGAAGGAGGTGGGGTGGAAGAGAACAGCAGATCGGCACAGGAGAAGAGAAGAGAACAGGGAGCTAGAAAAGGAGGCGGTGGAAGAGAGCAGCAGATCAGCACAGCAAAAGAAATCGGAGTGAAAGAAGGAGGCGGGTCGAAGAGAGCAGCAGATCAGCACAAGACAAGAGAACGGAATTAAAGAAGGAGGCGGGTGGAAGAGAACAGCAGATCGGCACAGGAGAAGAGAACAGGGAGTTAGAGAAAGTGGCGGGTGGAAGAGAACAGCAGATTAGGACAGGAGAAGAGAACAGGGAGTTAAAGAAGGAGGCGGGTGGAATTGAGCAGAAGATCAGCACAGCAAAAGAGAACAGGGAGTTAAAGAAGGAGGTGGGGTGGAAGAGAGCAGCAGATCAGCACGAGAAAAGAGAAGAGACCAGGGAGTTAGAAAATGAGGTGGGTGGAAGAGAGGAACGTATCAGCACAGCAGAAGAGAACAGGGAGTTAAAGAAGGAGGTGGGGTGGAAGAGAGCAGCAGGTCAGCAGAAGTTAACAGGGAGTTAAAGAAGGAGGCGGGTGGAAGAGAGCAGCAGATCAGCACAGGAGAAGAGAAGAGAACAGGGAGTTAGAGAAGGAGGCAGGGTGGAAGAGAGCAGCAGATCAGCACAAGAGAAGAGAAGAGAACAGGGAGTTAGAGAATGAGGTGGGGTGGAAGAGAGCAGCAGTTCAGCAGAAGTTAACAGGGAGTTAAAGAAGGAGGCGGGTGGAAGAGAGCAACAGATCAGCACAGGAGAAGAGAAGAGAACAGGGAGTTAGAGAAGGAGGTGGGGTGGAAGAGAACAGCAAATCTGCGCCGGAGAAGAGAACCAGGAGTTACAGAAGGAGGCGGGTGGAAGAGCGCAGCAGATCAGAAGAGGAGAAGAGAACAGGGAGTTAGAGAAAGAGGTGGGTGGAAGAGAACAACAGATCAGCACGGGAGAAGAAAATAGGGAGTTAGAGAAGGAGGAGGTGGAGGTGGAAGGGAACAGCAGATCAGCAAGGGAGAAGAGAACAGGGAGTTGGAGAAGGGGGCAGGGTGTAAGGGAGCAGCAGATCAGCATGGAAGAACAGAACAGGGAGTTAAAGAAGGAGGTGGGTGGAAGAGAGCAGCAGATCAGCACAGGAGAAGAGAAGAGAACAGGGAGTTAAAGAAGGAGGTGGGGTGGAAGAGAGCAGCAGATCAGCACAGGAGAAGAGAACAGGGAGTTAAAGAAGAATGCGGGTGGAAGAGAACAGCAGATCAGCACAGGATAAGAGAACAGGGAGTTAAAGAAGGAGGTGGGGTGGAAGAGAACAGCAGATCGGCACAGGAGAAGAGAAGAGAACAGGGAGCTAGAAAAGGAGGCGGTGGAAGAGAGCAGCAGATCAGTACGGGAGAAGAGAAGAGAACAGGGAATTAGAGAAGGAGGTGGGGTGGAAGACAGCAGCAGATCAGCACAGCAAAAGAAATTGGAGTGAAAGAAGGAGGCAGGTCGAAGAGAGCAGCAGATCAGCACAAGAGAAGAGAACAGGGAGTTAAAGAAGGAGGTGGGTGAAAGAGAACAGCAGATCGGCACAGGAGAAGAGAACAGGGAGTTAGAGAAAGTGGCGGGTGGAAGAGAACAGCAGATTAGCACAGGAGAAGAGAACAGGGAGTAAAAGAAGGAGGCGGGTGGAAGAGAGCAGCAGACAAGCACAGCAAAAGAGAACAGGGAGTTAAAGAAGGAGGTGGGGTGGATGAGAGCAGCAGATCAGCACGAGAGAAAAGAAGAGAACGGAGTTAGAGAATGAGGTGGGTGGAAGAGACGAACATATCAACACAGTAGAAGAGAATAGGGAGTTAAAGAAGGAGGTGGGGTGGAAGAGAGCAGCAGATCAGCAGAAGTTAACAGGGAGTTAAAGAAGGAGGCGGGTTGGAAGAGAGCAGCAGATCAGCACAGGAGGAGAGAAGAGAACAGGGAGTTAGAGTAGGAGGCAGGGTGGAAGAGAGCAGTAGATCAGCACAAGAGAAGAGAAGAGAACAGGGAGTTAGAGAATGAGGTGGGTGGAAGAGAGGAACTGGTCAGCACAGCAGAGGAGAACAGGGAGTTAAAGAAGGAGGTGGGGTGGAAGAGAGCAGCAGATCAGCAGAAGTTAACAGGGAGTTAAAGAAGGAGGCTGGTGGAAGAGAGCAACAGATCAGCACAGGAGAAGAGAAGAGAACAGGGAGTTAGAGAAGGAGGTGGGGTACAAGAGAACAGCAAATCGGCGCCGGAGAAGAGAACCAGGAGTTACAGAAGGAGGCGGGTCGAAGAGTGCAGCAGATCAGAAGAGGAGAAGAGAACAGGGAGTTAGAGAAAGAGGTGGGTGGAAGAGAACAACAGATCAGCACGGAAGAAGAAAACAGGGAGTTAGAGAAGGAGGCGGTGGAAGTGAACAGCAGATCAGCAAGGGAGAAGAGAACAGGGAGTTGGAGAAGGGGGCAGGGTGGAAGGGAGCAGCAGATCAGCATGGGAGAAAAGAACAGAGAGTTAAAGAAGGAGGCGGGTGGAAGAGAGCAGCAGATCAGCACAGGAGAAGAGGAGAGAACAGGGAGTTAAAGAAGGAGGTGGGGTGGAAGAGAGCAGCAGATCAGCACAGGAGAAGAGAACAGGGAGTTAAAGAAGGATGCGGGTGGAAGAGAACAGCAGATCAGCACAGGAGAAAAGAACAGGGAGTTAAAGAAGGAGGCGAGTGGAAGAGAGCAGCATATCAGCACAGAAGAAGAGAACATGGAGTTAAAGAAGGAGGTGGGGTGGAAGAGAGCAGCAGATTAGCACAGGAGAAGAGAACAGGGAGTAAAAGAAGGAGGTGGGGTGGAAGAGAGCAGCAGATCAGCACAGGAGAAGAGAACAGGGAGTTAAAGAAGGAGGCGGGTGGAAGAGAACAGCAGATCGGCACAGGAGAAGAGAACAGGGAGTTAGAAAAAGAGGCGGGTGGAGGAGAACAGCAGATCAGCACAGGATAAGAGAACAGGGAGTTAAAGAAGGAGGTGGGGTGGAAGAGAACAGCAGATCGGCACAGGAGAAGAGAAGAGAACAGGGAGGTAGAAAAGGAGGCGGTGCAACAGAGCAGCAGATCAGTACGGGAGAAGAGAAGAGAACAGGGAAATAGAGAAGGAGGTGGGTGGAAGAGAGCAGCAGATCAGCACAGCAAAAGAAATCGGAGTGAAAGAAGGAGGCGGGTCTAAGAGAGCAGCACATCAGCACAAGAGAAGAGAACAGGGAGTTAAAGAAGGAGGTGGGGTGGAAGAGAGCATCAGATCAGCACAGGAGAAGAGAAAGGAATTAAAGAAGGAGGCGGGTGGAAGAGAACAGCAGCTCGGCACAGGAGAAGAGAACAGGGAGTTAGAGAAAGTGGCGGGTGGAAGAGAACAGCAGATTAGCACAGGAGAAGAGAACAGGGAGTTTAAGAAGGAGGCGGGTGGAAGAGAGCAGCAGACAAGCACAGCAAAAGAGAACAGGGAGTTAAAGAAGGAGGTGGGGTGGATGAGAGCAGCAGATCAGCACGAGAGAAGAGAAGAGAACGGAGTTAGAGAATGAGGTGGGTGGAAGAGAGGAACATATCAGCGCAGTAGAAGAGAATAGGGAGTTAAAGAAGGAGGTGGGGTGGAAGAGAGCAGCAGATCAGCAGAAGTTAACAGGGAGTTACAGAAGGAGGCGGGGTGGAAGAGAGCAGCAGATCAGCACAGGAGAAGAGAAGAGAACAGGGAGTTAGAGTAGGAGGCAGGGTGGAAGAGAGCAGTAGATCAGCACAAGAGAAGAGAAGAGAACAGGGAGTTAGAGAATGAGGTGGGTGGAAGAGAGAAACAGATCAGCACAGCAGAGGAGAACAGGGAGTTAAAGAAGGAGGTGGGTGGAAGAGAACATCAGATCAGCAGAAGTTAACAGGGAGTTAAAGAAGGAGGCTGGTGGAAGAGAGCAACAGATCAGCACAGGAGAAGAGAAGAGAACAGGGAGTTAGAGAAGGAGGTGGGGTACAAGAGAACAGCAAATCGGCACCGGAGAAGAGAACCAGGAGTTACAGAAGGAGGCGGGTGGAAGAGCGCAGCAGATCAGAAGAGGAGAAGAGAACAGGGAGTTAGAGAAAGAGGTGGGTGGAAGAGAACAACAGATCAGCACGGGAGAAGAAAACAGGGAGTTAAAGAAGGAGGCGGTGGAAGTGAACAGCAGATCAGCAAGGGAGAAGAGAACCGGGAGTTGGAGAAGGGGCAGGGTGGGAGGGAGCAGCAGATCAGCATGGGAGAACAGAACAGAGAGTTAAAGAAGGAGGCGGGTGGAAGAGAGCAGCAGATCAGCACAGGAGAAGAGGAGAGAACAGGGAGTTAAAGAAGGAGGTGGGGTGGAAGAGAGCAGCAGATCAGCACAGGAGAAGAGAACAGATGGTTAAAGAAGGATGCGGGTGGAAGAGAACAGCAGCACAGGAGAAAAGAACAGGGAGTTAAAGAAGGAGGCGGGTGGAAGAGAGCAGCATATCAGCACAGAAGAAGAGAACATGGCGTTAAAGAAGGAGGTGGGGTGGAAGAGAGCAGCAGATCAGCACAGGAGAAGAGAACAGGGAGTAAAAGAAGGAGGTGGGGTAGAAGAGAGCAGCAGATCAGCACAGGAGAAGAGAACAGAGAGTTAAAGAAGGAGGCGGGTGGAAGAGAAGAGCAGATCGGCACAGTAGAAGAGAACAGGGAGTTAGAAAAAGAGGCGGGTGGAAGAGAACAGCCGATCAGCACAGGAGAAGAGAACAGGGAGTTAAAGAAGGAGGTAGGGTGGAAGAGAACAGCAGATCGGCACAGGAGAAGAGAAGAGAACAGGGAGCTAGAAAAGGAGGCGGTGGAAGAGAGCAGAAGATCAGTACGGGAGAAGAGAAGAGAACAGGGAATTAAAGAAGGAGGTGGGTGGAAGAGAGCAGCAGGTCAGCACAGCAAAAGAAATCGGAGTGAAAGAAGGAGGCGGGTTGAAGAGAGCAGCAGATCAGCACAAGAGAAGAGAACAGGGAGTTGAAGAAGGAGGTGGAGTGGAAGAGAGCAGCAGATCAGCACAGGAGAAGAGAACAGGGTATTAAAGAAGGAGGCAGATGGAAGAGAACAGAAGATTAGCAGAGGAGAAGAGAACAGGGAGGTAAAGAAGGAGCCGGGTGGAAGAGAGCAGCAGATCAGCACAGAAGAGAATAGAACAGTGAGTTAAAGAAGGAGGCTGGTGGAAGAGCGCAGCAGATCAGCACAGGAGAAGAGAACAGGGACTTAAAGAAGGAGGTGGGTGGAAGAGAACAGCAAATCGGTGCAGGAGAAGAGAACCGGGAGTTACAGAAGGAGACGGTGGAAGAGCGCAGCAGGTCAGAAGAGGAGAAGAGAACAGGGATTTAGAGAAAGAGGTGGGTGGAAGAGAACAACAGATCAGCACGGGAGAAGAAAACAGGGAGTTAGAGAAGGAGGCGGTGGAAGGGAACAGCAGATCAGCCAGGGAGAAGAGAACAGGGAGTTGTAGAAGGGGGCAGGGTGGAAGAGAGCAGCAGATCAGCATGGGAGAACAGAACAGGGAGTTAAAGAAGGAGGCCGGTTCAAGAGAGCAGCAGATCAGCACAGGAGAAGAGAAGAGAACAGGGAGTTAAAGAAGGAGGTGGGGTGGAAGAGAGCAGCAGATCAGCACAGTAGAAGAGAACAGGGAGTTAAAGAAGGATGCGGGTGGAAGAGAACAGCAGATCAGCACAGGAGAAGAGAACAGGGAGTTAAAGAAGGAGGCGGGTGGAAGAGAACAGAAGATCGGCACAGGAGAAGAGAACAGGGAGTTAGAAAAAGAGGCGGGTGGAAGAGAACAGCAGATCAGCACAGGAGAAGAGAACAGGGAGTTAAAGAAGGAGGTGGGGTGGAAGAGAACAGCAGATCGACACAGGCGAAGAGAAGAGAACAGGGAGCTAGAAAAGGAGGCGGTGAAAGAGAGCAGCAGATCAGTACGGGAGAAGAGAAGAGAACAGGGAATTAGAGAAGGAGGTGGATGGAAGAGAGCAGCAGAGCAGCACAGCAAAAGAAATCGGAGTGAAAGAAGGAGGCGGGTCAAAGAGAGCAGCAGATCAGCACAAGAGAAGAAAACAGGGAGTTAAAGAAGGAGGTGGGGTGGAAGAGAGCAGCAGATCAGCACAGGAGAAGAGAACAGGGAATTAAAGAAGGAGGCGGGTGGAAGAGAACAGCTGTTGGACCTGGCCTTCTTGGCAGGGTCATCCCTAAACTTTTTGCCTTCCTCCAATACTCTCTCTGACCTGTTTTTGTTGGTTTAATGACTCTGGGCACTTTTACCACTGTTGACCAGTGCTAAAGTGCATATGCTCTCCCTGTGAAAAGTATACATGTGATTGATGTCCATGATTGGTTCATTGGATTTACTGTCAGTCCCTAGTAAAGTGCACCAGGAGTGCCAGGGCTTGTAAATGCCAATACTGCTAGTGGGCCTGCAGCGCTGGTTGCGCCACCCACAGAAGCAGCCTTTTAAAATGTGTCTAGGGTCTGCCATTGCAGAACCTGCGTGCAGTCTGGTACTGTCATGCTGGCTGGGCAAGTGCACCCGCTTGCCAGCCCCTAAACCTTCCCTTAACTTCATATTAGTCACCCCTATGGTAGGCCTGAGGGCAGGGTGCATTGTAAGTGTAAGGTAGGACATGCTCTGATGTGTGTGGCATGTCCTAATAGTGAATTACAGCCAAATTCGTTTTTCACTATTGTAAGGCTACCAGTTCCCTTTAGGCCAGATGGGCTGCTGGAATTATTACACTCTATAGTCCCAGCAGGCTCAGGGAACATGGTAGAAATTAATGTTTAGTATGCCTGGACTCAGAATAATAAAATACTTCTTTTAGTAAAGTTTATTTTAATATCCTGTGTTTGCAAATGCTACTTTTAGAAAGCTAGCATTTGCTTGTCTAACCATTTCAGCCCGCCTCTGCTTTTGTGTGTATCTGACTGTCTGAGTTGTGTGAGTGACAGGGCTGGGAGTTGACAGGTGGTGAATAGCAGGATGACACCTTAGTGGGTGGTGGGAGTTTCCCCTGAATGATGCATCAGGCTGTGCTCTGCCTCCACAATGCTGGCTCCGCCCTCCTGGGGAGTGACTGATGACTCAGCCTGCACCTGGCCCAGGAAGGACCGAAGCGTGTCAACAAAGTGCTCAGGCTGCCCCTGTCCTCACAATGCCGGCTCCGCCCCCCTGGGGAGCGGCTGATGTGCCTGCCCTCACACTGAAAGCAGAAGCCAGAAGTACCCCCAACAAGTGCTCAGAGGCTGAGAGCAGTTATGCAAAGGCCCCCCTGGCCTGTGAGAACAAAAGAAACTGTGTATAAAAGTAGGAGCCCTGCTCCTTGTAAATTAGAATCCTGTTTTACCACAAAGAACCTCTGCCCGAATAGAAGGAGAAGAAGACGCTGGGAGGACTGGCCTGCTGCTTGCCTTGCTGAGGAAGGAGAGGAGAAGACTTTGCTAAAAGACTTTGCTGCTTTGTGCTCTAAACATTCTCCAAGGGCTTGATTGAGCTTGCCCCCTGAACTGAACCCCAGGACCAGTGGGTTCTCCTGTGCTTTGGCTCGTCCCCTGCCTGAGGCCAAGTATTTCCTCCCGCCGGAGGTGAAGTCTGCCCCCTCTAGCCCCCTCCTAGGGCCGTGGTACTCGGGAGCCAGCCTGCCCTCTTGCCCTTGAGAGCCTCGCTCCACTCGGAGTCGCTCTCTGCCCCAGGGCTAAGGTCGGCGCTCCTCTACCCCTGCCTGCTTCACGGAGCCCTTGAGGAGACTTCAGCCCCTCCCACCGGAATCCCGGGGACTCGAGCAGCCTGGACCCCGTGCATCTGATTGCACCCGGCTGCCCTGCCTTGCTCTGCCCCCCCAGGAGAGGCCGCACCGCACTGTGAAGGGTGCCTTGCCTCCCGGAGATCCTCCGCTGTCAGAAGGGACCCCTCTGCACTGACATTCCTGAAAGAAAGCATTCCTGAAGGTGCCTTGGCCCCAGAGGCTCCTCTCACCCCTCCCTGCTCCTCACTGCAGCCGGGAGCCCCCACCTCTGGAAAAGGCCCGGGGCTCCTCTCATCTCTCATCGCCTGCTTGCTGCTCTGCTCCGAGCTCAGCCCCCACCTCTGGAAAAGGCCCAGGGTTTTTCAAGCCCCTCTCTGGTGTCCATTCCAAGCCTACCGCGAGATGCGTGAGAGTTGGTAGGGGCCGAGTCAGTTTCACCCTTGAAGGCAGGAGAGGCGCTGCAAGGCGCTCCGAAGGCCGGGGAGGGTCCCAAAGCCCCAGAACAGAGAGAGGCTTTCTCTTTGAAAGGAAAGAACACTGAGAGAACTGTGAAATTAGGAGATTTATAACAAAAGCGCCTTAACAGAGAAATCTCCATTTTTGAACTGCAACTAAGGAGAAAAGGAACTATTTTCTTGAAGTGAAACCATTGAAGTATTTTTGAACAAACAACCATTGAAAGCTACAACTGAGAACCTTTGCCTATTTACAACCTGTGCTGCAACAAAAACGTTATTTGGTCTTGTGATAAGTCTGTTGAGTTACATATATATATTTTTACATAAAGAAGCGTATTTTTATATATTTACAGCCTGGTGTCCATTTGTGGGGGGGATTGGTATATTTTACTGTATGTGTGATTACAAATGCTTAACTAACTAACGCCTGAAGATTAGCCTTGGCTGCTCACGCCACGCACCTAGAGGGTGAGCAAGGGTAATTCTAAGGGGTCATCCTTCGCCCTGACTTAGAGGAGAGGGTCCCTGCTTGTCACAAGTGCATACTTGCGCCAACCAGAGACCCCCAATTCTAACATTGGACGCAGCGGTGAGGATTTGCGAATTTGCATTTGTAGTTGACATACAGTGAATTACTGATCACCACATAGTGAGAGCAGACCTATAACGCAGCCACAGGTTTCCATTTCTATAATTTTGCTGGGAGATCTCCATGTGCTTGTGAAACGTCATGCCTGGTTCAGTGAGGATGGAAAAGGCAGCAACCAGATGCCTGTCGCCAGAGGAGTTGGCAGACAGGGCAGCAACCAGGGCGCATGAAATAGAGATGGCGAAATTAAAAGGACAAATGGAAATGGACAAGCACAAATTGGCAATGGAAAGCCAAAAATTAGCCATGGAGGCGCTAAAACGCCAAAGAGATCACTACTTGAGGATGAAAGAACTTGATTTGGAGCTTGAAGCCAGGAGGGCCTCAGCTCAACATCCAGAGATTTGTGTAGCTCACAGATTGAGCTTTGCTGAGTTGGAGGTGGAGTCCAGCTCAGCTGGTGGCAGCAACATTCAGGTATCTAGTGCTGACAGCATAGCGCGCGCACCTAGAGATATGGCACCTGACTTGGAGGGGGTTAACTTACACCAGGAGGTTCAAGGGCATGAGGTAGCTCCAGTAGTGCGCAGCGTCCCTGAAGGGAATAGGGTGGCTGGCGTAGGAGTTCATGGTCCTAGTGGTGGGAGGGATTCCCCCATGGTTGAGGTCCTGGTGGGTGAGTGTAAGGACTGCCCAGAAGAGTGTGGGTTGTGCGACAGAGACAGTCCGCTACTGTCTGGCCAGTCTCAGGAGAATGGTGTGGAGTATGTGTGTGAGGCGCTGGATGGTGAGGTGAAGGATAGTTTGGTTAACCCTGCTAGGGGGCTGTGTAATCCAATTGTGGGAGAGCATACTTTAAGTCCCAGTTTTCCAGAGCTATGCCAACACCTGTTTGAGAGTGAGTTCTCTGACCCCAGGGAGCTCACATTGGAGGCAGACCTTGTGGTGGATTCCAAAGGGTCTGGAGAGGCATTGGGGTGTGATCCTGTAGGGAGTGGCTCAGGTATCTTCCAGCCCAGAGTGGTGGAAGTGGCGCAGAGTAGCCCAGCTAGGTCCTGTAGTAGTGAGAGGGGTGTAGGGCCTCACGTCCTGTCCTTAAGGGGAAGGAGTGAGAATGGGTGTTGTCCCGGTAGTGCCCAACCTCAGTCTCAGAGCCTGGATGGTTCTTTAAGGGAACACCAGGTGGGGAGCCTAGGCTGTCCGGATGAGTCACCCTCTGAGGGGGATCCCCCAGTGGCTAGAGAACGTGGAGGCTTTGTAAACAGGGCTCCAGTAGTTCTGGTGACTGGCAGTACCACTCCAGTTGGGAGGGTGCAGAAGTCCAAAAGGAGGGGCGAGAGGGGGAAAGAGTCCCCCGTGGAAGAACCAGTGGGTCAGGGGCCAGCCAGCAGGGCTGCGTCCCCAGTGAATGACCATGGGGACACCACTTCTGTCCTGGGGGATCTTCCCACACTGTCAGAGGGACAGAGGCTGGGAGATCTGCGCCAGGCAGACTGTTGCACGGCACAGGAGCTATGTGCCACCCTCAGGGGGGGCATGTGTGCTCCCCGAGAAGTCCTAGTGCGCCAGGCAATTGTTCAACTGCAGGGTTGGGTCCCTGAGTTGGAGAGCCAGGTTCAGGTGTTGTCTGACCTGGAGGGTGGGACCACTGTAATCAGTGTCCTGACCCATGTCACTTCTAGGGGTACCACTCCAGTTGGGAGTGGGCCGGACCCTGGAAGGGGGTGCAGAGGGAGGGAGTCCTTGCCTCTGACCCCGGTGCAGTTTGAGGGTTTAGACCCTAAGGTAGAGGGCCAGGTGCAGGGTGTCCCCCCTGACCTGGTGCCCCAGTTGCAGGATAGCACCCCTGAACTGGTGGGAGAATTGTGCAGATCACCTGCCACAGGTGCCCTGACAATTCTGGAAGGGGGTACCACTCCAGGTGGGAGGGTACAGAGCCCCAAGGAAGAGGACCGGGTGTGGGAGAGGCCACCCCAGTGTTTGGTCCAGCCGCCAGGTACAGGCCTGGGGCTGGTGGGTCAGTGCCAGGATAGCATACCTGGACTAACAGAAGAGAGAAGGGACAAAAGGTGCCAAGCACCTGGGGCTACTGCCCCCCGCTCTCTGAGGCCACAGAGGTTTGAAAGCCCTGAAAGGCATAAGGCCTGGGTCTCAGCCCTGACTACTGTCAGTGGCCACTGGGATTTGATGACTGTCTGTTGGGACACACCTGTGAGCAAGTTACGGTTAGAGGCTGCCCAGGTGGTGTCCACAGAGGAAGAAAAGGGTGCCCCATGGATTAGTTGGGTGAACCCTGAGAGTATGGACAGAGGATTTGAAATAGGTTCAGATTGGCGTAGAACTGGAATGTGCCCCTGCTGTTGCGGGCCAGGTCCAGGTTCTATCGCCCAAAGCAGGGAAGCCCATCACAGTGGTGATTGGTCTACCCTGCGTTTTGGCTGGAAGGGGGTTGTGTTGGACCTGGCCTTCTTGGCAGGGTCATCCCTAAACTTTTTGCCTTCCTCCAATACTCTCTCTGACCTGTTTTTGTTGGTTTAATGACTCTGGGCACTTTTACCACTGTTGACCAGGAGAAGACTTTGCTAAAAGACTTTGCTGCTTTGTGCTCTAAACATTCTCCAAGGGCTTGATTGAGCTTGCCCCCTGAACTGAACCCCAGGACCAGTGGGTTCTCCTGTGCTTTGGCTCGTCCCCTGCCTGAGGCCAAGTATTTCCTCCCGCCGGAGGTGAAGTCTGCCCCCTCTAGCCCCCTCCTAGGGCCGTGGTACTCGGGAGCCAGCCGGCCCTCTTGCCCTTGAGAGCCTCGCTCCACTCGGAGTCGCTCTCTGCCCCAGGGCTAAGGTCAGCGCTCCTCTACCCCTGCCTGCTTCACGGAGCCCTTGAGGAGACTTCAGCCCCTCCCACCGGAATCCCGGGGACTCGAGCAGCCTGGACCCCGTGCATCTGATTGCACCCGGCTGCCCTGCCTTGCTCTGCCCCCCCAGGAGAGGCCGCACAGCACTGTGAAGGGTGCCTTGCCTCCCGGAGATCCTCCGCTGTCAGAAGGGACCCCTCTGCACTGACATTCCTGAAAGAAAGCATTCCTGAAGGTGCCTTGGCCCCAGAGGCTCCTCTCACCCCTCCCTGCTCCTCACTGCAGCCGGGAGCCCCCACCTCTGGAAAAGGCCCGGGGCTCCTCTCATCTCTCATCGCCTGCTTGCTGCTCTGCTCCGAGCTCAGCCCCCACCTCTGGAAAAGGCCCAGGGTTTTTCAAGCCCCTCTCTGGTGTCCATTCCAAGCCTACCGCGAGATGCGTGAGAGTTGGTAGGGGCCGAGTCAGTTTCACCCTTGAAGGCAGGAGAGGCGCTGCAAGGCGCTCCGAAGGCCGGGGAGGGTCCCAAAGCCCCAGAACAGAGAGAGGCTTTCTCTTTGAAAGGAAAGAACACTGAGAGAACTGTGAAATTAGGAGATTTATAACAAAAGCGCCTTAACAGAGAAATCTCCATTTTTGAACTGCAACTAAGGAGAAAAGGAACTATTTTCTTGAAGTGAAACCATTGAAGTATTTTTGAACAAACAACCATTGAAAGCTACAACTGAGAACCTTTGCCTATTTACAACCTGTGCTGCAACAAAAACGTTATTTGGTCTTGTGATAAGTCTGTTGAGTTACATATATATATTTTTACATAAAGAAGCGTATTTTTATATATTTACAGCCTGGTGTCCATTTGTGGGGGGGATTGGTATATTTTACTGTATGTGTGATTACAAATGCTTAACTAACTAACGCCTGAAGATTAGCCTTGGCTGCTCACGCCACGCACCTAGAGGGTGAGCAAGGGTAATTCTAAGGGGTCATCCTTCGCCCTGACTTAGAGGAGAGGGTCCCTGCTTGTCACAAGTGCATACTTGCGCCAACCAGAGACCCCCAATTCTAACAACAGCCGATCGGCACAGGAGAAGAGACAGGGAGTTAGAGAAAGAGGCGGGTGGAAGAGAACAGCAGATTACCACAGGAGAAGAGAACAGGGAGTTAAAGAACGAGGCGGGTGGAAGAGAGCAGCAGATCAGCACAGCAAAAGAGATCAGGGAGTTAAAGAAGGAGGTGGGGTGGAAGAGAGCAGCAGATCAGCATGAGAGAAGAGAAGGGAACGGAGTTGGAGAATGAGGTGGGTGGAAGAGAGGAACGGATCAGCACAGCAGAAGAGAACAGGGAGTTAAAGAAGGAGGTGGGGTGGAAAAGAGCAGCAGATCAGCACAGGAGAAGAGAACAGGGAGTTGGAGAAGGGAGAGGGGTGAAAGAGGACAGCAGATCAGCACAGGAGAAGAGAACAGGGAGTTGGAGAAGGGAGAGGGGTGGAAGAGAGCAACAAATCAGCATGGGAGAAGAAAACAGGGAGTTAAAGAAGGAGGCGGGTGGAAGAGAACAGCAGATTAGCAGAGGAGAAGAGAACAGGGAGGTAAAGAAGGAGCCGGGGTGGAAGCGAGCAGCAGATCAGCACAGAAGAGAATAGAACAGTGAGTTAAAGAAGGAGGCAGGTGGAAGAGAGCGGCAGATCAGCACAGGAGAAGAGAACAGGGAGTTAAAGAAGGAGTTGGGGTAGAAGAGAACAGCTAATCGGCGCAGAAGAGAACCAGGAGTTACAGAAGGAGGCGGGTGGAAGAGCACAGCAGATCAGAAGAGGAGAAGAGAACAGGGAGTTAGAGAAAGAGGTGGGTGGAAGAGAACAACAGATCAGCACGGAAGAAGAAAACAGGGAGTTAGAGAAGGAGGCGGTGGAAGTGAACAGCAGATCAGCAAGGGAGAAGAGAACAGGGAGTTGGAGAAGGGGGCAGGGTGGAAGAGAGCAGCAGATCAGCATGGGAGAAAAGAACAGAGAGTTAAAGAAGGAGGCGGGTGGAAGAGAGCAGCAGATCAGCACAGGAGAAGAGGAGAGAACAGGGAGTTAAAGAAGGAGGTGGGGTGGAAGAGAGCAGCAGATCAGCACAGGAGAAGAGAACAGGGAGTTAAAGAAGGATGCGGGTGGAAGAGAACAGCAGATCAGCACAGGAGAAAAGAACAGGGAGTGAAAGAAGGAGGCGGGTTGAAGAGAGCAGCAGATCAGCACAAGAGAAGAGAACAGGGAGTTGAAGAAGGAGGTGGAGTGGAAGAGAGCAGCAGATCAGCACAGGAGAAGAGAACAGGGTATTAAAGAAGGAGGCAGATGGAAGAGAACAGAAGATTAGCAGAGGAGAAGAGAACAGGGAGGTAAAGAAGGAGCCGGGTGGAAGAGAGCAGCAGATCAGCACAGAAGAGAATAGAACAGTGAGTTAAAGAAGGAGGCGGGTGGAAGAGAGCAGCAGATCAGCACAGGAGAAGAGAACAGGGAGTTAAAGAAGGAGGTGGGGTGGAAGAAAACAGCAAATCGGTGCAGGAGAAGAGAACCGGAAGTTACAGAAGGAGGCGGGTGGAAGAGCGCAGCAGATCAGAAGAGGAGAAGAGAACAGGGAGTTAGAGAAAGAGGTGAGTGGAAGAGAACAACAGATCAGCACAGGAGAAGAAAACAGGGAGTTAGAGAAGGAGGTGGTGGAAGGGAACAGCAGATCAGCCAGGGAGAAGAGAATAGGGAGTTGGAGAAGGGGGCAGGGTGGAAGAGAGCAGCAGATCAGCATGGGAGAACAGAACAGGGAGTTAAAGACGGAGGCGGGTGGAAGAGAGCAGCAGATCAGCACAGGAGAAGAGAAGAGAACAGGGAGTTAAAGAAGGAGGTGGGGTGGAAGAGAGCAGCATATCAGCACAGGAGAAGACAACAGGGAGTTAAAGAAGGATGCGCGTGGTGGAAGAGAACAGCAGATCAGCACAGGAGAAAAGAACAGGGAGTTAAAGAAGGAGGCGGGTGGAAGAAAGGAGCAGATCAGCACAGGAGAAGAGAACAGGGAGTAAAAGAAGGAGGTGGGGTGGAAGAGAGCAGTAGATCAGCACAGGAGAAGAGAACAGGGAGTAAAAGAAGGAGGTGGGGTAGAAGAGAGCAGCAGATCAGCACAGGAGAAGAGAACAGAGAGTTAAAGAAGGAGGCGGGTGGAAGAGAACAGCAGATCGGCACAGTAGAAGAGAACAGGGAGTTAGAAAAAGAGGCGGGTGGAAGAGAACAGCCGATCAGCACAGGAGAAGAGAACAGGGAGTTAAAGAAGGAGGTAGGGTGGAAGAGAACAGCAGATCGGCACAGGAGAAGAGAAGAGAACAGGGAGCTAGAAAAGGAGGCGGTGGAAGAGAGCAGAAGATCAGTACGGGAGAAGAGAAGAGAACAGGGAATTAAAGAAGGAGGTGGGTGGAAGAGAGCAGCACGTCAGCACAGCAAAAGAAATCGGAGTGAAAGAAGGAGGCGGGTTGAAGAGAGCAGCAGATCAGCACAAGAGAAGAGAACAGGGAGTTGAAGAAGGAGGTGGAGTGGAAGAGAGCAGCAGATCAGCACAGGAGAAGAGAACAGGGTATTAAAGAAGGAGGCAGATGGAAGAGAACAGAAGATTAGCAGAGGAGAAGAGAACAGGGAGGTAAAGAAGGAGCCGGGTGGAAGAGAGCAGCAGATCAGCACAGAAGAGAATAGAACAGTGAGTTAAAGAAGGAGGCTGGTGGAAGAGCGCAGCAGATCAGCACAGGAGAAGAGAACAGGGACTTAAAGAAGGAGGTGGGGTGGAAGAGAACAGCAAATCGGTGCAGGAGAAGAGAACCGGGAGTTACAGAAGGAGACGGTGGAAGAGCGCAGCAGGTCAGAAGAGTAGAAGAGAACAGGGAGTTTGAGAAAGAGGTGGGTGGAAGAGAACAACAGATCAGCACGGGAGAAGAAAACAGGGAGTTAGAGAAGGAGGCGGTGGAAGGGAACAGCAGATCAGCCAGGGAGAAGAGAACAGGGAGTTGTAGAAGGGGGCAGGGTGGAAGAGAGCAGCAGATCAGCATGGGAGAACAGAACAGGGAGTTAAAGAAGGAGGCGGGTTCAAGAGAGCAGCAGATCAGCACAGGAGAAGAGAAGAGAACAGGGAGTTAAAGAAGGAGGTGGGGTGGAAGAGAGCAGCAGATCAGCACAGTAGAAGAGAACAGGGAGTTAAAGAAGGATGCGGGTGGAAGAGAACAGCAGATCAGCACAGGAGAAGAGAACAGGGAGTTAAAGAAGGAGGCGGGTGGAAGAGAACAGAAGATCGGCACAGGAGAAGAGAACAGGGAGTTAGAAAAAGAGGCGGTGGAAGAGAACAGCAGATCAGCACAGGAGAAGAGAACAGGGAGTTAAAGAAGGAGGTGGGGTGGAAGAGAACAGCAGATCGACACAGGCGAAGAGAAGAGAACAGGGAGCTAGAAAAGGAGGCGGTGAAAGAGAGCAGCAGATCAGTACGGGAGAAGAGAAGAGAACAGGGAATTAGAGAAGGAGGTGGATGGAAGAGAGCAGCAGATCAGCACAGCAAAAGAAATCGGAGTGAAAGAAGGAGGCGGGTCAAAGAGAGCAGCAGATCAGCACAAGAGAAGAAAACAGGGAGTAAAAGAAGGAGGTGGGGTGGAAGAGAGCAGCAGATCAGCACAGGAGAAGAGAACAGGGAATTAAAGAAGGAGGCGGGTGGAAGAGAACAGCCGATCGGCACAGGAGAAGAGACAGGGAGTTAGAGAAAGAGGCGGGTGGAAGAGAACAGCAGATTACCACAGGAGAAGAGAACAGGGAGTTAAAGAACGAGGCGGGTGGAAGAGAGCAGCAGATCAGCACAGCAAAAGAGATCAGGGAGTTAAAGAAGGAGGTGGGGTGGAAGAGAGCAGCGGATCAGCATGAGAGAAGAGAAGGGAACGGAGTTGGAGAATGAGGTGGGTGGAAGAGAGGAACGGATCAGCACAGCAGAAGAGAATAGGGAGTTAAAGAAGGAGGTGGGGTGGAAAAGAGCAGCAGATCAGCACAGGAGAAGAGAACAGGGAGTTGGAGAAGGGAGAGGGGTGAAAGAGAACAGCAGATCAGCACAGGAGAAGAGAACAGGGAGTTGGAGAAGGGAGAGGGGTGGAAGAGAGCAACAAATCAGCATGGGAGAAGAAAACAGGGAGTTAAAGAAGGAGGCGGGTGGAAGAGAACAGCAGATTAGCAGAGGAGAAGAGAACAGGGAGGTAAAGAAGGAGCCGGGGTGGAAGCGAGCAGCAGATCAGCACAGAAGAGAATAGAACAGTGAGTTAAAGAAGGAGGCAGGTGGAAGAGAGCGGCAGATCAGCACAGGAGAAGAGAACAGGGAGTTAAAGAAGGAGTTGGGGTAGAAGAGAACAGCTAATCGGCGCAGAAGAGAACCAGGAGTTACAGAAGGAGGCGGGTGGAAGAGCACAGCAGATCAGAAGAGGAGAAGAGAACAGGGGGTTAGAGAAAGAGGTGGGTGGAAGAGAACAACAGATCAGCACGAGAGAAGAAAACAGGGAGTTAGAGAAGGAGGCGGTGGAAGGGAACAGCAGATCAGCAAGGGAGAAGAGAACAGGGAGTTGGAGAAGGGGGCAGGGTGGAAGAGAGCAGCAGATCAGCATGGGAGAACAGAACAGGGATTTAAAGAAGGAGGTGGGGTGGAAGAGAACAGCAGATCGGCACAGGAGAAGAGAAGAGAACAGGGAGCTAGAAAAGGAGGTGGTGGAAGAGAGCAGCAGATCAGTACGGGAGAAGAGAAGAGAACAGGGAGTTAGAGAAGGAGGCAGGGTGGAAGAGAGCAGCAGATTAGCACGAGAGAAGAGAAGAGAACAGGGAGTTAGAGAATGAGGTGGGTGGAAGAGAGGAACAGATCAGCACAGCAGAAGAGAACAGGGAGTTAAAGAAGGAGGTGGGGTGGAAGAGAGCAGCAGATCAGCAGAAGTTAACCGGGAGTTAAAGAAGGAGGCGGGTGGAAGAGAGCAACAGATCAGCACAGGAGAAGAGAAGAGAACAAGGAGTTAGAGAAGGAGGTGGGGTGGAAGAGAACAGCAAATCGGCGCTGGAGAAGAGAACCAGGAGTTACAGGAGGAGGTGGGTGGAAGAGCGCAGCAGATCAGAAGAGGAGAAGAGAACAGGGAGTTAGAGAAAGAGGTGGGTGGAAGAGAACAACAGATCAGCACGGGAGAAGAAAACAGGGAGTTAGAGAAGAAGGCGGTGGAAGGGAACAGCAGATCAGCAAGGGAGAAGAGAACAGGGAGTTGGAGAAGGGGGCAGGGTGGAAGAGAGCAGCAGATCAGCATGGGAGAAGAGAAGAGAACAGGGAGTTAAAGAAGGAGGTGGGGTGGAAGAGAGCAGCAGATCAGCACAGGAGAAGAGAACAGGGAGTTAAAGAAGGATGCGGGTGGAAGAGAACAGCAGATCAGCACAGGAGAAAAGAACAGGGAGTTAAAGAAGGAGGCGGGTGGAAGAGAGCAGCAGATCAGCACAGGAGAAGAGAACAGGGAGTAAAAGAAGGAGGTGGGTGGAAGAGAACAGCAGATCGGCACAGGAGAAGAGAACAGGGAGTTAGAAAAAGAGTTGGGTGGAAGAGAACAGCAGATCAGCACAGGATAAGAGAACAGGGAGTTAAAGAAGGAGGTGGGGTGGAAGAGAACAGCAGATCGGCACAGGAGAAGAGAAGAGAACAGGGAGCTAGAAAAGGAGGCGGTGGAAGAGAGCAGCAGATCAGCACAGCAAAAGAAATCGGAGTGAAAGAAGGAGGCGGGTCGAAGAGAGCAGCAGATCAGCACAAGACAAGAGAACGGAATTAAAGAAGGAGGCGGGTGGAAGAGAACAGCAGATTGGCACAGGAGAAGAGAACAGGGAGTTAGAGAAAGTGGCGGGTGGAAGAGAACAGCAGATTAGGACAGGAGAAGAGAACAGGGAGTTAAAGAAGGAGGCGGGTGGAATTGAGCAGAAGATCAGCACAGCAAAAGAGAACAGGGAGTTAAAGAAGGAGGTGGGGTGGAAGAGAGCAGCAGATCAGCACGAGAAAAGAGAAGAGACCAGGGAGTTAGAAAATGAGGTGGGTGGAAGAGAGGAACGTATCAGCACAGCAGAAGAGAACAGGGAGTTAAAGAAGGAGGTGGGGTGGAAGAGAGCAGCAGGTCAGCAGAAGTTAACAGGGAGTTAAAGAAGGAGGCGGGTGGAAGAGAGCAGCAGATCAGCACAGGAGAAGAGAAGAGAACAGGGAGTTAGAGAAGGAGGCAGGGTGGAAGAGAGCAGCATATCAGCACAAGAGAAGAGAAGAGAACAGGGAGTTAGAGAATGAGGTGGGGTGGAAGAGAGCAGCAGTTCAGCAGAAGTTAACAGGGAGTTAAAGAAGGAGGCGGGTGGAAGAGAGCAACAGATCAGCACAGGAGAAGAGAAGAGAACAGGGAGTTAGAGAAGGAGGTGGGGTGGAAGAGAACAGCAAATCTGCGCCGGAGAAGAGAACCAGGAGTTACAGAAGGAGGCGGGTGGAAGAGCGCAGCAGATCAGAAGAGGAGAAGAGAACAGGGAGTTAGAGAAAGAGGTGGGTGGAAGAGAACAACAGATCAGCACGGGAGAAGAAAATAGGGAGTTAGAGAAGGAGGAGGTGGAGGTGGAAGGGAACAGCAGATCAGCAAGGGAGAAGAGAACAGGGAGTTGGAGAAGGGGGCAGGGTGTAAGGGAGCAGCAGATCAGCATGGAAGAACAGAACAGGGAGTTAAAGAAGGAGGTGGGTGGAAGAGAGCAGCAGATCAGCACAGGAGAAGAGAAGAGAACAGGGAGTTAAAGAAGGAGGTGGGGTGGAAGAGAGCAGCAGATCAGCACAGGAGAAGAGAACAGGGAGTTAAAGAAGAATGCGGGTGGAAGAGAACAGCAGATCAGCACAGGATAAGAGAACAGGGAGTTAAAGAAGGAGGTGGAGTGGAAGAGAACAGCAGATCGGCACAGGAGAAGAGAAGAGAACAGGGAGCTAGAAAAGGAGGCGGTGGAAGAGAGCAGCAGATCAGTACGGGAGAAGAGAAGAGAACAGGGAATTAGAGAAGGAGGTGGGGTGGAAGACAGCAGCAGATCAGCACAGCAAAAGAAATTGGAGTGAAAGAAGGAGGCAGGTCAAAGAGAGCAGCAGATCAGCACAAGAGAAGAGAACAGGGAGTTAAAGAAGGAGGTGGGTGAAAGAGAACAGCAGATCGGCACAGGAGAAGAGAACAGGGAGTTAGAGAAAGTGGCGGGTGGAAGAGAACAGCAGATTAGCACAGGAGAAGAGAACAGGGAGTAAAAGAAGGAGGCGGGTGGAAGAGAGCAGCAGACAAGCACAGCAAAAGAGAACAGGGAGTTAAAGAAGGAGGTGGGGTGGATGAGAGCAGCAGATCAGCACGAGAGAAAAGAAGAGAACGGAGTTAGAGAATGAGGTGGGTGGAAGAGACGAACATATCAACACAGTAGAAGAGAATAGGGAGTTAAAGAAGGAGGTGGGGTGGAAGAGAGCAGCAGATCAGCAGAAGTTAACAGGGAGTTAAAGAAGGAGGCGGGTTGGAAGAGAGCAGCAGATCAGCACAGGAGGAGAGAAGAGAACAGGGAGTTAGAGTAGGAGGCAGGGTGGAAGAGAGCAGTAGATCAGCACAAGAGAAGAGAAGAGAACAGGGAGTTAGAGAATGAGGTGGGTGGAAGAGAGGAACTGGTCAGCACAGCAGAGGAGAACAGGGAGTTAAAGAAGGAGGTGGGGTGGAAGAGAGCAGCAGATCAGCAGAAGTTAACAGGGAGTTAAAGAAGGAGGCTGGTGGAAGAGAGCAATAGATCAGCACAGGAGAAGAGAAGAGAACAGGGAGTTAGAGAAGGAGGTGGGGTACAAGAGAACAGCAAATCGGCGCCGGAGAAGAGAACCAGGAGTTACAGAAGGAGGCGGGTCGAAGAGTGCAGCAGATCAGAAGAGGAGAAGAGAACAGGGAGTTAGAGAAAGAGGTGGGTGGAAGAGAACAACAGATCAGCACGGAAGAAGAAAACAGGGAGTTAGAGAAGGAGGCGGTGGAAGTGAACAGCAGATCAGCAAGGGAGAAGAGAACAGGGAGTTGGAGAAGGGGGCAGGGTGGAAGGGAGCAGCAGATCAGCATGGGAGAAAAGAACAGAGAGTTAAAGAAGGAGGCGGGTGGAAGAGAGCAGCAGATCAGCACAGGAGAAGAGGAGAGAACAGGGAGTTAAAGAAGGAGGTGGGGTGGAAGAGAGCAGCAGATCAGCACAGGAGAAGAGAACAGGGAGTTAAAGAAGGATGCGGGTGGAAGAGAACAGCAGATCAGCACAGGAGAAAAGAACAGGGAGTTAAAGAAGGAGGCGAGTGGAAGAGAGCAGCATATCAGCACAGAAGAAGAGAACATGGAGTTAAAGAAGGAGGTGGGGTGGAAGAGAGCAGCAGATTAGCACAGGAGAAGAGAACAGGGAGTAAAAGAAGGAGGTGGGGTGGAAGAGAGCAGCAGATCAGCACAGGAGAAGAGAACAGGGAGTTAAAGAAGGAGGCGGGTGGAAGAGAACAGCAGATCGGCACAGGAGAAGAGAACAGGGAGTTAGAAAAAGAGGCGGGTGGAGGAGAACAGCAGATCAGCACAGGATAAGAGAACAGGGAGTTAAAGAAGGAGGTGGGGTGGAAGAGAACAGCAGATCGGCACAGGAGAAGAGAAGAGAACAGGGAGGTAGAAAAGGAGGCGGTGCAACAGAGCAGCAGATCAGTACGGGAGAAGAGAAGAGAACAGGGAAATAGAGAAGGAGGTGGGTGGAAGAGAGCAGCAGATCAGCACAGCAAAAGAAATCGGAGTGAAAGAAGGAGGCGGGTCTAAGAGAGCAGCACATCAGCACAAGAGAAGAGAACAGGGAGTTAAAGAAGGAGGTGGGGTGGAAGAGAGCATCAGATCAGCACAGGAGAAGAGAAAGGAATTAAAGAAGGAGGCGGGTGGAAGAGAACAGCAGCTCGGCACAGGAGAAGAGAACAGGGAGTTAGAGAAAGTGGCGGGTGGAAGAGAACAGCAGATTAGCACAGGAGAAGAGAACATGGAGTTTAAGAAGGAGGCGGGTGGAAGAGAGCAGCAGACAAGCACAGCAAAAGAGAACAGGGAGTTAAAGAAGGAGGTGGGGTGGATGAGAGCAGCAGATCAGCACGAGAGAAGAGAAGAGAACGGAGTTAGAGAATGAGGTGGGTGGAAGAGAGGAACATATCAGCGCAGTAGAAGAGAATAGGGAGTTAAAGAAGGAGGTGGGGTGGAAGAGAGCAGCAGATCAGCAGAAGTTAACAGGGAGTTACAGAAGGAGGCGGGGTGGAAGAGAGCAGCAGATCAGCCCAGGAGAAGAGAAGAGAACAGGGAGTTAGAGTAGGAGGCAGGGTGGAAGAGAGCAGTAGATCAGCACAAGAGAAGAGAAGAGAACAGGGAGTTAGAGAATGAGGTGGGTGGAAGAGAGAAACAGATCAGCACAGCAGAGGAGAACAGGGAGTTAAAGATGGAGGTGGGTGGAAGAGAACATCAGATCAGCAGAAGTTGACAGGGAGTTAAAGAAGGAGGCTGGTGGAAGAGAGCAACAGATCAGCACAGGAGAAGAGAAGAGAACAGGGAGTTAGAGAAGGAGGTGGGGTACAAGAGAACAGCAAATCGGCACCGGAGAAGAGAACCAGGAGTTACAGAAGGAGGCGGGTGGAAGAGCGCAGCAGATCAGAAGAGGAGAAGAGAACAGGGAGTTAGAGAAAGAGGTGGGTGGAAGAGAACAGATCAGCACCGGAGAAGAAAACAGGGAGTTAAAGAAGGAGGCGGTGGAAGTGAACAGCAGATCAGCAAGGGAGAAGAGAACCGGGAGTTGGAGAAGGGGCAGGGTGGGAGGGAGCAGCAGATCAGCATGGGAGAACAGAACAGAGAGTTAAAGAAGGAGGCGGGTGGAAGAGAGCAGCAGATCAGCACAGGAGAAGAGGAGAGAACAGGGAGTTAAAGAAGGAGGTGGGGTGGAAGAGAGCAGCAGATCAGCACAGGAGAAGAGAACAGATGGTTAAAGAAGGATGCGGGTGGAAGAGAACAGCAGCACAGGAGAAAAGAACAGGGAGTTAAAGAAGGAGGCGGGTGGAAGAGAGCAGCATATCAGCACAGAAGAAGAGAACATGGCGTTAAAGAAGGAGGTGGGGTGGAAGAGAGCAGCAGATCAGCACAGGAGAAGAGAACAGGGAGTAAAAGAAGGAGGTGGGGTAGAAGAGAGCAGCAGATCAGCACAGGAGAAGAGAACAGAGAGTTAAAGAAGGAGGCGGGTGGAAGAGAAGAGCAGATCGGCACAGTAGAAGAGAAGAGGGAGTTAGAAAAAGAGGCGGGTGGAAGAGAACAGCCGATCAGCACAGGAGAAGAGAACAGGGAGTTAAAGAAGGAGGTAGGGTGGAAGAGAACAGCAGATCGGCACAGGAGAAGAGAAGAGAACAGGGAGCTAGAAAAGGAGGCGGTGGAAGAGAGCAGAAGATCAGTACGGGAGAAGAGAAGAGAACAGGGAATTAAAGAAGGAGGTGGGTGGAAGAGAGCAGCAGGTCAGCACAGCAAAAGAAATCGGAGTGAAAGAAGGAGGCGGGTTGAAGAGAGCAGCAGATCAGCACAAGAGAAGAGAACAGGGAGTTGAAGAAGGAGGTGGAGTGGAAGAGAGCAGCAGATCAGCACAGGAGAAGAGAACAGGGTATTAAAGAAGGAGGCAGATGGAAGAGAACAGAAGATTAGCAGAGGAGAAGAGAACAGGGAGGTAAAGAAGGAGCCGGGTGGAAGAGAGCAGCAGATCAGCACAGAAGAGAATAGAACAGTGAGTTAAAGAAGGAGGCTGGTGGAAGAGCGCAGCAGATCAGCACAGGAGAAGAGAACAGGGACTTAAAGAAGGAGGTGGGTGGAAGAGAACAGCAAATCGGTGCAGGAGAAGAGAACCGGGAGTTACAGAAGGAGACGGTGGAAGAGCGCAGCAGGTCAGAAGAGGAGAAGAGAACAGGGAGTTAGAGAAAGAGGTGGGTGGAAGAGAACAACAGATCAGCACGGGAGAAGAAAACAGGGAGTTAGAGAAGGAGGCGGTGGAAGGGAACAGCAGATCAGCCAGGGAGAAGAGAACAGGGAGTTGTAGAAGGGGGCAGAGTGGAAGAGAGCAGCAGATCAGCATGGGAGAACAGAACAGGGAGTTAAAGAAGGAGGCGGGTTCAAGAGAGCAGCAGATCAGCACAGGAGAAGAGAAGAGAACAGGGAGTTAAAGAAGGAGGTGGGGTGGAAGAGAGCAGCAGATCAGCACAGTAGAAGAGAACAGGGAGTTAAAGAAGGATGCGGGTGGAAGAGAACAGCAGATCAGCACAGGAGAAGAGAACAGGGAGTTAAAGAAGGAGGCGGGTGGAAGAGAACAGAAGATCGGCACAGGAGAAGAGAACAGGGAGTTAGAAAAAGAGGCGGGTGGAAGAGAACAGCAGATCAGCACAGGAGAAGAGAACAGGGAGTTAAAGAAGGAGGTGGGGTGGAAGAGAACAGCAGATCGACACAGGCGAAGAGAAGAGAACAGGGAGCTAGAAAAGGAGGCGGTGAAAGAGAGCAGCAGATCAGTACGGGAGAAGAGAAGAGAACAGGGAATTAGAGAAGGAGGTGGATGGAAGAGAGCAGCAGATCAGCACAGCAAAAGAAATCGGAGTGAAAGAAGGAGGCGGGTCAAAGAGAGCAGCAGATCAGCACAAGAGAAGAAAACAGGGAGTTAAAGAAGGAGGTGGGGTGGAAGAGAGCAGCAGATCAGCACAGGAGAAGAGAACAGGGAATTAAAGAAGGAGGCGGGTGGAAGAGAACAGCTGTTGGACCTGGCCTTCTTGGCAGGGTCATCCCTAAACTTTTTGCCTTCCTCCAATACTCTCTCTGACCTGTTTTTGTTGGTTTAATGACTCTGGGCACTTTTACCACTGTTGACCAGTGCTAAAGTGCATATGCTCTCCCTGTGAAAAGTATACATGTGATTGATGTCCATGATTGGTTCATTGGATTTACTGTCAGTCCCTAGTAATGTGCACCAGGAGTGCCAGGGCTTGTAAATGCCAATACTGCTAGTGGGCCTGCAGCGCTGGTTGCGCCACCCACAGAAGCAGCCTTTTAAAATGTGTCTAGGGTCTGCCATTGCAGAACCTGCGTGCAGTTTGGTACTGTCATGCTGGCTGGGCAAGTGCACCCGCTTGCCAGCCCCTAAACCTTCCCTTAACTTCATATTAGTCACCCCTATGGTAGGCCTGAGGGCAGGGTGCATTGTAAGTGTAAGGTAGGACATGCTCTGATGTGTGTGGCATGTCCTAATAGTGAATTACAGCCAAATTCGTTTTTCACTATTGTAAGGCTACCAGTTCCCTTTAGGCCAGATGGGCTGCTGGAATTATTACACTCTATAGTCCCAGCAGGCTCAGGGAACATGGTAGAAATTAATGTTTAGTATGCCTGGACTCAGAATAATAAAATACTTCTTTTAGTAAAGTTTATTTTAATATCCTGTGTTTGCAAATGCTACTTTTAGAAAGCTAGCATTTGCTTGTCTAACCATTTCAGCCCGCCTCTGCTTTTGTGTGTATCTGACTGTCTGAGTTGTGTGAGTGACAGGGCTGGGAGTTGACAGGTGGTGAATAGCAGGATGACACCTTAGTGGGTGGTGGGAGTTTCCCCTGAATGATGCATCAGGCTGTGCTCTGCCTCCACAATGCTGGCTCCGCCCTCCTGGGGAGTGACTGATGACTCAGCCTGCACCTGGCCCAGGAAGGACCGAAGCGTGTCAACAAAGTGCTCAGGCTGCCCCTGTCCTCACAATGCCGGCTCCGCCCCCCTGGGGAGCGGCTGATGTGCCTGCCCTCACACTGAAAGCAGAAGCCAGAAGTACCCCCAACAAGTGCTCAGAGGCTGAGAGCAGTTATGCAAAGGCCCCCCTGGCCTGTGAGAACAAAAGAAACTGTGTATAAAAGTAGGAGCCCTGCTCCTTGTAAATTAGAATCCTGTTTTACCACAAAGAACCTCTGCCCGAATAGAAGGAGAAGAAGACGCTGGGAGGACTGGCCTGCTGCTTGCCTTGCTGAGGAAGGAGAGGAGAAGACTTTGCTAAAAGACTTTGCTGCTTTGTGCTCTAAACATTCTCCAAGGGCTTGATTGAGCTTGCCCCCTGAACTGAACCCCAGGACCAGTGGGTTCTCCTGTGCTTTGGCTCGTCCCCTGCCTGAGGCCAAGTATTTCCTCCCGCCGGAGGTGAAGTCTGCCCCCTCTAGCCCCCTCCTAGGGCCGTGGTACTCGGGAGCCAGCCTGCCCTCTTGCCCTTGAGAGCCTCGCTCCACTCGGAGTCGCTCTCTGCCCCAGGGCTAAGGTCGGCGCTCCTCTACCCCTGCCTGCTTCACGGAGCCCTTGAGGAGACTTCAGCCCCTCCCACCGGAATCCCGGGGACTCGAGCAGCCTGGACCCCGTGCATCTGATTGCACCCGGCTGCCCTGCCTTGCTCTGCCCCCCCAGGAGAGGCCGCACCGCACTGTGAAGGGTGCCTTGCCTCCCGGAGATCCTCCGCTGTCAGAAGGGACCCCTCTGCACTGACATTCCTGAAAGAAAGCATTCCTGAAGGTGCCTTGGCCCCAGAGGCTCCTCTCACCCCTCCCTGCTCCTCACTGCAGCCGGGAGCCCCCACCTCTGGAAAAGGCCCGGGGCTCCTCTCATCTCTCATCGCCTGCTTGCTGCTCTGCTCCGAGCTCAGCCCCCACCTCTGGAAAAGGCCCAGGGTTTTTCAAGCCCCTCTCTGGTGTCCATTCCAAGCCTACCGCGAGATGCGTGAGAGTTGGTAGGGGCCGAGTCAGTTTCACCCTTGAAGGCAGGAGAGGCGCTGCAAGGCGCTCCGAAGGCCGGGGAGGGTCCCAAAGCCCCAGAACAGAGAGAGGCTTTCTCTTTGAAAGGAAAGAACACTGAGAGAACTGTGAAATTAGGAGATTTATAACAAAAGCGCCTTAACAGAGAAATCTCCATTTTTGAACTGCAACTAAGGAGAAAAGGAACTATTTTCTTGAAGTGAAACCATTGAAGTATTTTTGAACAAACAACCATTGAAAGCTACAACTGAGAACCTTTGCCTATTTACAACCTGTGCTGCAACAAAAACGTTATTTGGTCTTGTGATAAGTCTGTTGAGTTACATATATATATTTTTACATAAAGAAGCGTATTTTTATATATTTACAGCCTGGTGTCCATTTGTGGGGGGGATTGGTATATTTTACTGTATGTGTGATTACAAATGCTTAACTAACTAACGCCTGAAGATTAGCCTTGGCTGCTCACGCCACGCACCTAGAGGGTGAGCAAGGGTAATTCTAAGGGGTCATCCTTCGCCCTGACTTAGAGGAGAGGGTCCCTGCTTGTCACAAGTGCATACTTGCGCCAACCAGAGACCCCCAATTCTAACATTGGACGCAGCGGTGAGGATTTGCGAATTTGCATTTGTAGTTGACATACAGTGAATTACTGATCACCACATAGTGAGAGCAGACCTATAACGCAGCCACAGGTTTCCATTTCTATAATTTTGCTGGGAGATCTCCAGGTGCTTGTGAAACGTCATGCCTGGTTCAGTGAGGATGGAAAAGGCAGCAACCAGATGCCTGTCGCCAGAGGAGTTGGCAGACAGGGCAGCAACCAGGGCGCATGAAATAGAGATGGCGAAATTAAAAGGACAAATGGAAATGGACAAGCACAAATTGGCAATGGAAAGCCAAAAATTAGCCATGGAGGCTCTAAAACGCCAAAGAGATCACTACTTGAGGATGAAAGAACTTGATTTGGAGCTTGAAGCCAGGAGGGCCTCAGCTCAACATCCAGAGATTTGTGTAGCTCACAGATTGAGCTTTGCTGAGTTGGAGGTGGAGTCCAGCTCAGCTGGTGGCAGCAACATTCAGGTATCTAGTGCTGACAGCATAGCGCGCGCACCTAGAGATATGGCACCTGACTTGGAGGGGGTTAACTTACACCAGGAGGTTCAAGGGCATGAGGTAGCTCCAGTAGTGCGCAGCGTCCCTGAAGGGAATAGGGTGGCTGGCGTAGGAGTTCATGGTCCTAGTGGTGGGAGGGATTCCCCCATGGTTGAGGTCCTGGTGGGTGAGTGTAAGGACTGCCCAGAAGAGTGTGGGTTGTGCGACAGAGACAGTCCGCTACTGTCTGGCCAGTCTCAGGAGAATGGTGTGGAGTATGTGTGTGAGGCGCTGGATGGTGAGGTGAAGGATAGTTTGGTTAACCCTGCTAGGGGGCTGTGTAATCCAATTGTGGGAGAGCATACTTTAAGTCCCAGTTTTCCAGAGCTATGCCAACACCTGTTTGAGAGTGAGTTCTCTGACCCCAGGGAGCTCACATTGGAGGCAGACCTTGTGGTGGATTCCAAAGGGTCTGGAGAGGCATTGGGGTGTGATCCTGTAGGGAGTGGCTCAGGTATCTTCCAGCCCAGAGTGGTGGAAGTGGCGCAGAGTAGCCCAGCTAGGTCCTGTAGTAGTGAGAGGGGTGTAGGGCCTCACGTCCTGTCCTTAAGGGGAAGGAGTGAGAATGGGTGTTGTCCCGGTAGTGCCCAACCTCAGTCTCAGAGCCTGGATGGTTCTTTAAGGGAACACCAGGTGGGGAGCCTAGGCTGTCCGGATGAGTCACCCTCTGAGGGGGATCCCCCAGTGGCTAGAGAACGTGGAGGCTTTGTAAACAGGGCTCCAGTAGTTCTGGTGACTGGCAGTACCACTCCAGTTGGGAGGGTGCAGAAGTCCAAAAGGAGGGGCGAGAGGGGGAAAGAGTCCCCCGTAGAAGAACCAGTGGGTCAGGGGCCAGCCAGCAGGGCTGCGTCCCCAGTGAATGACCATGGGGACACCACTTCTGTCCTGGGGGATCTTCCCACACTGTCAGAGGGACAGAGGCTGGGAGATCTGCGCCAGGCAGACTGTTGGACGGCACAGGAGCTATGTGCCACCCTCAGGGGGGGCATGTGTGCTCCCCGAGAAGTCCTAGTGCGCCAGGCAATTGTTCAACTGCAGGGTTGGGTCCCTGAGTTGGAGAGCCAGGTTCAGGTGTTGTCTGACCTGGAGGGTGGGACCACTGTAATCAGTGTCCTGACCCATGTCACTTCTAGGGGTACCACTCCAGTTGGGAGTGGGCCGGACCCTGGAAGGGAGTGCAGAGGGAGGGAGTCCTTGCCTCTGACCCCGGTGCAGTTTGAGGGTTTAGACCCTAAGGTAGAGGGCCAGGTGCAGGGTGTCCCCCCTGACCTGGTGCCCCAGTTGCAGGATAGCACCCCTGAACTGGTGGGAGAATTGTGCAGATCACCTGCCACAGGTGCCCTGACAATTCTGGAAGGGGGTACCACTCCAGGTGGGAGGGTACAGAGCCCCAAGGAAGAGGACCGGGTGTGGGAGAGGCCACCCCAGTGTTTGGTCCAGCCGCCAGGTACAGGCCTGGGGCTGGTGGGTCAGTGCCAGGATAGCATACCTGGACTAACAGAAGAGAGAAGGGACAAAAGGTGCCAAGCACCTGGGGCTACTGCCCCCCGCTCTCTGAGGCCACAGAGGTTTGAAAGCCCTGAAAGGCATAAGGCCTGGGTCTCAGCCCTGACTACTGTCAGTGGCCACTGGGATTTGATGACTGTCTGTTGGGACACACCTGTGAGCAAGTTACGGTTAGAGGCTGCCCAGGTGGTGTCCACAGAGGAAGAAAAGGGTGCCCCATGGATTAGTTGGGTGAACCCTGAGAGTATGGACAGAGGATTTGAAATAGGTTCAGATTGGCGTAGAACTGGAATGTGCCCCTGCTGTTGCGGGCCAGGTCCAGGTTCTATCGCCCAAAGCAGGGAAGCCCATCACAGTGGTGATTGGTCTACCCTGCGTTTTGGCTGGAAGGGGGTTGTGTTGGACCTGGCCTTCTTGGCAGGGTCATCCCTAAACTTTTTGCCTTCCTCCAATACTCTCTCTGACCTGTTTTTGTTGGTTTAATGACTCTGGGCACTTTTACCACTGTTGACCAGGAGAAGACTTTGCTAAAAGACTTTGCTGCTTTGTGCTCTAAACATTCTCCAAGGGCTTGATTGAGCTTGCCCCCTGAACTGAACCCCAGGACCAGTGGGTTCTCCTGTGCTTTGGCTCGTCCCCTGCCTGAGGCCAAGTATTTCCTCCCGCCGGAGGTGAAGTCTGCCCCCTCTAGCCCCCTCCTAGGGCCGTGGTACTCGGGAGCCAGCCTGCCCTCTTGCCCTTGAGAGCCTCGCTCCACTCGGAGTCGCTCTCTGCCCCAGGGCTAAGGTCGGCGCTCCTCTACCCCTGCCTGCTTCACGGAGCCCTTGAGGAGACTTCAGCCCCTCCCACCGGAATCCCGGGGACTCGAGCAGCCTGGACCCCGTGCATCTGATTGCACCCGGCTGCCCTGCCTTGCTCTGCCCCCCCAGGAGAGGCCGCACAGCACTGTGAAGGGTGCCTTGCCTCCCGGAGATCCTCCGCTGTCAGAAGGGACCCCTCTGCACTGACATTCCTGAAAGAAAGCATTCCTGAAGGTGCCTTGGCCCCAGAGGCTCCTCTCACCCCTCCCTGCTCCTCACTGCAGCCGGGAGCCCCCACCTCTGGAAAAGGCCCGGGGCTCCTCTCATCTCTCATCGCCTGCTTGCTGCTCTGCTCCGAGCTCAGCCCCCACCTCTGGAAAAGGCCCAGGGTTTTTCAAGCCCCTCTCTGGTGTCCATTCCAAGCCTACCGCGAGATGCGTGAGAGTTGGTAGGGGCCGAGTCAGTTTCACCCTTGAAGGCAGGAGAGGCGCTGCAAGGCGCTCCGAAGGCCGGGGAGGGTCCCAAAGCCCCAGAACAGAGAGAGGCTTTCTCTTTGAAAGGAAAGAACACTGAGAGAACTGTGAAATTAGGAGATTTATAACAAAAGCGCCTTAACAGAGAAATCTCCATTTTTGAACTGCAACTAAGGAGAAAAGGAACTATTTTCTTGAAGTGAAACCATTGAAGTATTTTTGAACAAACAACCATTGAAAGCTACAACTGAGAACCTTTGCCTATTTACAACCTGTGCTGCAACAAAAACGTTATTTGGTCTTGTGATAAGTCTGTTGAGTTACATATATATATTTTTACATAAAGAAGCGTATTTTTATATATTTACAGCCTGGTGTCCATTTGTGGGGGGGATTGGTATATTTTACTGTATGTGTGATTACAAATGCTTAACTAACTAACGCCTGAAGATTAGCCTTGGCTGCTCACGCCACGCACCTAGAGGGTGAGCAAGGGTAATTCTAAGGGGTCATCCTTCGCCCTGACTTAGAGGAGAGGGTCCCTGCTTGTCACAAGTGCATACTTGCGCCAACCAGAGACCCCCAATTCTAACAACAGCCGATCGGCACAGGAGAAGAGACAGGGAGTTAGAGAAAGAGGCGGGTGGAAGAGAACAGCAGATTACCACAGGAGAAGAGAACAGGGAGTTAAAGAACGAGGCGGGTGGAAGAGAGCAGCAGATCAGCACAGCAAAAGAGATCAGGGAGTTAAAGAAGGAGGCGGGTCTAAGAGAGCAGCACATCAGCACAAGAGAAGAGAACAGGGAGTTAAAGAAGGAGGTGGGGTGGAAGAGAGCATCAGATCAGCACAGGAGAAGAGAAAGGAATTAAAGAAGGAGGCGGGTGGAAGAGAACAGCAGCTCGGCACAGGAGAAGAGAACAGGGAGTTAGAGAAAGTGGCGGGTGGAAGAGAACAGCAGATTAGCACAGGAGAAGAGAACAGGGAGTTTAAGAAGGAGGCGGGTGGAAGAGAGCAGCAGACAAGCACAGCAAAAGAGAACAGGGAGTTAAAGAAGGAGGTGGGGTGGATGAGAGCAGCAGATCAGCACGAGAGAAGAGAAGAGAACGGAGTTAGAGAATGAGGTGGGTGGAAGAGAGGAACATATCAGCGCAGTAGAAGAGAATAGGGAGTTAAAGAAGGAGGTGGGGTGGAAGAGAGCAGCAGATCAGCAGAAGTTAACAGGGAGTTACAGAAGGAGGCGGGGTGGAAGAGAGCAGCAGATCAGCACAGGAGAAGAGAAGAGAACAGGGAGTTAGAGTAGGAGGCAGGGTGGAAGAGAGCAGTAGATCAGCACAAGAGAAGAGAAGAGAACAGGGAGTTAGAGAATGAGGTGGGTGGAAGAGAGAAACAGATCAGCACAGCAGAGGAGAACAGGGAGTTAAAGAAGGAGGTGGGTGGAAGAGAACATCAGATCAGCAGAAGTTAACAGGGAGTTAAAGAAGGAGGCTGGTGGAAGAGAGCAACAGATCAGCACAGGAGAAGAGAAGAGAACAGGGAGTTAGAGAAGGAGGTGGGGTACAAGAGAACAGCAAATCGGCACCGGAGAAGAGAACCAGGAGTTACAGAAGGAGGCGGGTGGAAGAGCGCAGCAGATCAGAAGAGGAGAAGAGAACAGGGAGTTAGAGAAAGAGGTGGGTGGAAGAGAACAACAGATCAGCACCGGAGAAGAAAACAGGGAGTTAAAGAAGGAGGCGGTGGAAGTGAACAGCAGATCAGCAAGGGAGAAGAGAACCGGGAGTTGGAGAAGGGGCAGGGTGGGAGGGAGCAGCAGATCAGCATGGGAGAACAGAACAGAGAGTTAAAGAAGGAGGCGGGTGGAAGAGAGCAGCAGATCAGCACAGGAGAAGAGGAGAGAACAGGGAGTTAAAGAAGGAGGTGGGGTGGAAGAGAGCAGCAGATCAGCACAGGAGAAGAGAGCAGATGGTTAAAGAAGGATGCGGGTGGAAGAGAACAGCAGCACAGGAGAAAAGAACAGGGAGTTAAAGAAGGAGGCGGGTGGAAGAGAGCAGCATATCAGCACAGAAGAAGAGAACATGGCGTTAAAGAAGGAGGTGGGGTGGAAGAGAGCAGCAGATCAGCACAGGAGAAGAGAACAGGGAGTAAAAGAAGGAGGTGGGGTAGAAGAGAGCAGCAGATCAGCACAGGAGAAGAGAACAGAGAGTTAAAGAAGGAGGCGGGTGGAAGAGAAGAGCAGATCGGCACAGTAGAAGAGAACAGGGAGTTAGAAAAAGAGGCGGGTGGAAGAGAACAGCCGATCAGCACAGGAGAAGAGAACAGGGAGTTAAAGAAGGAGGTAGGGTGGAAGAGAACAGCAGATCGGCACAGGAGAAGAGAAGAGAACAGGGAGCTAGAAAAGGAGGCGGTGGAAGAGAGCAGAAGATCAGTACGGGAGAAGAGAAGAGAACAGGGAATTAAAGAAGGAGGTGGGTGGAAGAGAGCAGCAGGTCAGCACAGCAAAAGAAATCGGAGTGAAAGAAGGAGGCGGGTTGAAGAGAGCAGCAGATCAGCACAAGAGAAGAGAACAGGGAGTTGAAGAAGGAGGTGGAGTGGAAGAGAGCAGCAGATCAGCACAGGAGAAGAGAACAGGGTATTAAAGAAGGAGGCAGATGGAAGAGAACAGAAGATTAGCAGAGGAGAAGAGAACAGGGAGGTAAAGAAGGAGCCGGGTGGAAGAGAGCAGCAGATCAGCACAGAAGAGAATAGAACAGTGAGTTAAAGAAGGAGGCTGGTGGAAGAGCGCAGCAGATCAGCACAGGAGAAGAGAACAGGGACTTAAAGAAGGAGGTGGGTGGAAGAGAACAGCAAATCGGTGCAGGAGAAGAGAACCGGGAGTTACAGAAGGAGACGGTGGAAGAGCGCAGCAGGTCAGAAGAGGAGAAGAGAACAGGGAGTTAGAGAAAGAGGTGGGTGGAAGAGAACAACAGATCAGCACGGGAGAAGAAAACAGGGAGTTAGAGAAGGAGGCGGTGGAAGGGAACAGCAGATCAGCCAGGGAGAAGAGAACAGGGAGTTGTAGAAGGGGGCAGGGTGGAAGAGAGCAGCAGATCAGCATGGGAGAACAGAACAGGGAGTTAAAGAAGGAGGCGGGTTCAAGAGAGCAGCAGATCAGCACAGGAGAAGAGAAGAGAACAGGGAGTTAAAGAAGGAGGTGGGGTGGAAGAGAGCAGCAGATCAGCACAGTAGAAGAGAACAGGGAGTTAAAGAAGGATGCGGGTGGAAGAGAACAGCAGATCAGCACAGGAGAAGAGAACAGGGAGTTAAAGAAGGAGGCGGGTGGAAGAGAACAGAAGATCGGCACAGGAGAAGAGAACAGGGAGTTAGAAAAAGAGGCGGGTGGAAGAGAACAGCAGATCAGCACAGGAGAAGAGAACAGGGAGTTAAAGAAGGAGGTGGGGTGGAAGAGAACAGCAGATCGACACAGGCGAAGAGAAGAGAACAGGGAGCTAGAAAAGGAGGCGGTGAAAGAGAGCAGCAGATCAGTACGGGAGAAGAGAAGAGAACAGGGAATTAGAGAAGGAGGTGGATGGAAGAGAGCAGCAGATCAGCACAGCAAAAGAAATCGGAGTGAAAGAAGGAGGCGGGTCAAAGAGAGCAGCAGATCAGCACAAGAGAAGAAAACAGGGAGTTAAAGAAGGAGGTGGGGTGGAAGAGAGCAGCAGATCAGCACAGGAGAAGAGAACAGGGAATTAAAGAAGGAGGCGGGTGGAAGAGAACAGCTGTTGGACCTGGCCTTCTTGGCAGGGTCATCCCTAAACTTTTTGCCTTCCTCCAATACTCTCTCTGACCTGTTTTTGTTGGTTTAATGACTCTGGGCACTTTTACCACTGTTGACCAGTGCTAAAGTGCATATGCTCTCCCTGTGAAAAGTATACATGTGATTGATGTCCATGATTGGTTCATTGGATTTACTGTCAGTCCCTAGTAATGTGCACCAGGAGTGCCAGGGCTTGTAAATGCCAATACTGCTAGTGGGCCTGCAGCGCTGGTTGCGCCACCCACAGAAGCAGCCTTTTAAAATGTGTCTAGGGTCTGCCATTGCAGAACCTGCGTGCAGTCTGGTACTGTCATGCTGGCTGGGCAAGTGCACCCGCTTGCCAGCCCCTAAACCTTCCCTTAACTTCATATTAGTCACCCCTATGGTAGGCCTGAGGGCAGGGTGCATTGTAAGTGTAAGGTAGGACATGCTCTGATGTGTGTGGCATGTCCTAATAGTGAATTACAGCCAAATTCGTTTTTCACTATTGTAAGGCTACCAGTTCCCTTTAGGCCAGATGGGCTGCTGGAATTATTACACTCTATAGTCCCAGCAGGCTCAGGGAACATGGTAGAAATTAATGTTTAGTATGCCTGGACTCAGAATAATAAAATACTTCTTTTAGTAAAGTTTATTTTAATATCCTGTGTTTGCAAATGCTACTTTTAGAAAGCTAGCATTTGCTTGTCTAACCATTTCAGCCCGCCTCTGCTTTTGTGTGTATCTGACTGTCTGAGTTGTGTGAGTGACAGGGCTGGGAGTTGACAGGTGGTGAATAGCAGGATGACACCTTAGTGGGTGGTGGGAGTTTCCCCTGAATGATGCATCAGGCTGTGCTCTGCCTCCACAATGCTGGCTCCGCCCTCCTGGGGAGTGACTGATGACTCAGCCTGCACCTGGCCCAGGAAGGACCGAAGCGTGTCAACAAAGTGCTCAGGCTGCCCCTGTCCTCACAATGCCGGCTCCGCCCCCCTGGGGAGCGGCTGATGTGCCTGCCCTCACACTGAAAGCAGAAGCCAGAAGTACCCCCAACAAGTGCTCAGAGGCTGAGAGCAGTTATGCAAAGGCCCCCCTGGCCTGTGAGAACAAAAGAAACTGTGTATAAAAGTAGGAGCCCTGCTCCTTGTAAATTAGAATCCTGTTTTACCACAAAGAACCTCTGCCCGAATAGAAGGAGAAGAAGACGCTGGGAGGACTGGCCTGCTGCTTGCCTTGCTGAGGAAGGAGAGGAGAAGACTTTGCTAAAAGACTTTGCTGCTTTGTGCTCTAAACATTCTCCAAGGGCTTGATTGAGCTTGCCCCCTGAACTGAACCCCAGGACCAGTGGGTTCTCCTGTGCTTTGGCTCGTCCCCTGCCTGAGGCCAAGTATTTCCTCCCGCCGGAGGTGAAGTCTGCCCCCTCTAGCCCCCTCCTAGGGCCGTGGTACTCGGGAGCCAGCCTGCCCTCTTGCCCTTGAGAGCCTCGCTCCACTCGGAGTCGCTCTCTGCCCCAGGGCTAAGGTCGGCGCTCCTCTACCCCTGCCTGCTTCACGGAGCCCTTGAGGAGACTTCAGCCCCTCCCACCGGAATCCCGGGGACTCGAGCAGCCTGGACCCCGTGCATCTGATTGCACCCGGCTGCCCTGCCTTGCTCTGCCCCCCCAGGAGAGGCCGCACCGCACTGTGAAGGGTGCCTTGCCTCCCGGAGATCCTCCGCTGTCAGAAGGGACCCCTCTGCACTGACATTCCTGAAAGAAAGCATTCCTGAAGGTGCCTTGGCCCCAGAGGCTCCTCTCACCCCTCCCTGCTCCTCACTGCAGCCGGGAGCCCCCACCTCTGGAAAAGGCCCGGGGCTCCTCTCATCTCTCATCGCCTGCTTGCTGCTCTGCTCCGAGCTCAGCCCCCACCTCTGGAAAAGGCCCAGGGTTTTTCAAGCCCCTCTCTGGTGTCCATTCCAAGCCTACCGCGAGATGCGTGAGAGTTGGTAGGGGCCGAGTCAGTTTCACCCTTGAAGGCAGGAGAGGCGCTGCAAGGCGCTCCGAAGGCCGGGGAGGGTCCCAAAGCCCCAGAACAGAGAGAGGCTTTCTCTTTGAAAGGAAAGAACACTGAGAGAACTGTGAAATTAGGAGATTTATAACAAAAGCGCCTTAACAGAGAAATCTGCATTTTTGAACTGCAACTAAGGAGAAAAGGAACTATTTTCTTGAAGTGAAACCATTGAAGTATTTTTGAACAAACAACCATTGAAAGCTACAACTGAGAACCTTTGCCTATTTACAACCTGTGCTGCAACAAAAACGTTATTTGGTCTTGTGATAAGTCTGTTGAGTTACATATATATATTTTTACATAAAGAAGCGTATTTTTATATATTTACAGCCTGGTGTCCATTTGTGGGGGGGATTGGTATATTTTACTGTATGTGTGATTACAAATGCTTAACTAACTAACGCCTGAAGATTAGCCTTGGCTGCTCACGCCACGCACCTAGAGGGTGAGCAAGGGTAATTCTAAGGGGTCATCCTTCGCCCTGACTTAGAGGAGAGGGTCCCTGCTTGTCACAGGTGCATACTTGCGCCAACCAGAGACCCCCAATTCTAACATTGGACGCAGCGGTGAGGATTTGCGAATTTGCATTTGTAGTTGACATACAGTGAATTACTGATCACCACATAGTGAGAGCAGACCTATAACGCAGCCACAGGTTTCCATTTCTATAATTTTGCTGGGAGATCTCCAGGTGCTTGTGAAACGTCATGCCTGGTTCAGTGAGGATGGAAAAGGCAGCAACCAGATGCCTGTCGCCAGAGGAGTTGGCAGACAGGGCAGCAACCAGGGCGCATGAAATAGAGATGGCGAAATTAAAAGGACAAATGGAAATGGATAAGCACAAATTGGCAATGGAAACCAAAAATTAGCCATGGAGGCGCTAAAACGCCAAAGAGATCACTACTTGAGGATGAAAGAACTTGATTTGGAGCTTGAAGCCAGGAGGGCCTCAGCTCAACATCCAGAGATTTGTGTAGCTCACAGATTGAGCTTTGCTGAGTTGGAGGTGGAGTCCAGCTCAGCTGGTGGCAGCAACATTCAGGTATCTAGTGCTGACAGCATAGCGCGCGCACCTAGAGATATGGCACCTGACTTGGAGGGGGTTAACTTACACCAGGAGGTTCAAGGGCATGAGGTAGCTCCAGTAGTGCGCAGCGTCCCTGAAGGGAATAGGGTGGCTGGCGTAGGAGTTCATGGTCCTAGTGGTGGGAGGGATTCCCCCATGGTTGAGGTCCTGGTGGGTGAGTGTAAGGACTGCCCAGAAGAGTGTGGGTTGTGCGACAGAGACAGTCCGCTACTGTCTGGCCAGTCTCAGGAGAATGGTGTGGAGTATGTGTGTGAGGCGCTGGATGGTGAGGTGAAGGATAGTTTGGTTAACCCTGCTAGGGGGCTGTGTAATCCAATTGTGGGAGAGCATACTTTAAGTCCCAGTTTTCCAGAGCTATGCCAACACCTGTTTGAGAGTGAGTTCTCTGACCCCAGGGAGCTCACATTGGAGGCAGACCTTGTGGTGGATTCCAAAGGGTCTGGAGAGGCATTGGGGTGTGATCCTGTAGGGAGTGGCTCAGGTATCTTCCAGCCCAGAGTGGTGGAAGTGGCGCAGAGTAGCCCAGCTAGGTCCTGTAGTAGTGAGAGGGGTGTAGGGCCTCACGTCCTGTCCTTAAGGGGAAGGAGTGAGAATGGGTGTTGTCCCGGTAGTGCCCAACCTCAGTCTCAGAGCCTGGATGGTTCTTTAAGGGAACACCAGGTGGGGAGCCTAGGCTGTCCGGATGAGTCACCCTCTGAGGGGGATCCCCCAGTGGCTAGAGAACGTGGAGGCTTTGTAAACAGGGCTCCAGTAGTTCTGGTGACTGGCAGTACCACTCCAGTTGGGAGGGTGCAGAAGTCCAAAAGGAGGGGGAGAGGGGGAAAGAGTCCCCCGTGGAAGAACCAGTGGGTCAGGGGCCAGCCAGCAGGGCTGCGTCCCCAGTGAATGACCATGGGGACACCACTTCTGTCCTGGGGGATCTTCCCACACTGTCAGAGGGACAGAGGCTGGGAGATCTGCGCCAGGCAGACTGTTGGACGGCACAGGAGCTATGTGCCACCCTCAGGGGGGGCATGTGTGCTCCCCGAGAAGTCCTAGTGCGCCAGGCAATTGTTCAACTGCAGGGTTGGGTCCCTGAGTTGGAGAGCCAGGTTCAGGTGTTGTCTGACCTGGAGGGTGGGACCACTGTAATCAGTGTCCTGACCCATGTCACTTCTAGGGGTACCACTCCAGTTGGGAGTGGGCCGGACCCTGGAAGGGAGTGCAGAGGGAGGGAGTCCTTGCCTCTGACCCCGGTGCAGTTTGAGGGTTTAGACCCTAAGGTAGAGGGCCAGGTGCAGGGTGTCCCCCCTGACCTGGTGCCCCAGTTGCAGGATAGCACCCCTGAACTGGTGGGAGAATTGTGCAGATCACCTGCCACAGGTGCCCTGACAATTCTGGAAGGGGGTACCACTCCAGGTGGGAGGGTACAGAGCCCCAAGGAAGAGGACCGGGTGTGGGAGAGGCCACCCCAGTGTTTGGTCCAGCCGCCAGGTACAGGCCTGGGGCTGGTGGGTCAGTGCCAGGATAGCATACCTGGACTAACAGAAGAGAGAAGGGACAAAAGGTGCCAAGCACCTGGGGCTACTGCCCCCCGCTCTCTGAGGCCACAGAGGTTTGAAAGCCCTGAAAGGCATAAGGCCTGGGTCTCAGCCCTGACTACTGTCAGTGGCCACTGGGATTTGATGACTGTCTGTTGGGACACACCTGTGAGCAAGTTACGGTTAGAGGCTGCCCAGGTGGTGTCCACAGAGGAAGAAAAGGGTGCCCCATGGATTAGTTGGGTGAACCCTGAGAGTATGGACAGAGGATTTGAAATAGGTTCAGATTGGCGTAGAACTGGAATGTGCCCCTGCTGTTGCGGGCCAGGTCCAGGTTCTATCGCCCAAAGCAGGGAAGCCCATCACAGTGGTGATTGGTCTACCCTGCGTTTTGGCTGGAAGGGGGTTGTGTTGGACCTGGCCTTCTTGGCAGGGTCATCCCTAAACTTTTTGCCTTCCTCCAATACTCTCTCTGACCTGTTTTTGTTGGTTTAATGACTCTGGGCACTTTTACCACTGTTGACCAGGAGAAGACTTTGCTAAAAGACTTTGCTGCTTTGTGCTCTAAACATTCTCCAAGGGCTTGATTGAGCTTGCCCCCTGAACTGAACCCCAGGACCAGTGGGTTCTCCTGTGCTTTGGCTCGTCCCCTGCCTGAGGCCAAGTATTTCCTCCCGCCGGAGGTGAAGTCTGCCCCCTCTAGCCCCCTCCTAGGGCCGTGGTACTCGGGAGCCAGCCGGCCCTCTTGCCCTTGAGAGCCTCGCTCCACTCGGAGTCGCTCTCTGCCCCAGGGCTAAGGTCGGCGCTCCTCTACCCCTGCCTGCTTCACGGAGCCCTTGAGGAGACTTCAGCCCCTCCCACCGGAATCCCGGGGACTCGAGCAGCCTGGACCCCGTGCATCTGATTGCACCCGGCTGCCCTGCCTTGCTCTGCCCCCCCAGGAGAGGCCGCACAGCACTGTGAAGGGTGCCTTGCCTCCCGGAGATCCTCCGCTGTCAGAAGGGACCCCTCTGCACTGACATTCCTGAAAGAAAGCATTCCTGAAGGTGCCTTGGCCCCAGAGGCTCCTCTCACCCCTCCCTGCTCCTCACTGCAGCCGGGAGCCCCCACCTCTGGAAAAGGCCCGGGGCTCCTCTCATCTCTCATCGCCTGCTTGCTGCTCTGCTCCGAGCTCAGCCCCCACCTCTGGAAAAGGCCCAGGGTTTTTCAAGCCCCTCTCTGGTGTCCATTCCAAGCCTACCGCGAGATGCGTGAGAGTTGGTAGGGGCCGAGTCAGTTTCACCCTTGAAGGCAGGAGAGGCGCTGCAAGGCGCTCCGAAGGCCGGGGAGGGTCCCAAAGCCCCAGAACAGAGAGAGGCTTTCTCTTTGAAAGGAAAGAACACTGAGAGAACTGTGAAATTAGGAGATTTATAACAAAAGCGCCTTAACAGAGAAATCTCCATTTTTGAACTGCAACTAAGGAGAAAAGGAACTATTTTCTTGAAGTGAAACCATTGAAGTATTTTTGAACAAACAACCATTGAAAGCTACAACTGAGAACCTTTGCCTATTTACAACCTGTGCTGCAACAAAAACGTTATTTGGTCTTGTGATAAGTCTGTTGAGTTACATATATATATTTTTACATAAAGAAGCGTATTTTTATATATTTACAGCCTGGTGTCCATTTGTGGGGGGGATTGGTATATTTTACTGTATGTGTGATTACAAATGCTTAACTAACTAACGCCTGAAGATTAGCCTTGGCTGCTCACGCCACGCACCTAGAGGGTGAGCAAGGGTAATTCTAAGGGGTCATCCTTCGCCCTGACTTAGAGGAGAGGGTCCCTGCTTGTCACAAGTGCATACTTGCGCCAACCAGAGACCCCCAATTCTAACAACAGCCGATCGGCACAGGAGAAGAGACAGGGAGTTAGAGAAAGAGGCGGGTGGAAGAGAACAGCAGATTACCACAGGAGAAGAGAACAGGGAGTTAAAGAACGAGGCGGGTGGAAGAGAGCAGCAGATCAGCACAGCAAAAGAGATCAGGGAGTTAAAGAAGGAGGTGGGGTGGAAGAGAGCAGCAGATCAGCATGAGAGAAGAGAAGGGAACGGAGTTGGAGAATGAGGTGGGTGGAAGAGAGGAACGGATCAGCACAGCAGAAGAGAACAGGGAGTTAAAGAAGGAGGTGGGGTGGAAAAGAGCAGCAGATCAGCACAGGAGAAGAGAACAGGGAGTTGGAGAAGGGAGAGGGGTGAAAGAGGACAGCAGATCAGCACAGGAGAAGAGAACAGGGAGTTGGAGAAGGGAGAGGGGTGGAAGAGAGCAACAAATCAGCATGGGAGAAGAAAACAGGGAGTTAAAGAAGGAGGCGGGTGGAAGAGAACAGCAGATTAGCAGAGGAGAAGAGAACAGGGAGGTAAAGAAGGAGCCGGGGTGGAAGCGAGCAGCAGATCAGCACAGAAGAGAATAGAACAGTGAGTTAAAGAAGGAGGCAGGTGGAAGAGAGCGGCAGATCAGCACAGGAGAAGAGAACAGGGAGTTAAAGAAGGAGTTGGGGTAGAAGAGAACAGCTAATCGGCGCAGAAGAGAACCAGGAGTTACAGAAGGAGGCGGGTGGAAGAGCACAGCAGATCAGAAGAGGAGAAGAGAACAGGGAGTTAGAGAAAGAGGTGGGTGGAAGAGAACAACAGATCAGCACGGAAGAAGAAAACAGGGAGTTAGAGAAGGAGGCGGTGGAAGTGAACAGCAGATCAGCAAGGGAGAAGAGAACAGGGAGTTGGAGAAGGGGGCAGGGTGGAAGAGAGCAGCAGATCAGCATGGGAGAAAAGAACAGAGAGTTAAAGAAGGAGGCGGGTGGAAGAGAGCAGCAGATCAGCACAGGAGAAGAGGAGAGAACAGGGAGTTAAAGAAGGAGGTGGGGTGGAAGAGAGCAGCAGATCAGCACAGGAGAAGAGAACAGGGAGTTAAAGAAGGATGCGGGTGGAAGAGAACAGCAGATCAGCACAGGAGAAAAGAACAGGGAGTTAAAGAAGGAGGCGAGTGGAAGAGAGCAGCATATCAGCACAGAAGAAGAGAACATGGAGTTAAAGAAGGAGGTGGGGTGGAAGAGAGCAGCAGATTAGCACAGGAGAAGAGAACAGGGAGTAAAAGAAGGAGGTGGGGTGGAAGAGAGCAGCAGATCAGCACAGGAGAAGAGAACAGGGAGTTAAAGAAGGAGGCGGGTGGAAGAGAACAGCAGATCGGCACAGGAGAAGAGAACAGGGAGTTAGAAAAAGAGGCGGGTGGCGGAGAACAGCAGATCAGCACAGGATAAGAGAACAGGGAGTTAAAGAAGGAGGTGGGGTGGAAGAGAACAGCAGATCGGCACAGGAGAAGAGAAGAGAACAGGGAGGTAGAAAAGGAGGCGGTGCAACAGAGCAGCAGATCAGTACGGGAGAAGAGAAGAGAACAGGGAATTAGAGAAGGAGGTGGGTGGAAGAGAGCAGCAGATCAGCACAGCAAAAGATATCGGAGTGAAAGAAGGAGGCGGGTCTAAGAGAGCAGCACATCAGCACAAGAGAAGAGAACAGGGAGTTAAAGAAGGAGGTGGGGTGGAAGAGAGCATCAGATCAGCACAGGAGAAGAGAAAGGAATTAAAGAAGGAGGCGGGTGGAAGAGAACAGCAGCTCGGCACAGGAGAAGAGAACAGGGAGTTAGAGAAAGTGGCGGGTGGAAGAGAACAGCAGATTAGCACAGGAGAAGAGAACAGGGAGTTTAAGAAGGAGGCGGGTGGAAGAGAGCAGCAGACAAGCACAGCAAAAGAGAACAGGGAGTTAAAGAAGGAGGTGGGGTGGATGAGAGCAGCAGATCAGCACGAGAGAAGAGAAGAGAACGGAGTTAGAGAATGAGGTGGGTGGAAGAGAGGAACATATCAGCGCAGTAGAAGAGAATAGGGAGTTAAAGAAGGAGGTGGGGTGGAAGAGAGCAGCAGATCAGCAGAAGTTAACAGGGAGTTACAGAAGGAGGCGGGGTGGAAGAGAGCAGCAGATCAGCACAGGAGAAGAGAAGAGAACAGGGAGTTAGAGTAGGAGGCAGGGTGGAAGAGAGCAGTAGATCAGCACAAGAGAAGAGAAGAGAACAGGGAGTTAGAGAATGAGGTGGGTGGAAGAGAGAAACAGATCAGCACAGCAGAGGAGAACAGGGAGTTAAAGAAGGAGGTGGGTGGAAGAGAGCATCAGATCAGCAGAAGTTAACAGGGAGTTAAAGAAGGAGGCTGGTGGAAGAGAGCAACAGATCAGCACAGGAGAAGAGAAGAGAACAGGGAGTTAGAGAAGGAGGTGGGGTACAAGAGAACAGCAAATCGGCACCGGAGAAGAGAGGCGGGTGGAAGAGCGCAGCAGATCAGAAGAGGAGAAGAGAACAGGGAGTTAGAGAAAGAGGTGGGTGGAAGAGAACAACAGATCAGCACGGGAGAAGAAAACAGGGAGTTAAAGAAGGAGGCGGTGGAAGTGAACAGCAGATCAGCAAGGGAGAAGAGAACCGGGAGTTGGAGAAGGGGCAGGGTGGGAGGGAGCAGCAGATCAGCATGGGAGAACAGAACAGAGAGTTAAAGAAGGAGGCGGGTGGAAGAGAGCAGCAGATCAGCACAGGAGAAGAGGAGAGAACAGGGAGTTAAAGAAGGAGGTGGGGTGGAAGAGAGCAGCAGATCAGCACAGGAGAAGAGAACAGATGGTTAAAGAAGGATGCGGGTGGAAGAGAACAGCAGATCAGCACAGGAGAAAAGAACAGGGAGTTAAAGAAGGAGGCGGGTGGAAGAGAGCAGCATATCAGCACAGAAGAAGAGAACATGGCGTTAAAGAAGGAGGTGGGGTGGAAGAGAGCAGCAGATCAGCACAGGAGAAGAGAACAGGGAGTAAAAGAAGGAGGTGGGGTGGAAGAGAGCAGCAGATCAGCACAGGAGAAGAGAACAGGGAGTTAAAGAAGGAGGCGGGTGGAAGAGAACAGCAGATCGGCACAGGAGAAGAGAACAGGGAGTTAGAAAAAGTGGCGGGTGGAGGAGAACAGCCGATTAGCACAGGATAAGAGAACAGGGAGTTAAAGAAGGGGGTGGGGTGGAAGAGAACAGCAGATCGGCACAGGAGAAGAGAAGAGAACAGGGAGGTAGAAAAGGAGGCGGTGCAACAGAGCAGCAGATCAGTACGGGAGAAGAGAAGAGAACAGGGAATTAGAGAAGGAGGTGGGTGGAAGAGAGCTGCAGATCAGCACAGCAAAAGAAATCGGAGTGAAAGAAGGAGGCGGGTCTAAGAGAGCAGCAGATCAGCACAAGAGAAGAGAACAGGGAGTTAAAGAAGGAGGTGGGGTGGAAGAGAGCAGCAGATCAGCACAGGAGAAGAGAACGGAATTAAAGAAGGAGGCGGGTGGAAGAGAACAGCAGCTCGGCACAGGAGAAGAGAACAGGGAGTTAGAGAAAGTGACAGGTGGAAGAGAACAGCAGATGAGAACAGGAGAAGAGAACAGGGAGTTAAAGAAGGAGGCGGTGGAAAAGAACATTAAATCGCCGCAGGAGAAGAGAACCGGGAGTTACAGAAGGAGAAGTGTGGAAGAGCGCAGCAGATCAGCAGAGGAGAAGAGAACACGGAGTTAGAGAAAGAGGTGGGTAGAAGAGAACAACAGATCAGCACGGGAGAAGAAAACAGGGAGTTAGAGAAGGAGGCGGTGGAAGAGAACAGCAGATCAGCAAGGGAGAAGAGAACAGGGAGTTGGAGAAGGGGGCGGGTGGAAGAGAGCAGCAGATCAGCATGGGAGAAGAGAACAGGGAGTTAAAGAAGGAGGCGGGGTGGAAGAGATCAGCAGATCAGCACAGGAGAAGAGAACAGGGAGTTAAAGAAGGAGGTGGGGTGGAAGAGAGCAGTAGATCAGCACAGGAGAAGAGAACAGGGAGTTAAAGAAGGAGGGGGTGTGGGAGAGAGTAGCACATCAGCACAGGAGAAGAGAGCAGGGAGTTAAAAAAGGAGGCGGGTGGAAGAGAGCCGCAGATCGGCACAGGAGAAGAGAACAGGGAGTTAGAAAAAGAGGCGGGTGGAAGAGAACAGCAGATCAGCACAGGAGAAGAGAACAGGGAGTTAAAGAAGGAGGTGGGGTGGAAGAGAACAGCAGATCGGCACAGGAGAAGAGAAGAGAACAGGGAGCTAGAAAAGGAGGCGGTGAAAGAGAGCAGCAGATCAGTACGGGAGAAGAGAAGAGAACAGGGAATTAGAGAAGGAGGTGGGTGGAAGAGAGCAGCAGATCAGCACAGCAAAAGAGTCGGAGTGAAAGAAGGAGGCGGGTCGAAGAGAGCAGCAGATCAGCACAAGAGAAGAGAACAGGGAGTTAAAAAAGGAGGTGGGGTGGAAGAGAGCAGCAGATCAGCACAGGAGAAGAGAACGGAATTAAAGAAGGAGGCGGGTTGAAGAGAAGAGCAGATCGGCACAGGAGAAGAGAACAGGGAGTTAGAGAAAGTGACTGGTGGAAGAGAACAGCAGATTAGCACAGGAGAAGAGAACAGGGAGTTAAAGAAGGAGGCGGGTGGAAGAGAGCAGCAGATCAGCACAGCAAAAGAGAACAGGGAGTTAAAGATGGAGGTGGGGTGGAAGAGAGCAGCAGATCAGCACGAGAGAAGAGAATAGAACAGGGAGTTAGAGAATGAGGTGGGTGGAAGAGAGGAACATATCAGCACAGCAGAAGAGAACAGGGAGTTAAAGAAGGAGGTGAGGTGGAAGAGAGCAGCAGATCAGCAGAAGTTAACAGGGAGTTAAAGAAGGAGGCAGGGTGGAAGAGAGCAGCAGATCAGCACAGGAGAAGAGAAGAGAACAGGGAGTTAGAGAAGGAGGCAGGGTGGAAGAGAGCAGCAGATCAGCACGAGAGCAGCAGATCAGCACGAGAGAAGAAAAGAGAACAGGGAGTTAGAGAATGAGGTGGGTGGAAGAGAGGAACAGATCAGCACAGCAGAAGAGAACAGGGAGTTAAAGAAGGAGGTGGGGTGGAAGAGAGCAGCAGATCAGCAGAAGTTAACAGGGAGTTAAAGAAGGAGGTGGGTGGAAGAAAGCAACAGATCAGCACAGGAGAAAAGAACAGGGAGTTAGAGAAGGAGGCAGTTGGAAGAGAGCAGCAGATCAGCACAAGAGAAGATAACAGGGAGATAAAGAAGAATGTGGGGTGGAAGGGAGCAGCAGAACAGCACAGGAGAAGAGAAGAGAACTGGGTGTTAAAGAAGGAGGTGGGGTGGAAGAGAGCAGCATATCAGCACAAGACAAGAGAACGGAATTAAAGAAGGAGGCGGGTGGAAGAGAACAGCAGATCGGCACAGGAGAAGAGAACAGGGAGTTAGAAAAAGAGGCGGTGGAGGAGAACAGCAGATCAGCACAGGATAAGAGAACACGGAGTTAAAGAAGGAGGTGGGGTGGAAGAGAACAGCAGATCGGCACAGCAGAAGAGAAGAGAACAGGGAGCTAGAAAAGGAGGCGGTGGAAGAGAGCAGCAGATCAGTACGGGAGAAGAGAAGAGAACAGGGAATTAGAGAAGGAGGTGGGTGGAAGAGAGCAGCAGATCAGCACAGCAAAAGAGTCGGAGTGAAAGAAGGAGGCGGGTCGAAGAGAGCAGCAGATCAGCACAAGAGAAGAGAACAGGGAGTTAAAGAAGGAGGTGGGGTGGAAGAGAGCAGCAGATCAGCACAGGAGAAGAGAACGGAATTAAAGAAGGAGGCGGGTTGAAGAGAAGAGCAGATCGGCACAGGAGAAGAGAACAGGGAGTTAGAGAAAGTGACTGGTGGAAGAGAACAGCAGATTAGCACAGGAGAAGAGAACAGGGAGTTAAAGAAGGAGGCGGGTGGAAGAGAGCAGCAGATCAGCACAGCAAAAGAGAACAGGGAGTTAAAGATGGAGGTGGGGTGGAAGAGAGCAGCAGATCAGCACGAGAGAAGAGAATAGAACAGGGAGTTAGAGAATGAGGTGGGTGGAAGAGAGGAACATATCAGCACAGCAGAAGAGAACAGGGAGTTAAAGAAGGAGGTGAGGTGGAAGAGAGCAGCAGATCAGCAGAAGTTAACAGGGAGTTAAAGAAGGAGGCAGGGTGGAAGAGAGCAGCAGATCAGCACAGGAGAAGAGAAGAGAACAGGGAGTTAGAGAAGGAGGCAGGGTGGAAGAGAGCAGCAGATCAGCACGAGAGCAGCAGATCAGCACGAGAGAAGAAAAGAGAACAGGGAGTTAGAGAATGAGGTGGGTGGAAGAGAGGAACAGATCAGCACAGCAGTAGAGAACAGGGAGTTAAAGAAGGAGGTGGGGTGGAAGAGAGCAGCAGATCAGCAGAAGTTAACAGGGAGTTAAAGAAGGAGGTGGGTGGAAGAAAGCAACAGATCAGCACAGGAGAAAAGAACAGGGAGTTAGAGAAGGAGGCAGTTGGAAGAGAGCAGCAGATCAGCACAAGAGAAGATAACAGGGAGATAAAGAAGAATGTGGGGTGGAAGGGAGCAGCAGAACAGCACAGGAGAAGAGAAGAGAACTGGGTGTTAAAGAAGGAGGTGGGGTGGAAGAGAGCAGCATATCAGCACAAGACAAGAGAACGGAATTAAAGAAGGAGGCGGGTGGAAGAGAACAGCAGATCGGCACAGGAGAAGAGAACAGGGAGTTAGAAAAAGAGGCGGTGGAGGAGAACAGCAGATCAGCACAGGATAAGAGAACACGGAGTTAAAGAAGGAGGTGGGGTGGAAGAGAACAGCAGATCGGCACAGCAGAAGAGAAGAGAACAGGGAGCTAGAAAAGGAGGCGGTGGAAGAGAGCAGCAGATCAGTACGGGAGAAGAGAAGATAACAGGGAATTAGAGAAGGAGGTGGGGTGGAAGAGAGCAGCAGATCAGCACAGCAAAAGAAATTGGAGTGAAAGAAGGGGGCGGGTCGAAGAGAGCAGCAGATCAGCACAAGAGAAGAGAACAGGGAGTTAAAGAAGGAGGTGGGGTGGAAGAGATCAGCAGATCAGCACAGGAGAAGAGAACGGAATTAAAGAAGGAGGTGGGTGGAAGAGAACAGCAGATCGGCACAGGAGAAGAGAACAGGGAGTTAGAGAAAGTGGCGGGTGGAAGAGAACAGCAGATTAGCACAGGAGAAGAGAACAGGGAGTTAAAGAAGGAGGCGGGTGGAAGAGAGCAGCAGACAAGCACAGCAAAAGAGAACAGGGAGTTAAAGAAGGAGGTGGGGTGGATGAGAGCAGCAGATCAGCACGAGAGAAGAGAAGAGAACGGAGTTAGAGAATGAGGTGGGTGGAAGAGAGGAACATATCGGCACAGTAGAAGAGAATAGGGAGTTAAAGAAGGAGGTGGGGTGGAAGGGAGCAGCAGATCAGCAGAAGTTAACAGGGAGTTAAAGAAGGAGGCGGGGTGGAAGAGAGCAGCAGATCAGCACAGGAGAAGAGAAGAGAACAGGGAGTTAGAGTAGGAGGCAGGGTGGAAGAGAGCAGCAGATCAGCACAAAAGAAGAGAAGAGAACAGGGAGTTAGAGAATGAGGTGGGTGGAAGAGAGGAACAGATCAGCACAGCAGAGGAGAACAGGGAGTTAAAGAAGGAGGTGGGGTGGAAGAGAGCAGCAGATCAGCAGAAGTTAACAGGGAGTTACAGAAGGAGGCGGGGTGGAAGAGAGCAGCAGATCAGCACAGGAGAAGAGAAGAGAACAGGGAGTTAGAGTAGGAGGCAGGGTGGAAGAGAGCAGTAGATCAGCACAAGAGAAGAGAAGAGAACAGGGAGTTAGAGAATGAGGTGGGTGGAAGAGAGAAACAGATCAGCACAGCAGAGGAGAACAGGGAGTTAAAGAAGGAGGTGGGTGGAAGAGAGCATCAGATCAGCAGAAGTTAACAGGGAGTTAAAGAAGGAGGCTGGTGGAAGAGAGCAACAGATCAGCACAGGAGAAGAGAAGAGAACAGGGAGTTAGAGAAGGAGGTGGGGTACAAGAGAACAGCAAATCGGCACCGGAGAAGAGAACCAGGAGTTACAGAAGGAGGCGGGTGGAAGAGCGCAGCAGATCAGAAGAGGAGAAGAGAACAGGGAGTTAGAGAAAGAGGTGGGTGGAAGAGAACAACAGATCAGCACGGAGAAGAAAACAGGGAGTTAAAGAAGGAGGCGGTGGAAGTGAACAGCAGATCAGCAAGGGAGAAGAGAACCGGGAGTTGGAGAAGGGGCAGGGTGGGAGGGAGCAGCAGATCAGCATGGGAGAACAGAACAGAGAGTTAAAGAAGGAGGCGGGTGGAAGATAGCAGCAGATCAGCACAGGAGAAGAGGAGAGAACAGGGAGTTAAAGAAGGAGGTGGGGTGGAAGAGAGCAGCAGATCAGCACAGGAGAAGAGAACAGATGGTTAAAGAAGGATGCGGGTGGAAGAGAACAGCAGATCAGCACAGGAGAAAAGAACAGGGAGTTAAAGAAGGAGGCGGGTGGAAGAGAGCAGCATATCAGCACAGAAGAAGAGAACATGGCGTTAAAGAAGGAGGTGGGGTGGAAGAGAGCAGCAGATCAGCACAGGAGAAGAGAACAGGGAGTAAAAGAAGGAGGTGGGGTGGAAGAGAGCAGCAGATCAGCACAGGAGAAGAGAACAGGGAGTTAAAGAAGGAGGCGGGTGGAAGAGAACAGCAGATCGGCACAGAAGAAGAGAACAGGGAGTTAGAAAAAGAGGCGGGTGGAGGAGAACAGCCGATTAGCACAGGATAAGAGAACAGGGAGTTAAAGAAGGAGGTGGGGTGGAAGAGAACAGCAGATCGGCACAGGAGAAGAGAAGAGAACAGGGAGGTAGAAAAGGAGGCGGTGCAACAGAGCAGCAGATCAGTACGGGAGAAGAGAAGAGAACAGGGAATTAGAGAAGGAGGTGGGTGGAAGAGAGCTGCAGATCAGCACAGCAAAAGAAATCGGAGTGAAAGAAGGAGGCGGGTCTAAGAGAGCAGCAGATCAGCACAAGAGAAGAGAACAGGGAGTTAAAGAAGGAGGTGGGGTGGAAGAGAGCAGCAGATCAGCACAGGAGAAGAGAACGGAATTAAAGAAGGAGGCGGGTGGAAGAGAACAGCAGCTCGGCACAGGAGAAGAGAACAGGGAGTTAGAGAAAGTGACAGGTGGAAGAGAACAGCAGATGAGAACAGGAGAAGAGAACAGGGAGTTAAAGAAGGAGGCGGTGGAAAAGAACATTAAATCGCCGCAGGAGAAGAGAACCGGGAGTTACAGAAGGAGAAGTGTGGAAGAGCGCAGCAGATCAGCAGAGGAGAAGAGAACACGGAGTTAGAGAAAGAGGTGGGTAGAAGAGAACAACAGATCAGCACGGGAGAAGAAAACAGGGAGTTAGAGAAGGAGGCGGTGGAAGAGAACAGCAGATCAGCAAGGGAGAAGAGAACAGGGAGTTGGAGAAGGGGGCGGGTGGAAGAGAGCAGCAGATCAGCATGGGAGAAGAGAACAGGGAGTTAAAGAAGGAGGCGGGGTGGAAGAGATCAGCAGATCAGCACAGGAGAAGAGAACAGGGAGTTAAAGAAGGAGGTGGGGTGGAAGAGAGCAGTAGATCAGCACAGGAGAAGAGAACAGGGAGTTAAAGAAGGAGGGGGTGTGGGAGAGAGTAGCACATCAGCACAGGAGAAGAGAGCAGGGAGTTAAAAAAGGAGGCGGGTGGAAGAGAGCCGCAGATCGGCACAGGAGAAGAGAACAGGGAGTTAGAAAAAGAGGCGGGTGGAAGAGAACAGCAGATCAGCACAGGAGAAGAGAACAGGGAGTTAAAGAAGGAGGTGGGTGGAAGAGAACAGCAGATCGGCACAGGAGAAGAGAAGAGAACAGGGAGCTAGAAAAGGAGGCGGTGAAAGAGAGCAGCAGATCAGTACGGGAGAAGAGAAGAGAACAGGGAATTAGAGAAGGAGGTGGGTGGAAGAGAGCAGCAGATCAGCACAGCAAAAGAGTCGGAGTGAAAGAAGGAGGCGGGTCGAAGAGAGCAGCAGATCAGCACAAGAGAAGAGAACAGGGAGTTAAAGAAGGAGGTGGGGTGGAAGAGAGCAGCAGATCAGCACAGGAGAAGAGAACGGAATTAAAGAAGGAGGCGGGTTGAAGAGAAGAGCAGATCGGCACAGGAGAAGAGAACAGGGAGTTAGAGAAAGTGACTGGTGGAAGAGAACAGCAGATTAGCACAGGAGAAGAGAACAGGGAGTTAAAGAAGGAGGCGGGTGGAAGAGAGCAGCAGATCAGCACAGCAAAAGAGAACAGGGAGTTAAAGATGGAGGTGGGGTGGAAGAGAGCAGCAGATCAGCACGAGAGAAGAGAATAGAACAGGGAGTTAGAGAATGAGGTGGGTGGAAGAGAGGAACATATCAGCACAGCAGAAGAGAACAGGGAGTTAAAGAAGGAGGTGAGGTGGAAGAGAGCAGCAGATCAGCAGAAGTTAACAGGGAGTTAAAGAAGGAGGCAGGGTGGAAGAGAGCAGCAGATCAGCACAGGAGAAGAGAAGAGAACAGGGAGTTAGAGAAGGAGGCAGGGTGGAAGAGAGCAGCAGATCAGCACGAGAGAAGAAAAGAGAACAGGGAGTTAGAGAATGAGGTGGGTGGAAGAGAGGAACAGATCAGCACAGCAGAAGAGAACAGGGAGTTAAAGAAGGAGGTGGGGTGGAAGAGAGCAGCAGATCAGCAGAAGTTAACAGGGAGTTAAAGAAGGAGGTGGGTGGAAGAAAGCAACAGATCAGCACAGGAGAAAAGAACAGGGAGTTAGAGAAGGAGGCAGTTGGAAGAGAGCAGCAGATCAGCACAAGAGAAGATAACAGGGAGATAAAGAAGAATGTGGGGTGGAAGGGAGCAGCAGAACAGCACAGGAGAAGAGAAGAGAACTGGGTGTTAAAGAAGGAGGTGGGGTGGAAGAGAGCAGCATATCAGCACAAGACAAGAGAACGGAATTAAAGAAGGAGGCGGGTGGAAGAGAACAGCAGATCGGCACAGGAGAAGAGAACAGGGAGTTAGAAAAAGAGGCGGTGGAGGAGAACAGCAGATCAGCACAGGATAAGAGAACACGGAGTTAAAGAAGGAGGTGGGGTGGAAGAGAACAGCAGATCGGCACAGCAGAAGAGAAGAGAACAGGGAGCTAGAAAAGGAGGCGGTGGAAGAGAGCAGCAGATCAGTACGGGAGAAGAGAAGATAACAGGGAATTAGAGAAGGAGGTGGGGTGGAAGAGAGCAGCAGATCAGCACAGCAAAAGAAATTGGAGTGAAAGAAGGGGGCGGGTCGAAGAGAGCAGCAGATCAGCACAAGAGAAGAGAACAGGGAGTTAAAGAAGGAGGTGGGGTGGAAGAGATCAGCAGATCAGCACAGGAGAAGAGAACGGAATTAAAGAAGGAGGTGGGTGGAAGAGAACAGCAGATCGGCACAGGAGAAGAGAACAGGGAGTTAGAGAAAGTGGCGGGTGGAAGAGAACAGCAGATTAGCACAGGAGAAGAGAACAGGGAGTTAAAGAAGGAGGCGGGTGGAAGAGAGCAGCAGACAAGCACAGCAAAAGAGAACAGGGAGTTAAAGAAGGAGGTGGGGTGGATGAGAGCAGCAGATCAGCATGAGAGAAGAGAAGAGAACGGAGTTAGAGAATGAGGTGGGTGGAAGAGAGGAACATATCGGCACAGTAGAAGAGAATAGGGAGTTAAAGAAGGAGGTGGGGTGGAAGGGAGCAGCAGATCAGCAGAAGTTAACAGGGAGTTAAAGAAGGAGGCGGGGTGGAAGAGAGCAGCAGATCAGCACAGGAGAAGAGAAGAGAACAGGGAGTTAGAGTAGGAGGCAGGGTGGAAGAGAGCAGCAGATCAGCACAAAAGAAGAGAAGAGAACAGGGAGTTAGAGAATGAGGTGGGTGGAAGAGAGGAACAGATCAGCACAGCAGAGGAGAACAGGGAGTTAAAGAAGGAGGTGGGGTGGAAGAGAGCAGCAGATCAGCAGAAGTTAACAGGGAGTTAAAGAAGGAGGCTGGTGGAAGAGAGCAACAGATCAGCACAGGAGAAGAGAAGAGAACAGGGAGTTAGAGAAGGAGGTGGGGTACAAGAGAACAGCAAATCGGCACCGGAGAAGAGAACCAGGAGTTACAGAAGGAGGCGGGTGGAAGAGCGCAGCAGATCAGAAGAGGAGAAGAGAACAGGGAGTTAGAGAAAGAGGTGGGTGGAAGAGAACAAAAGATCAGCACGGGAGAAGAAAACAGGGAGTTAGAGAAGGAGGCGGTGGAAGTGAACATCAGATCAGCAAGGGAGAAGAGAACAGGGAGTTGGAGAAGGGGGCAGGGTGGAAGGGAACAGCAGATCAGCATGGGAGAACAGAACAGAGAGTTAAAGAAGGAGGCGGGTGGAAGAGAGCAGCAGATCAGCACAGGAGAAGAGGAGAGAACAGGGAGTTAAAGAAGGAGGTGGGGTGGAAGAGAGCAGCAGATCAGCACAGGAGAAGAGAACAGGGAGTTAAAGAAGGATGCGGATGGAAGAGAACAGCAGATCAGCACAGGAGAAAAGAACAGGGAGTTAAAGAAGGAGGCGGGTGGAAGAGAGCAGCATATCAGCACAGAAGAAGAGAACAGGGAGTTAAAGAAGGAGGTGGGGTGGAAGAGAGCAGCAGATCAGCACAGGAGAAGAGAACAGGGAGTTAAAGAAGGAGGCAGGTGGAAAAGAACAGCAGATCGGCACAGGAGAAGAGAACAGGGAGTTAGAAAAAGAGGCGGGTGGAGGAGAACAGCAGATCAGCACAGGATAAGAGAACAGTGAGTTAAAGAAGGAGGTGGGGTGGAAGAGAACAGCAGATCGGCACAGGAGAAGAGAAGAGAACAGGGAGCTAGAAAAGGAGGCGGTGCAACAGAGCAGCAGATCAGTACGGGAGAAGAGAAGAGAACAGGGAATTAGAGAAGGAGGTGGGTGGAAGAGAGCAGTAGATCAGCACAGCAAAAGAAATCGGAGTGAAAGAAGGAGGCGGGTCGAAGAGTGCAGCAGATCAGCACAAGAGAAGAGAACAGGGAGTTAAAGAAGGAGGTGGGGTGGAAGAGAGCAGCAGATCAGCACAGGAGAAGAGAACGGAATTAAAGAAGGAGGCGGGTGGAAGAGAACAGCAGCTCGGCACAGGAGAAGAGAACAGGGAGTTAGAGAAAGTGACAGGTGGAAGAGAACAGCAGATGAGAACAGGAGAAGAGAACAGGGAGTTAAAGGAGGAGGCGGGTGGAAGGGAGGAACATATCAACACAGCAGACGAAAACAGGGAGTTAAAGAAGGAGGTGGGGTGGAAAAGAGCAGCAGATCAGCACGAGGGAAGAAAAGAGAACAGGGAGTTAGAGAATGAGGTGGGTGGAAGAGAGCAGCAGATCAGCACGAGAGAAGAAAAGAGAACAGGGAGTTAGGGAATGAGGTGGGTGGAAGAGAGGAACAGATCAGCACAGCAGAAGAGAACAGGGAGTTAAAGAAGGAGGTGGGGTGGAAGAGAGCAGCAGATCAGCAGAAGTTAACAGGGAGTTAAAAAAGGAGGTGGGTGGAAGAAAGCAACAGATCAGCACAGGAGAAGAGAAGAGAACAGGGAGTTAGAGAAGGAGGCAGTTGGAAGAGAGCAGCAGATCAGCACAAGAGAAGAGAACAGGGAGTTAAAGAAGAATGTGGGGTGGAAGGGAGCAGCCGAACAGCACAGGAGAAGAGAAGAGAACAGGGTGTTAAAGAAGGAGGTGGGGTGGAAGAGAGCAGCAGATCAGCACAGGAGAAGAGAACAGGGAGTTAAAGAAGGATGCGGTGGAAAGAACAGAAGATTAGCACAGGAGAAAAAAATGGGAGTTAAAGTAGGAGGCAGGTGGAAGAGAACAACAGATCAGCACAGGAGAAGAGAAGAGAACGGAGTTAAAGAAGGAGGCGGGGTGGAAGAGAGCAGCAGATCAGCACAGGAGAAAAGAACAGGGAGTTAAAGAAGGAGGCGGTGGAAAAGAACATTAAATCGGCGCAGGAGAAGAGAACCGGGAGTTACAGAAGGAGAAGTGTGGAAGAGCGCAGCAGATCAGCAGAGGAGAAGAGAACACGGAGTTAGAGAAAGAGGAGGGTAGAAGAGAACAACAGATCAGCACAGGAGAAGAAAACAGGGAGTTAGAGAAGGAGGCGGTGGAAGAGAACAGCAGATCAGCAAGGGAGAAGAGAACAGGGAGTTGGAGAACGGGGCGGGTGGAAGAGAGCAGCAGATCAGCATGGGAGAAGAGAACAGGGAGTTAAAGAAGGAGGCGGGGTGGAAGAGATCAGCAGATCAGCACAGGAGAAGAGAACAGGGAGTTAAAGAAGGAGGTGGGGTGGAAGAGAGCAGTAGATCAGCACAGGAGAAGAGAACAGGGAGTTAAAGAAGGAGGGGGTGTGGAAGAGAGCAGCACATCAGTACAGGAGAAGAGAGCAGGGAGTTAAAAAAGGAGGCGGGTGGAAGAGAGCAGCAGATCGGCACAGGAGAAGAGAACAGGGAGTTAGAAAAAGAGGCGGGTGGAAGAGAACAGCAGATCAGCACAGGAGAAGAGAACAGGGAGTTAAAGAAGGAGGTGGGGTGGAAGAGAACAGCAGATCGGCACAGGAGAAGAGAAGAGAACAGGGAGCTAGAAAAGGAGGCAGTGGAAGAGAGCAGCAGATCAGTACGGGAGAAGAGAAGAGAACAGGGAATTAGAGAAGGACGTGGGTGGAAGAGAGCAGCAGATCAGCACAGCAAAAGAAATCGGAGTAAAAGAAGGAGGCGGGTCGAAGAGAGCAGCAGATCAGCACAAGAGAAGAGAAAAGGGATGTTAGAATTGGGGGTCTCTGGTTGGCGCAAGTATGCACTTGTGACAAGCAGGGACCCTCTCCTCTAAGTCAGGGCGAAGGATGACCCCTTAGAATGACCCTTGCTCACCCTCTAGGTGCGTGGCGTGAGCAGCCAAGGCTATTCTCCAGGCGTTAGTTAGTTAAGCATTTGTAATCACACACACAGTAAAATACACCAATCCCCCCACAAATGGACACCAAGCTGTGAGTATATAAAAATACGCTTCTTTATGTAAAATATATATATCTCTTAGGTCAGACTTATCACAAGACCAAATAACGTTTCTGGTGCACCACAGGTTGTAAATAGGCAAAGGTTCTCTTTCAAATGTTCCACCAACAGTTCTTTGTTGTAGGTTAAATTGCACTTTCAGTCTTTAAAACGGATGTTTCTATTAAAATTCCTTCTTGGCAAGTTTCTCTGTCCCAAATTACTTTGCTCTCGCTTCCTGGGCCGGTTCCAGGGACCTTAGGCCAGTCTTAGGCCCTCTGTGCGCTTCGCAGCGCTTCTGTGCACTCTACACGGGAGAAATCACGGCACCCTACCAAGTCTCACGCATCTGGCGTGGGGCGCGATCGGCCCGGCCGGGTCTCGTGGAGCGGATGGCCCCCCCCCTGGTCTGCGGGACCCACACAGGGGGACACACCGACCTCAGAGCTGTCCAGGAGGAGGGAAGGCCAAAGAACCCAGCGCAGCCCCAGTCACTCGGGCAGGGGCTCAGATTGCAGCCTCGGCTTCCCGACAGTTAAAGGATTCCAGCGGGAGGGGCTGGAGCGCTCTCGCAGCGCGGAGCTGCAGGCAGGCACACAGAGAGCGGTGCGAGTCAGCTGGAAAGGGCGGCTCGCACCACAGCTGATTCCAGGACCTGGGGCACTCGCAGGCAGGGACGGCCAAAGGGGGAAACAAACGTTGCGGGCCCCTAGCCCGGGGGGACTTCAAAAGCACACGATCACTTCTTCTTTGATGGGGTTGGGCCGAGTCGGCACAGGCAGCGCGACTCGGTCCGGTTAGCACTTTGGGATCCCGTCTGACAGCGGAGGATCTCCGGGGGTGACACGCAGCACAGGGGGCCCTCAGTACCGACGGTACAGCGAGGGGGCTCCCTTCTCAGTGCGGCGCGGCCTCTCCTGGGGGCAGAGCACAGCGGGGCGGCCGGGTGCAAAGGCAATGCACGGGCGGCCGTCCAGGCTACAGATGGCTCACGTCCCCGGGATTCCGGCGGGAGGGGTAAAAATCACGCTCAGGCGCTCCGTTAAGACAGGCAGGGGTAGAGGAGCGGCCGGCCTTAGCCCTGGGGCAGAGAGCGACTCCGGTCGGAGCGAGGCTCTCAAGGGCAAGAGGGCAGGCTGGCTCCCGAGTACCACGGCCCTAGGAGGGGGCGAGAGGGGGCAGATTTCACCTCCGGCGGGAGGAAATACTCGGCCTCAGGCAGGGGACGAGCCAAAGCACAGGAGAACCCACTGGTCCTGGGGTTCAGTTCAGGGGGCAAGCTCAATCAAGCCCTTGGAGAATGTTTAGAGCACAAAGCAGCAAAGTCTTTAAAGCAAGTCTTCTCCTCTCCTTTCTCAGCAAGGCAAGCAGCAGGCCAGTCTTTCTCCAGCGTCTCTTCTCCTTCTAGTCGGGTAGAGGTCCTTTGTGGTAAAACAGGATTCTGATTTACAAGGAGCAGGGCTCCTACTTTTATACACAGTTTCTTTTGTTCTCACTGGCCAGGGGGGCCTCTGCATAACTGCTCTCAGCTCCTGAGCACTTGTGGTGGGTACTTCTGGTTCTGCATTCAGTGTGAGGGCAGGCACATCAGCCGCTCCCCAGGGGGGCGGAGCCGGCATTGTGAGGACAGGGGCAGCCTGAGCACTTTGTTGACAAGCTTCGGTCCTTCCTGGGCCAGGTGCAGGCTGAGTCATCAGTCGCTCCCCAGGAGGGCGGAGCCAGCATTGTGGGGGCAGAGCACAGCCTGATGCATCATTCAGGGGAAACTCCCACCACCCACTAAGGTGTCATCCTGCTATTCACAACCTGTCAACTCCCAGCCCTGTCACTCACACAACTCAGACAGTCAGATACACACAAAAGCAGAGGCGGGCTGAAATGGTTAGACAAGCAAATGCTAGCTTTCTAAAAGTAGCATTTGCAAACACAGGATATTAAAATAAACTTTACTAAAAGAAGTATTTTATTATTCTGAGTTCAGGCATACTAAACATTAATTTCTACCATGTTCCCTGAGCCTGCTGGGATTATAGAGTGTAATAATTCCAGCAGCCCATCTGGCCTAAAGGGAACTGGTAGCCTTACAATAGTGAAAAACGAATTTGGCAGTAATTCACTATTAGGACATGCCACACACACCAGAGCATGTCCTACCTTACACTTACAATGCACCCTGCCCTTGGGCCTACCATAGGGGTGACTAATATGAAGTTAAGGGAAGGTTTAGGGGCTGGCAAGCGGGTGCACTTGCCCAGCCAGCATGACAGTACCAGACTGCATGCAGGTTCTGCAATGGCAGACCCTAGACACATTTTAAGGCTGCTTCTGTGGGTGGCGCAACCAGCGCTGCAGGCCCACTAGCAGTATTGGCATTTACAAGCCCTGGCACTCCTGGTGCACTTTACTGGGGACTGATAGTAAATCCAATGAACCAATCAGGTATACCAAACACAGTTATACTTTATACAGGGAGAGCATATGCACTTTAGCACTGGTCAGCAGTGGTAAAGTGCCCAGAGTCATTAAACCAACAAAAACAGGTATTGGAGAGTATTGGAGGAAGGCAAAAAGTTTAGGGATGACCCTGCCAAGAGGGTCAGGTCCAACACAACCCCCTTCCAGCCAAAACGCAGGGTAGACCCATCACCACTGTGATGGGCTTCCCTGCTTTGGGCGATAGAACCTGGACCTGGCCCGCAACAGCAGGGGCACATTTCAGTTCTACGCCAATCTGAACCTATTTCAAATCCTCTGTCCATACTCTCAGAGTTCACCCAGCTAATCCATGGGGCACCCTTCTCTTTCTCTGTGGACACCACCTGTGCAGCCTCCAACCTTAACTTGCTCACAGGTGTGTCCCAACAGACAGTCATCAAATCACAGTGGCCACCGACAGTAGTCAGGGCTGATACCCAGGCCTCATGCCTCTCAGGGCTCTCAAACCTCTGTGGTCTCAGAGAGCGGGGGGCAGTAGCCCCAGGTGCTTGGCACTCTTTATCCACTCTCTCTCCTGTCAGGTCAGGTATGACATCCTGGCACTGATCCACCAGCTCCAGGCCTGTACCTGGCGGCTGGACAAAAGACTGGGGTGGGCTCTCCCACACCCGGTCCTCCTCCTTGGGGCTCTGTACCCTCCCACCTGGAGTGGTACCCCCTTCCAGAATTGTCAGGGCACCTGAGGCAGGTGACCTGCACAATTCGCCCACCAGTTCAGGGGTGCTATCCTGCAACTGGGGCACCAGGTCAGGGGGGACACCCTGCACCTAGCCCTCTATCCTAGGGTCTAAACCCTCAAACTGCACTGGGGTCAGAGGCAAGGACTCCCTCCCTCTGCACCCCCTTCCAGAGTACTGCCCACTCTCCACTGGAGTGGTACCCCTAGAAGTGACATGGGTCAGGACACTGATTACAGTGGTCCCACCCTCCAGGTCAGACAACACCTGAACCTGGCTCTCCAACTCAGGGACCCAACCCTGCAGTTGAACCCTTGCCTGGCGCACCAGGACTTCACGGGGAGCACGCATGCCCCCCCTGAGGGTGGCACATAGTTCATGTGCCGTGCGACAGTCTGCCTGGCGCAGATCTCCCAACCTCTGTCCCTCTGACAGTGTGGGAAGATCCTCCAGGACAGAAGTGGTGTCCCCATGGTCATTCACTGGGGACGCAGCCCTGCTGGCTGGCCCCTGACCCACTGGTTCTTCCACTGGGGACTCTTTCCCCCTCTCGCCCCTCCATCTGGACCTCTGCACCCTCCCAACTGGAGCGGTACTGCCAGATACCAGAACTACTGGACCTCTGTTTACAGAGGCTCCACGTTCTCTAGCCACTGGGGGATCCCCCACAGAGGGTGACTCCTCCGGACAGCCTAGGCTCCCCACCTGGTGTTCCCTTAAAGAACTATCCAGGCTCTGAGACTGAGGTTGGGCACTACCGGGACAAAACCCATTCCCACTCCTTCCCCTCAAGGACAGGACGTGAGGCCCTACACCCCTCTCACTACTACAGGACCTAGCTGGGCTACTCTGCGCCACTTCCACCACTCTGGGCTGGAAGATACCTGAGCCACTCCTCACAGGATCACACCCCAATGCCTCTCCAGACCCTCTGGAATCCACCACAAGGTCTGCCTCCAATGTGAGCTCCCTGGGGTCAGAGAACTCACTCTCAAACAGGTGTTGGCATAGCTCTGGAAAACTGGGACTTAAAGTATGCTCTCCCAGAATTGGATCACACAGCCCCCTAGCAGGGTTAACCAAACTATCCTTCACCTCTCCATTCAGCGCCTCACACACATACTCCACACCATTCTCCTGAGACTGGCCAGACAGTAGACTGTCTCTGTCACACAACCCACACTCTTCTGGGCGGTCCTTACACTCACCCACCAGGACCTCAACCATGGGGGAATCCCTCCCACCACTAGGACCATGAACTCCTACGCCAGCCACCCTATTCCCTTCAGGGACGCTGCGCACTACTGGAGCTACCTCATGCCCTTGAACCTCCTGGTGTAAGTTAACCCCCTCCAAGTCAGGTGCCATATCTCTAGGTGCGCGCGCTATGCTGTCAGCACTAGGTACCTGAATGTTGCTGCCACCAGCTGAGCTGGACTCCACCTCCAACTCAGCAAAGCTCCATCTGCGAGCTACACACATCTCTGGATGTTGGGCTGACGCCCTCCTGGCTTCAAGCTCCAAATCAAGTTCTCTCATCCTCAAGTAGTGAGCTCTTTGGCGTTCTTGCGCTTCCATTGCCAATTTCTGCTTCTCCATTTCCAATTGTCCTTTTAATCTCGCCATCTCCATTTCATGTGCCCTGGTTGCTGCCCTGTCTGCCAACTCCTCTGGCGACAGGCATCTGGTTGCTGCCTTTTCCATCCTCACTGAACCAGGCATGACGTCTTCAAAAACACATGGAGATCTCCCAGCAAAATTAAACAAAATGGAAATCTGTGGCTGCGTTATAGGTCTGCTCTCACTATGTGGTGATCAGCAATTCACTGTATGTCAATCACAAATGCAAATTCGCAAATCCTCACCGCTGCGTCCAATGTTAGAATTGGGGGTCTCTGGTTGGCGCAAGTATGCACTTGTGACAAGCAGGGACCCTCTCCTCTAAGTCAGGGCAAAGGATGACCCCTTAGAATGACCCTTGCTCCCCCTCTAGGTGCGTGGCGTGAGCAGCCAAGGCTATTCTCCAGGCATTAGTTAGTTAAGCATTTGTAATCACACACACAGTAAAATACACCAATCCCCCCACAAATGGACACCAAGCTGTGAGTATATAAAAATACGCTTCTTTATGTAAAATATATATATCTCTTAGGTCAGACTTATCACAAGACCAAATAACGTTTCTGGTGCACCACAGGTTGTAAATAGGCAAAGGTTCTCTTTCAAATGTTCCACCAACAGTTCTTTGTTGTAGGTTAAATTGCACTTTCAGTCTTTAAAACGGATGTTTCTATTAAAATTCCTTCTCGGCAAGTTTCTCTGTCCCAAATTACTTTGCTCTCGCTTCCTGGGCCGGTTCCAGGGACCTTAGGCCAGTCTTAGGCCCTCTGTGCGCTTCGCAGCGCTTCTGTGCACTCTACACGGGAGAAATCACGGCACCCTACCAAGTCTCACGCATCTGGCGTGGGGCGCGATCGGCCCGGCCGGGTCTCGTGGAGCGGATGGCCCCCCCCCTGGTCTGCGGGACCCACACGGGGGGACACACCGACCTCAGAGCTGTCCAGGAGGAGGGAAGGCCAAAGAACCCAGCGCAGCCCCAGTCACTCGGGCAGGGGCTCAGATTGCAGCCTCGGCTTCCCGACAGTTAAAGGATTCCAGCGGGAGGGGCTGGAGCGCTCTCGCAGCGCGGAGCTGCAGGCAGGCACACAGAGAGCGGTGCGAGTCAGCTGGAAAGGGCGGCTCGCACCACAGCTGATTCCAGGACCTGGGGCACTCGCAGGCAGGGACGGCCAAAGGGGGAAACAAACGTTGCGGGCCCCTAGCCCGGGGGGACTTCAAAAGCACACGATCACTTCTTCTTTGATGGGGTTGGGCCGAGTCGGCACAGGCAGCGCGACTCGGTCCGGTTAGCACTTTGGGATCCCGTCTGACAGCGGAGGATCTCCGGGGGTGACACGCAGCACAGGGGGCCCTCAGTACCGACGGTACAGCGAGGGGGCTCCCTTCTCAGTGCGGCGCGGCCTCTCCTGGGGGCAGAGCACAGCGGGGCGGCCGGGTGCAAAGGCAATGCACGGGCGGCCGTCCAGGCTACAGATGGCTCACGTCCCCGGGATTCCGGCGGGAGGGGTAAAAATCACGCTCAGGCGCTCCGTTAAGACAGGCAGGGGTAGAGGAGCGGCCGGCCTTAGCCCTGGGGCAGAGAGCGACTCCGGTCGGAGCGAGGATCTCAAGGGCAAGAGGGCAGGCTGGCTCCCGAGTACCACGGCCCTAGGAGGGGGCGAGAGGGGGCAGATTTCACCTCCGGCGGGAGGAAATACTCGGCCTCAGGCAGGGGACGAGCCAAAGCACAGGAGAACCCACTGGTCCTGGGGTTCAGTTCAGGGGGCAAGCTCAATCAAGCCCTTGGAGAATATTTAGAGCACAAAGCAGCAAAGTCTTTAAAGCAAGTCTTCTCCTCTCCTTTCTCAGCAAGGCAAGCAGCAGGCCAGTCTTTCTCCAGCGTCTCTTCTCCTTCTAGTCGGGTAGAGGTCCTTTGTGGTAAAACAGGATTCTGATTTACAAGGAGCAGGGCTCCTACTTTTATACACAGTTTCTTTTGTTCTCACTGGCCAGGGGGGCCTCTGCATAACTGCTCTCAGCTCCTGAGCACTTGTGGTGGGTACTTCTGCTTCTGCATTCAGTGTGAGGGCAGGCACATCAGCCGCTCCCCAGGGGGGCGGAGCCGGCATTGTGAGGACAGGGGCAGCCTGAGCACTTTGTTGACAAGCTTCGGTCCTTCCTGGGCCAGGTGCAGGCTGAGTCATCAGTCGCTCCCCAGGAGGGCGGAGCCAGCATTGTGGGGGCAGAGCACAGCCTGATGCATCATTCAGGGGAAACTCCCACCACCCACTAAGGTGTCATCCTGCTATTCACAACCTGTCAACTCCCAGCCCTGTCACTCACACAACTCAGACAGTCAGATACACACAAAAGCAGAGGCGGGCTGAAATGGTTAGACAAGCAAATGCTAGCTTTCTAAAAGTAGCATTTGCAAACACAGGATATTAAAATAAACTTTACTAAAAGAAGTATTTTATTATTCTGAGTTCAGGCATACTCAACATTAATTTCTACCATGTTCCCTGAGCCTGCTGGGATTATAGAGTGTAATAATTCCAGCAGCCCACCTGGCCTAAAGGGAACTGGTAGCCTTACAATAGTGAAAAACGAATTTGGCAGTAATTCACTATTAGGACATGCCACACACACCAGAGCATGTCCTACCTTACACTTACAATGCACCCTGCCCTTGGGCCTACCATAGGGGTGACTAATATGAAGTTAAGGGAAGGTTTAGGGGCTGGCAAGCGGGTGCACTTGCCCAGCCAGCATGACAGTACCAGACTGCATGCAGGTTCTGCAATGGCAGACCCTAGACACATTTTAAGGCTGCTTCTGTGGGTGGCGCAACCAGCGCTGCAGGCCCACTAGCAGTATTGGCATTTACAAGCCCTGGCACTCCTGGTGCACTTTACTGGGGACTGATAGTAAATCCAATGAACCAATCAGGTATACCAAACACAGTTATACTTTATACAGGGAGAGCATATGCACTTTAGCACTGGTCAGCAGTGGTAAAGTGCCCAGAGTCATTAAACCAACAAAAACAGGTATTGGAGAGTATTGGAGGAAGGCAAAAAGTTTAGGGATGACCCTGCCAAGAGGGTCAGGTCCAACAAGGGAGTTAAAGAAGGAGGTGGGGTGGAAGAGAGCAGCAGATCAGCACAGGAGAAGAGAACGGAATTAAAGAAGGAGGCGGGTGGAAGAGAACTGCAGATCGGCACAGGAGAAGAGAACAGGGAGTTAGAAAAAGTGACGGGTGGAAGAGAACAGCAGATTAGCACAGGAGAAGAGAACAGGGAGTTAAAGAAGGAGGCGGGTGGAAGAGAGCAGCAGATCAGCACAGCAAAAGAGAACAGGGAGTTAAAGATGGAGGTGGGGTGGAAGAGAGCAGCAGATCAGCACGAGAGAAGAGAAGAGAACAGGGAGTTAGAGAATGAGGTGGGTGGAAGAGAGGAACATATCAGCACAGCAGAAGAGAACAGGGAGTTAAAGAAGGAGGTGGGGTGGAAGAGAGCAGCAGATCAGCAGAAGTTAACAGGGAGTTAAAGAAGGAGGCGGGGTGGAAGAGAGCAGTAGATCAGCACAGGAGAAGAGAAGAGAACAGGGAGTTAGAGAAGGAGGCAGGGTGGAAGAGAGCAGCAGATCAGCACGAGAGAAGAAAAGAGAACAGGGAGTTAGAGAATGAGGTGGGTGGAAGAGAGGAACAGATCACCACAGTAGAAGAGAACAGGGAGTTAAAGAAGGAGGTGGGGTGGAAGAGAGCAGCAGATCAGCAGAAGTTAACAGGGAGTTAAAGAAGGAGGTGGGTGGAAGAAAGCAACAGATCAGCACAGGAGAAGAGAAGAGAACAGGGAGTTAGAGAAGGAGGCAGTTGGAAGAGAGCAGCAGATCAGCACAAGAGAAGAGAACAGGGAGATAAAGAAGAATGTGGGGTGGAAGGGAGCAGCAGAACAGCACAGGAGAAGAGTAGAGAACAGGGTGTTAAAGAAGGAGGTGGGGTGGAAGAGAGCAGCAGATCAGCACAGGAGAAGAGAACAGGGAGTTAAAGAAGGATGCGGGTGGAAAGAACAGAAGATTAGCACAGGAGAAAAAACAGGGAGTTAAAGTAGGAGGCAGGTGGAAGAGAACAACAGATCGGCACAGGAGAAGAGAAGAGAACAGGGAGCTAGAAAAGAAGGCGGTGAAAGAGAGCAGCAGATCAGTACGGGAGAAGAGAAGAGAACAGGGAATTAGAGATGAAGGTGGGTGGAAGAGAGCAGCAGATCAGCAGAGCAAAAGAAATCGGAGTGAAAGAAGGAGGCGGGTCGAAGAGAGCAGTAGATCAGCACAAGAGAAGAGAACAGGGAGTTAAAGAAGGAGGTGGGGTGGAAGAGAGCAGCATATCAGCACAGGAGAAGAGAATAGAACAGGGAGTTAAAGAAGGAGGTGGGGTGGAAGAGAGCAGCAGATCAGCACAGGAGAAAAGAACAGGGAGTTAAAGAAAGAGGCGGGTGGAAAAGAACATTAAATCGGCGCAGGAGAAGAGAACCGGGAGTTACAGAAGGAGAAGTGTGGAAGAGCGCAGCAGATCAGCAGAGGAGAAGAGAACACGGAGTTAGAGAAAGAGGTGGGTAGAAGAGAACAACAGATCAGCACGGGAGAAGAAAACAGGGAGCTAGAGAAGGAGGCGCTGGAAGGGAACAGCAGATCAGCAAGAGAGAAGAGAACAGGGAGTTGGAGAAGGGGGCGGGTGGATGAGAGCAGCAGATCAGCATGGGAGAAGAGAACAGGGAGTTAAAGAAGGAGGCGGGGTGGAAGAGATCAGCAGATCAGCACAGGAGAAGAGAACAGGGAGTTAAAGAAGGAGGTGGGGTGGAAGAGAGCAGTAGATCAGCACAGGAGAAGAGAACACGGACTTAAAGAAGGAGGGGGTGTGGAAGAGAGCAGCACATCAGCACAGGAGAAGAGAGCAGGGAATTAAAAAAGGAGGCGGTGGAAGAGAGCAGCAGATCGGTACAGGAAAAGAGAACAGGGAGTTAGAAAAAGAGGTGGGTGGAAGAGAACAGCAGATCAGCAAAGGAGAAGAGAACAGGGAGTTAAACAAGGAGGTGGGGTGGAAGAGAACAGCAGATCGGCACAGGAGAAGAGAAGAGAACAGGGAGCTAGAAAAGAAGGCGGTGAAAGAGAGCAGCAGATCAGTACGGGAGAAGAGAAGAGAACAGTGAATTAGAGATGAAGGTGGGTGGAAGAGAGCAGCAGATCAGCACAGCAAAAGAAATCGGAGTGAAAGAAGGAGGCGGGTCGAAGAGAGCAGCAGATCAGCACAAGAGAAGAGAACAGGGAGTTAAAGAAGGAGGTGGATTGGAAGAGAGCAGCAGATCAGCACAGGAGAAGAGAACAGGGAATTAAAGAAGGAGGTGGGTGGAAGAAAACAGCAGATCGGCACAGGAGAAGAGAACAGGGAGTTAGAGAAAGAGGCGGGTCGAAGCGAACAGCAGATTAGCACAGGAGAAGAGAACAGGGAGTTAAAGAAGGAGGCGGGTGGAAGAGAGCAGCAGATCAGCACAGCAAAAGAGAACAGGGAGTTAAAGAAGGAGGTGAGGTGGAAGAGAGCAGCAGATCAGCATGAGAGAAGAGAAGAGAACAGGGAATTGGAGAATGAGGTGGGTGGAAGAGAGTAACGGATCAGCACAGCAGAAGAGAACAGGGAGTTAAAGAAGGAGGTGGGGTGGAAGAGAGCAGCAGATCAGCACAGGAGAAGAGAACAGGGAGTTAAGGAAGGAAGCGGGTGGAAGAGAACAGCATATTAGCACAGGACAAGAGAACAGGGAGTTAGAGAAGGAGGCTGGTTGAAAGAGAACAGCAGATCAGCACAGGAGAAGAGAACAGGGAGTTGGAGAAGGGAAAGGGGTGGAAGAGAGCAACAAATCAGCATGGGAGAAGAAAACAGGGAGTTAAAGAAGGAGGCGGGTGGAAGAGAACAGCAGATTAGCAGAGGAGAAGAGAACAGGGAGGTAAAGAAGGAGTCGGGGTGGAAGCGAGCAGCAGATCAGCACAGAAGAGAATAGAACAGTGAGTTACAGAAGGAGGCGGGTGGAAGAGAGCAGCAGATCAGCACAGGAGAAGAGAACAGGGAGTTAAAGAAGGAGTTGGGGTGGAAGAGAACAGCAAATCGGCGCAGGAGAAGAACCAGGAGTTACGGAAGGAGGCGGGTGGAAGAGAACAGCCGATCAGAAGAGGAGAAGAGAACAGGGAGTTAGAGAAAGAGGATGGTGGAAGAGAACAACAGATCAGCACGGGAGAAGAAAACAGGGAGTTAGAGAAGGAGGCGGTGGAAGGGAACAGCAGATCAGCAAGGGAGAAGAGAACAGGGAGTTGGAGAAGGGGGCAGGGTGTAAGAGAGCAGCAGATCACCATGGGAGAAGAGAACAGGGAGCTAGAAAAGGAGGCGGTGGAAGAGAGCAGCAGATCAGTACGGGAGAAGAGAAGAGAACAGGGAATTAGAGAAGGAGGTGGGTGGAAGAGAGCAGCAGATCAGCATAGCAAAAGAAATCAGAGTGAAAGAAGGAGGCGGGTCGAAGAGAGCAGCAGATCAGCACAAGAGAAGTTAACAGGGAGTTAAAGAAGGAGGTGGGGTGGAAGATAGCAGCAGATCAGCACAGGAGAAGAGAACGGAATTAAAGAAGGAGGCGGGTGGGAGAGAACAGCAGATCGGCACAGGAGAAGAGAACAGGGAGTTAGAAAAAGTGGCGGGTGGAAGTGAACAGCAGATTAGCACAGGAGAGGAGAACAGGGAGTTAAAGAAGGAGGCGGGTGGAAGAGAGCAGCAGATCAGCACAGCAAAAGAGAACAGGGAGTTAAAGAAGGAGGCGGGATGGAAGAGAGCAGCAGATCAGCACGAGAGAAGAGAAGAGAACAGGGAGTTAGAGAATGAGGTGGGTGGAAGAGAGGAACAGATCAGCACAGCAGAAGAGAACAGGGAGTTAAAGAAGAAGGTGGGGTGAAAGAGAGCAGCAGATCAGCAGAAGTTAACAGGAGTTAAAGAAGGAGGCGGGGTGGAAGAGAGCAGCAGATCAGCACAGGAGAAGAGAAGAGAACAGGGAGTTAGAGAAGGAGGCAGGGTGGAAGAGAGCAGCAGATCAGCACGAGAGAAGAGAAGAGAACAGGGAGTTAGAGAATGAGGTGGGTGGAAGAGAAGAACAGATCAGCACAGCAGGAGAGAACAGGGAGTTAAAGAAGGAGGTGGGGTGGAAGAGAGCAGCAGATCAGCAGAAGTTAACAGGGAGTTAAAGAAGGAGGTGGGTGGAAGAAAGCAACAGATCAGCACAGGAGAAGAGAAGAGAACAGGGAGTTAGAGAAGGAGGCAGTTGGAAGAGAGCAGCAGATCAGCACAAGAGAAGAGAACAGGGAGATAAAGAAGAATGTGGGGTGGAAGGGAGCAGCAGAACAGCACAGGAGAAGAGAAGAGAACAGGGTGTTAAAGAAGGAGGTGGGGTGGAAGAGAGCAGCAGATCAGCACAAGACAAGAGAATGGAATTAAAGAAGGAGGCGGGTGGAAGAGAACAGCAAATCGGCACAGGAGAAGAGAACAGGGAGTTAGAAAAAGAGGCGGGTGGAAGAGAACAGCAGATCAGCACAGGATAAGAGAACAGGGAGTTAAAGAAGGAGGTGGGGTGGAAGAGAACAGCAGATCGGCACAGGAGAAGAGAAGAGAACAGGGAGCTAGAAAAGGAGGCGGTGGAAGAGAGCAGCAGATCAGTACGGGAGAAGAGAAGAGAACAGGGAATTAGAGAAGGAGGTGGGGTGGAAGAGAGCAGCAGATCAGCACAGGAGAAGAGAACGGAATTAAAGAAGGAGGCGGGTGGAAGAGAACAGCAGATCGGCACAGGAGAAGAGAACAGGGAGTTAGAGAAAGTGGCGGGTGGAAGAGAACAGCAGATTAGCACAGGAGAAGAGAACAGGGAGTTAAAGAAGGAGGCGGGTGGAAGAGAGCAGCAGACAAGCACAGCAAAAGAGAACAGGGAGTTAAAGAAGGAGGTGGGGTGGATGAGAGCAGCAGATCAGCACGAGAGAAGAGAAGAGAACGGAGTTAGAGAATGAGGTGGGTGGAAGAGAGGAACATATCAGCACAGTAGAAGAGAATAGGGAGTTAAAGAAGGAGGTGGGGTGGAAGAGAGCAGCAGCTCAGCAGAAGTTAACAGGGAGTTAAAGAAGGAGGCGGGGTGGAAGAGAGCAGCAGATCAGCACAGGAGCAGAGAAGAGAACAGGGAGTTAGAGTAGGAGGCAGGGTGGAAGAGAGCAGCAGATCAGCACAAGAGAAGAGAACAGGGAGTTAGAGAATGAGGTGGGTGGAAGAGAGGAACAGATCAGCACAGCAGAGGAGAACAGGGAGTTAAAGAAGGAGGTGGGGTGGAAGAGAGCAGCAGATCAGCAGAAGTTAACAGGGAGTTAAAGAAGGAGGCTGGTGGAAGAGAGCAACAGATCAGCACAGGAGAAGAGAAGAGAACAGGGAGTTAGAGAAAGAGGTGGGGTACAAGAGAACAGCAAATCGGCGCCGGAGAAGAGAACCAGGAGTTACAGAAGGAGGCGGGTGGAAGAGCGCAGCAGATCAGAAGAGGAGAAGAGAACAGGGAGTTAGAGAAAGAGGTGGGTGGAAGAGAACAACAGATCAGCACGGGAGAAGAAAACAGGGAGTTAGAGAAGGAGGCGGTGGAAGTGAACAGCAGATCAGCAAGGGAGAAGAGAACAGGGAGTTGGAGAAGGGGGCAGGGTGGAAGGGAGCAGCAGATCAGCATGGGAGAACAGAACAGAGAGTTAAAGAAGGAGGCGGGTGGAAGAGAGCAGCAGATCAGCACAGGAGAAGAGGAGAGAACAGGGAGTTAAAGAAGGAGGTGGGGTGGAAGAGAGCAGCAGATCAGCACAGGAGAAGAGAACAGGGAGTTAAAGAAGGATGCGGGTGGAAGAGAACAGCAGATCAGCACAGGAGAAAAGAACAGGGAGTTAAAGAAGGAGGCGGGTGGAAGAGAGCAGCATATCAGCACAGAAGAAGAGAACAGGGAGTTAAAGAAGGAGGTGGGGTGGAAGAGAGCAGCAGATCAGCACAGGAGAAGAGAACAGGGAGTAAAAGAAGGAGGTGGGGTGGAAGAGAGCAGCATATCAGCACAGGAGAAGAGAACAGGGAGTTAAAGAAGGAGGCGGGTGGAAGAGAACAGCAGATCGGCACAGGAGAAGAGAACAGGGAGTTAGAAAAAGAGGCGGGTGGAGGAGAACAGCAGATCAGCACAGGATAAGAGAACAGGGAGTTAAAGAAGGAGGTGGGGTGGAAGAGAACAGCAGATCGGCACAGGAGAAGAGAAGAGAACAGGGAGCTAGAAAAGGAGGCGGTGCAACAGAGCAGCAGATCAGTACGGGAGAAGAGAAGAGAACAGGGAATTAGAGAAGGAGGTGGGTGGAAGAGAGCAGCAGATCAGCACAGCAAAAGAAATTGGAGTGAAAGAAGGAGGCGGGTCGAAGAGAGCAGCAGATCAGCACAAGAGAAGAGAACAGGGAGTTAAAGAAGGAGGTGGAGTGGAAGAGAGCAGCAGATCAGCACAGGAGAAGAGAACGGAATTAAAGAAGGAAGCGGGTGGAAGAGAACAGCAGCTCGGCACAGGAGAAGAGAACAGGGAGTTAGAGAAAGTGACAGGTGGAAGAGAACAGCAGATGAGAACAGGAGAATAGAACAGGGAATTAAAGGAGGAGGCGGGTGGAAGAGAGCAGCAGATCAGCACAGCAAAAGAGAACAGGGAGTAAAAGAAGGAGGTGGGCTGGAAGAGAGCAGCAGATCAGCACGAGAGAAGAGAAGAGAACAGGGAGTTAGAGAATGAGGTGGGTGGAAGAGAGGAACATATCAACACAGCAGAAGAGAACAGGGAGTTAAAGAAGGAGGTGGGGTGGAAAAGAGCAGCAGATCAGCACGAGGGAAGAAAAGAGAACAGGGAGTTAGAGAATGAGGTGGGTGGAAGAGAGCAGCAGATCAGCACAGAAGAAGAGAACAGGGAGTTAAAGAAGGAGGTGGGGTGGAAGAGAGCAGCAGATCAGCACAGGAGAAGAGAACAGGGAGTAAAAGAAGGAGTTGGGGTGGAAGAGAGCAGCATATCAGCACAGGAGAAGAGAACAGGGAGTTAAAGAAGGAGGCGGGTGGAAGAGAACAGCAGATCGGCACAGGAGAAGAGAACAGGGAGTTAGAAAAAGAGGCGGGTGGAGGAGAACAGCAGATCAGCACTTGATAAGAGAACAGGGAGTTAAAGAAGGAGGTGGGGTGGAAGAGAACAGCAGATCGGCACAGGAGAAGAGAAGAGAACAGGGAGCTAGAAAAGGAGGCGGTGCAACAGAGCAGCAGATCAGTACGGGAGAAGAGAAGAGAACAGGGAATTAGAGAAGGAGGTGGGTGGAAGAGAGAAGCAGATCAGCACAGCAAAAGAAATCGGAGTGAAAGAAGGAGGCGGGTCGAAGAGAGCAGCAGATCAGCACAAGAGAAGAGAACAGGGAGTTAAAGAAGGAGGTGGGGTGGAAGAGAGCAGCAGATCAGCACAGGAGAAGAGAACGGAATTCAAGAAGGAAGCGGGTGGAAGAGAACAGCAGCTTGGCACAGGAGAAGAGAACAGGGAGTTAGAGAAAGTGACAGGTGGAAGAGAACAGCAGATGAGAACAGGAGAAGAGAACAGGGAATTAAAGGAGGAGGCGGGTGGAAGATAGCAGCAGATCAGCACAGCAAAAGAGAACAGGGAGTTAAAGAAGGAGGTGGGCTGGAAGAGAGCAGCAGATCAGCACGAGAGAAGAGAAGAGAACAGGGAGTTAGAGAATGAGGTGGGTGGAAGAGAGGAACATATCAACACAGCAGAAGAGAACAGGGAGTTAAAGAAGGAGGTGGGGTGGAAAAGAGCAGCAGATCAGCACGAGGGAAGAAAAGAGAACAGGGAGTTAGAGAATGAGGTGGGTGGAAGAGAGCAGCAGATCAGCACGAGAGAAGAAAAGAGAACAGCGAGTTAGAGAATGAGGTGGGTGGAAGAGAGGAACAGATCAGCAGAGCAGAAGAGAACAGGGAGTTAAAGAAGGAGGTGGGGTGGAAGAGAGCAGCAGATCAGCAGAAGTTAACAGGGAGTTAAAAAAGGAGGTGGGTGGAAGAAAGCAACAGATCAGCACAGGAGAAGAGAAGAGAACAGGGAGTTAGAGAAGGAGGCAGTTGGAAGAGAGCAGCAGATCAGCACAAGAGAAGAGAACAGGGAGTTAAAGAAGAATGTGGGGTGGAAGGGAGCAGCAGAACAGCACAGGAGAAGAGAAGAGAACAGGGTGTTAAAGAAGGAGGTGGGGTGGAAGAGAGCAGCAGATCAGCACAGGAGAAGAGAACAGGGAGTTAAAGAAGGATGCGGTGGAAAGAACAGAAGATTAGCACAGGAGAAAAAACAGGGAGTTAAAGTAGGAGGCAGGTGGAAGAGAACAACAGATCGGCACAGGAGAAGAGAAGAGAACGGAGTTAAAGAAGGAGGCGGGGTGGAAGAAAGCAGCAGATCAGCACAGGAGAAGAGAATAGAACAGGGAGTTAAAGAAGGAGGTGGGTGGAAGAGAGCAGCAGATCAGCACAGGAGAAAAGAACAGGGCGTTAAAGAAGGAGGCGGTGGAAAAGAACATTAAATCGGCGCAGGAGAAGAGAACCTGGAGTTACAGAAGGAGAAGTGTGGAAGAGAACAGCAGATTAGCACAGGAGAAGAGAACAGGGAGTTAAAGAAGGAGGCGGGTGGAAGAGAGCAGCAGATCAGCACAGCAAAAGAGAACAGGGAGTTAAAGATGGAGGTGGGGTGGAAGAGAGCAGCAGATCAGCACGAGAGAAGAAAAGAGAACAGGGAGTTAGAGAATGAGGTGGGTGGAAGAGAGGAACAGATCAGCACAGCAGAAGAGAACAGGGAGTTAAAGAAGGAGGTGGGGTGGAAGAGAGCAGCAGATCAGCAGAAGTTAACAGGGAGTTAAAGAAGGAGGTGGGTGGAAGAAAGCAACAGATCAGCACAGGAGAAGAGAACACGGAGTTAGAGAAAGAGGTGGGTAGAAGAGAACAACAGATCAGCACGGGAGAAGAAAACAGGGAGTTAGAGAAGGAGGCGGTGGAAGAGAACAGCAGATCAGCAAGTGAGAAGAGAACAGGGAGTTGGAGAAGGGGGCGGGTGGAAGAGAGCAGCAGATCAGCATGGGAGAAGAGAACAGGGAGTTAAAGAAGGAGGCGGGGTGGAAGAGATCAGCAGATCAGCACAGGAGAAGAGAACAGGGAGTTAAAGAAGGAGGTGGGGTGGAAGAGAGCAGTAGATCAGCACAGGAGAAAAGAACAGGGAGTTAAAGAAGGAGGGGGTGTGGGAGAGAGTAGCACATCAGCACAGGAGAAGAGAGCAGGGAGTTAAAAAGGAGGCGGGTGGAAGAGAGCAGCAGATCGGCACAGGAGAAGAGAACAGGGAGTTAGAAAAAGAGGCTGGTGGAAGAGAAAAGCAGATCAGCACAGGAGAAGAGAACAGGGAGTTAAAGAAGGAGGTGGGGTGGAAGAGAACAGCAGATCGGCACAGGAGAAGAGAAGAGAACAGGGAGCTAGAAAGGGAGGCGGTGAAAGAGAGCAGCAGATCAGTACGGGAGAAGAGAAGAGAACAGGGAATTAGAGAAAGAGGTGGGTGGAAGAGAGCAGCAGATCAGCACAGCAAAAGAGTCGGAGTGAAAGAAGGAGGCGGGTCGAAGAGAGCAGCAGATCAGCACAAGAGAAGAGAACAGGGAGTTAAAGAAGGAGGTGGGGTGGAAGAGAGCAGCAGATGAGCAGAAGTTAACAGGGAGTTAAAGAAGGAGGCGGGGTGGAAGAAAGCAGCAGATCAGCACAGGAGAAGAGAAGAGAACAGGGAGTTAGAGAAGGAGGCAGGGTGGAAGAGAGCAGCAGATCAGCACGAGAGAAGAAAAGAGAACAGGGAGTTAGAGAATGAGGTGGGTGGAAGAGAGGAACAGATCAGCACAGCAGAAGAGAACAGGGAGTTAAAGAAGGAAGTGGGGTGGAAGAGAGCAGCAGATCAGCAGAAGTTAACAAGGAGTTAAAGAAGGAGGTGGGTGGAAGAAAGCAACAGATCAGCACAGGAGAAGAGAACAGGGAGTTAGAGAAGGAGGCAGTTGGAAGAGAGCAGCAGATCAGCACAAGAGAAGAGAACAGGGAGATAAAGAAGAATGTGGGGTGGAAGGGAGCAGCAGAACAGCACAGGAGAAGAGAAGAGAACAGGGTGTTAAAGAAGGAGGTGGGGTGGAAGAGAGCAGCATATCAGCACAAGACAAGAGAACGGAATTAAAGAAGGAGGCGGGTGGAAGAGAACAGCAGATCGGCACAGGAGAAGAGAACAGGGAGTTAGAAAAAGAGGCGGTGGAGGAGAACAGCAGATCAGCACAGGATAAGAGAACAGGGAGTTAAAGAAAGAGGTGGGGTGGAAGAGAGCAGCAGATCGGCACAGGAGAAGAGAAGAGAACAGGGGACTAGAATAGGAGGCGGTGGAAGAGAGCAGCAGATCAGTACGGGAGAAGAGAAGAGAACAGGGAATTAGAGAAGGAGGTGGGGTGGAAGAGAGCAGCAGATCAGCACAGCAAAAGAAATTGGAGTGAAAGAAGGGGGCGGGTCGAAGAGAGCAGCAGATCAGCACAAGAGAAGAGAACAGGGAGTTAAAGAAGGAGGTGGGGTGGAAGAGAGCAGCAGATCAGCACAGGAGAAGAGAACGGAATTAAAGAAGGAGGCGGGTGGAAGAGAACAGCAGATCGGCACAGGAGAGGAGAACAGGGAGTTAGAGAAAGTGGCGGGTGGAAGAGAACAGCAGATTAGCACCGGAGAAGAGAACAGGGAGTTAAAGAAGGAGGCGGGTGGAAGAGAGCAGCAGACAAGCACAGCAAAAGAGAACAGGGAGTTAAAGAAGGAGGTGGGGTGGATGAGAGCAGCAGATCAGCACGAGAGAAGAGAAGAGAACGGAGTTAGAGAATGAGGTGGGTGGAAGAGAGGAACATATCAGCACAGTAGAAGAGAATAGGGAGTTAAAGAAGGAGGTGGGATGGAAGAGAGCAGCAGATCAGCAGAAGTTAACAGGGAGTTAAAGAAGGAGGCGGGGTGGAAGAGAGCAGCAGATCAGCACAGGAGAAGAGAAGAGAACAGGGAGCTAGAGTAGGAGGCAGGGTAGAAGAGAGCAGCAGATCAGCACAAGAGAAGAGAAGCGAACAGGGAGTTAGAGAATGATGTGGGTGGAAGAGAGGAACAGATCAGCACAGCAGAGGAGAACAGGGAGTTAAAGAAGGAGGTGGGGTGGAAGAGAGCAGCAGATCAGCAGAAGTTAACAGGGAGTTAAAGAAGGAGGCTGGTGGAAGAGAGCAACAGATCAGCACAGGAGAAGAGAAGAGAACAGGGAGTTAGAGAAGGAGGTGGGGTACAAGAGAACAGCAAATCGGCGCCGGAGAAGAGAACCAGGAGTTACAGAAGGAGGCGGGTGGAAGAGCGCAGCAGATCAGAAGAGGAGAAGAGAACAGGGAGTTAGAGAAAGAGGTGGGTGGAAGAGAACAACAGATCAGCACGGGAGAAGAAAACAGGTTAGAGAAGGAGGCGGTGGAAGTGAACAGCAGATCCGCAAGGGAGAAGAGAACAGGGAGTTGAAGAAGGGGGCAGGGTGGAAGGGAGCAGCAGATCAGCATGGGAGAACAGAACAGAGAGTTAAAGAAGGAGGCGGGTGGAAGAGAGCAGCAGATCAGCACAGGAGAAGAGGAGAGAACAGGGAGTTAAAGAAGGAGGTGGGGTGGAAGAGAGCAGCAGATCAGCACAGGAGAAGAGAACAGGGAGTTAAAGAAGGATGCGGGTGGAAGAGAACAGCAGATCAGCACAGGAGAAAAGAACAGGGAGTTAAAGAAGGAGGCGGGTGGAAGAGAGCAGCATATCAGCACAGAAGAAGAGAACAGAGAGTTAAAGAAGGAGGTGGGGTGGAAGAGAGCAGCAGATCAGCACAGGAGAAGAGAACAGGGAGTAAAAGAAGGAGGTGGGGTGGAAGAGAGCAGCATATCAGCACAGGAGAAGAGAACAGGGAGTTAAAGAAGGAGGCGGGTGGAAGAGAACAGCAGATCGGCACAGGAGAAGAGAACAGGGAGTTAGAAAAAGAGGCGGGTGGAGGAGAACAGCAGATCAGCACAGGATAAGAGAACAGGGAGTTAAAGAAGGAGGTGGGGTGGAAGAGAACAGCAGATCGGCACAGTAGAAGAGAAGAGAACAGGGAGCTAGAAAAGGAGGCGGTGCAACAGAGCAGCAGATCAGTACGGGAGAAGAGAAGAGAACAGGGAATTAGAGGAGGAGGTGGGTGGAAGAGAGAAGCAGATCAGCACAGCAAAAGAAATCGGAGTGAAAGAAGGAGGCGGGTCGAAGAGAGCAGCAGATCAGCACAAGAGAAGAGAACAGGGAGTTAAAGAAGGAGGTGGGGTGGAAGAGAGCAGCAGATCAGCACAGGAGAAGAGAACGGAATTAAAGAAGGAAGCGGGTGGAAGAGAACAGCAGCTCGGCACAGGAGAAGAGAACAGGGAGTTAGAGAAAGTGACAGGTGGAAGAGAACAGCAGATGAGAACAGGAGAAGAGAACAGGGAATTAAAGGAGGAGGCGGGTGGAAGAGAGCAGCAGATCAGCACAGCAAAAGAGAACAGGGAGTTAAAGAAGGAGGTGGGCTGGAAGAGAGCAGCAGATCAGCACGAGAGAAGAGAAGAGAACAGGGAGTTAGAGAATGAGGTGGGTGGAAGAGAGGAACATATCAACACAGCAGAAGAGAACAGGGAGTTAAAGAAGGAGGTGGGGTGGAAAAGAGCAGCAGATCAGCACGAGGGAAGAAAAGAGAACAGGGAGTTAGAGAATGAGGTGGGTGGAAGAGAGCAGCAGATCAGCACAGAAGAAGAGAACAAGGAGTTAAAGAAGGAGGTGGGGTGGAAGAGAGCAGCAGATCAGCACAGGAGAAGAGAACAGGGAGTAAAAGAAGGAGGTGGGGTGGAAGAGAGCAGCATATCAGCACAGGAGAAGAGAACAGGGAGTTAAAGAAGGAGGCGGGTGGAAGAGAACAGCAGATCGGCACAGGAGAAGAGAACAGGGAGTTAGAAAAAGAGGTGGGTGGAGGAGAACAGCAGATCAGCACAGGATAAGAGAACAGGGAGTTAAAGAAGGAGGTGGGGTGGAAGAGAACAGCAGATCGGCACAGGAGAAGAGAAGAGAACAGGGAGCTAGAATAGGAGGCGGTGCAACAGAGCAGCAGATCAGTACGGGAGAAGAGAAGAGAACAGGGAATTAGAGAAGGAGGTGGGTGGAAGAGAGAAGCAGGTCAGCACAGCAAAAGAAATCGGAGTGAAAGAAGGAGGCGGGTCGAAGAGAGCAGCAGATCAGCACAAGAGAAGAGAACAGGGAGTTAAAGAAGGAGGTGGGGTGGAAGAGAGCAGCAGATCAGCACAGGAGAAGAGAACGGAATTAAAGAAGGAAGCGGGTGGAAGAGAACAGCAGCTCGGCACAGGAGAAGAGAACAGGGAGTTAGAGAAAGTGACAGGTGGAAGAGAACAGCAGATGAGAACAGGAGAAGAGAACAGGGAATTAAAGGAGGAGGCGGGTGGAAAGGAGCAGCAGATCAGCACAGCAAAAGAGAACAGGGAGTTAAAGAAGGAGGTGGGCTGGAAGAGAGCAGCAGATCAGCACGAGAGAAGAGAAGAGAACAGGGAGTTAGAGAATGAGGTGGGTGGAAGAGAGGAACATATCAACACAGCAGAAGAGAACAGGGAGTTAAAGAAGGAGGTGGGGTGGAAAAGAGCAGCAGATCAGCACGAGGGAAGAAAAGAGAACAGGGAGTTAGAGAATGAGGTGGGTGGAAGAGAGCAGCAGATCAGCACGAGAGAAGAAAAGAGAACAGGGAGTTAGAGAATGAGGTGGGTGGAAGAGAGGAACAGATCAGCACAGCAGAAGAGAACAGGGAGTTAAAGAAGGAGGTGGGGTGGAAGAGAGCAGCAGATCAGCAGAAGTTAACAGGGAGTTAAAAAAGGAGGTGGGTGGAAGAAAGCAACAGATCAGCACAGGAGAAGAGAAGAGAACAGGGAGTTAGAGAAGGAGGCAGTTGGAAGAGAGCAGCAGATCAGCACAAGAGAAGAGAACAGGGAGTTAAAGAAGAATGTGGGGTGGAAGGGAGCAGCAGAACAGCACAGGAGAAGAGAAGAGAACAGGGTGTTAAAGAAGGAGGTGGGGTGGAAGAGAGCAGCAGATCAGCACAGGAGAAGAGAACAGGGAGTTAAAGAAGGATGCGGTGGAAAGAACAGAAGATTAGCACAGGAGAAAAAACAGGGAGTTAAAGTAGGAGGCAGGTGGAAGAGAACAACAGATCGGCACAGGAGAAGAGAAGAGAACGGAGTTAAAGAAGGAGGCGGGGTGGAAGAGAGCAGCAGATCAGCACAGGAGAAGAGAATAGAACAGGGAGTTAAAGAAGGAGGTGGGTGGAAGAGAGCAGCAGATCAGCACGGGAGAAAAGAACAGGGAGTTAAAGAAGGAGGCGGTGGAAAAGAACATTAAATCGGCGCAGGAGAAGAGAACCTGGAGTTACAGAAGGAGAAGTGTGGAAGAGCGCAGCAGATCAGCAGAGGAGAAGAGAACACGGAGTTAGAGAAAGAGGTGGGTAGAAGAGAACAACAGATCAGCACAGGAGAAGAAAACAGGGAGTTAGAGAAGGAGGCGGTGGAAGAGAACAGCAGATCAGCAAGGGAGAAGAGAACAGGGAGTTGGGGAAGGGGGCGGGTGGAAGAGAGCAGAAGATCAGCATGGGAGAAGAGAAAAGGGAGTTAAAGAAGGAGGCGGGGTGGAAGAGATCAGCAGATCAGCACAGGAGAAGAGAACAGGGAGTTAAAGAAGGAGGTGGGGTGGAAGAGAGCAGTAGATCAGCACAGGAGAAGTGAACAGGGAGTTAAAGAAGGAGGGGGTGTGGAAGAGAGCAGCACATCAGCACAGGAGAAGAGAGCAGGGAGTTAAAAAAGGAGGCGGGTGGAAGAGAGCAGCAGATCGGCACAGGAGAAGAGAACAGGGAGTTAGAAAAAGAGGCGGGTGGAAGAGAACAGCAGATCAGCACAGGAGAAGAGAACAGGGAGTTAAAGAAGGATGTGGGGTGGAAGAGAACAGCAGATCGGCACAGGAGAAGAGAAGAGAACAGGGAGCTAGAAAAGGAGGCGGTGAAAGAGAGCAGCAGATCAGTACGGGAGAAGAGAAGAGAACAGGGAATTAGAGAAGGAGGTGGGTGGAAGAGAGCAGCAGATCAGCACAGCAAAAGAAATCGGAGTAAAAGAAGGAGGCGGGTCGAAGAGAGCAGCAGATCAGGACAAGAGAAGAGAACAGGGAGTTAAAGAAGGAGGTGGGGTGGAAGAGAGCAGCAGATCAGCACAGGAGAAGAGAACGGAATTAAAGAAGGAGGCGGGTGGAAGAGAACAGCAGATTAGCACAGGAGAAGAGAACAGGGAGTTAAAGAAGGAGGCGGGTGGAAGAGAGCAGCAGATCAGCACAGCAAAAGAGAACAGGGAGTTAAAGATGGAGGTGGGGTGGAAGAGAGCAGCAGATCAGCACGAGAGAAGAGAAGAGAACAGGGAGTTAGAGAATGAGGTGGGTGGAAGAGAGGAACATATCAGCACCGGAGAAGAGAACAGGGAGTTAAAGAAGGAGGTGGGGTGGAAGAGAGCAGCAGATCAGCAGAAGTTAGCAGGGAGTTAAAGAAGGAGGCGGGGTGGAAGAGAGCAGCAGATCAGCACAGGAGAAGAGAAGAGAACAGGGAGTTAGAGAAGGAGGCAGGGTGGAAGAGAGCAGCAGATCAGCACGAGAGAAGAAAAGAGAACAGGGAGTTAGAGAATGAGGTGGGTGGAAGAGAGGAACAGATCAGCACAGCAGAAGAGAACAGGGAGTTAAAGAAGGAGGTGGGGTGGAAGAGAGCAGCAGATCAGCAGAAGTTAACAGGGAGTTAAAGAAGGAGGTGGGTGGAAGAAAGCAACAGATCAGCACAGGAGAAGAGAAGAGAACAGGGAGTTAGAGAAGGAGGCAGTTGGAAGAGAGCAGCAGATCAGCACAAGAGAAGAGAACAGGGAGAAAAAGAAGAATGTGGGGTGGAAAGAACAGAAGGTTAGCACAGGAGAAAAAACAGGGAGTTAAAGTAGGAGGCAGGTGGAAGAGAACAACAGATCGGCACAGGAGAAGAGAAGAGAAGAGAACCGAGTTAAAGAAGGAGGCGGGGTGGAAGAGAGCAGCAGATCAGCACAGGAGAAGAGAATAGAACAGGGAGTTAAAGAAGGAGGTGGGGTGGAAGAGAGCAGCAGATCAGCACAGGAGAAAAGAACAGGGAGTTAAAGAAGGAGGCGGGTGGAAAAGAACATTAAATAGGCGCAGGAGAAGAGAACCGGGAGTTACAGAAGGAGAAGTGTGGAAGAGCGCAGCAGATCAGCAGAGGAGAAGAGAACACGGAGTTAGAGAAAGAGGTGGGTAGAAGAGAACAACAGATCAGCACGGGAGAAGAAAACAGGGAGCTAGAGAAGGAGGCGGTGGAAGGGAACAGCAGATCAGCAAGGGAGAAGAGAACAGGGAGTTGGAGAAGGGGGCGGGTGGAAGAGAGCAGCAGATCAGCATGGGAGAAGAGAACAGAGAGTTAAAGAAGGAGGCGGGGTGGAAGAGATCAGCAGATCAGCACAGGAGAAGAGAACAGGGAGTTAAAGAAGGAGGTGGGGTGGAAGAGAGCAGTAGATCAGCACAGGAGAAGAGAACAGGGACTTAAAGAAGGAGGGTGTGTGGAAGAGAGCAGCACATCAGCACAGGAGAAGAGAGCAGGGAGTTAAAAAAGGAGGCGGGTGGAAGAGAGCAGCGGATCGGCACAGGAGAAGAGAACAGGGAGTTAGAAAAAGAGGTGGGTGGAAGAGAACAGTAGATCAGCACAGGAGAAGAGAACAGGGAGTTAAACAAGGAGGTGGGGTGGAAGAGAACAGCAGATCGGCACAGGAGAAGAGAAGAGAACAGGGAGCTAGAAAAGAAGGCGGTGAAAGAGAGCAGCAGATCAGTACGGGAGAAGAGAAGAGAACAGGGAATTAGAGATGGAGGTGGGTGGAAGAGAGCAGCAGATCAGCACAGCAAAAGAGAACAGGGACTTAAAGAAGGAGGGTGTGTGGAAGAGAGCAGCACATCAGCACAGGAGAAGAGAGCAGGGAGTTAAAAAAGGAGGCGGGTGGAAGAGAGCAGCGGATCGGCACAGGAGAAGAGAACAGGGAGTTAGAAAAAGAGGTGGGTGGAAGAGAACAGTAGATCAGCACAGGAGAAGAGAACAGGGAGTTAAACAAGGAGGTGGGGTGGAAGAGAACAGCAGATCGGCACAGGAGAAGAGAAGAGAACAGGGAGCTAGAAAAGAAGGCGGTGAAAGAGAGCAGCAGATCAGTATGGGAGAAGAGAAGAGAACAGGGAATTAGAGATGGAGGTGGGTGGAAGAGAGCAGCAGATCAGCACAGCAAAAGAAATTGGAGTGAAAGAAGGAGGCGGGTCGAAGAGAGCAGCAGATCAGCACAAGAGAAGAGAACAGGGAGTTAAAGAAGGAGGTGGGGTGGAAGAGAGCAGCAGATCAGCACAGGAGAAGAGAACAGGGAATTAAAGAAGGAGGTGGGTGGAAGAAAACAGCAGATCGGCACGGGAGAAGAGAACAGGGAGTTAGAGAAAGAGGCGGGTGGAAGCGAACAGCAGATTAGCACAGGAGAAGAGAACAGGGAGTTAAAGAAGGAGGCGGGTGGAAGAGAGCAACAGATCAGCACAGCAAAAGAGAACAGGGAGTTAAAGAAGGAGGTGAGGTGGAAGAGAGCAGCAGATCAGCATGAGAGAAGAGAAGAGAACAGGTAATTGGAGAATGAGGTGGGTGGAAGAGAGTAACGGATCAGCACAGCAGAAGAGAAAAGGGAGTTAAGGAAGGAAGCGGGTGGAAGAGAACAGCAGATCAGCACAGGAGAAGAGAACAGGGAGTTGGAGAAGGGAAAGGGGTGGAAGAGAGCAACAAATCAGCATGGGAGAAGAAAACAGGGAGTTAAAGAAGAATGTGGGGTGGAAGGGAGCAGCAGAACAGCACAGGAGAAGAGAAGAGAACAGGGTGTTAAAGAAGGAGGTGGGGTGGAAGAGAGCAGCATATCAGCACAAGACAAGAGAACGGAATTAAAGAAGGAGGCGGGTGGAAGAGAACAGCAGATCGGCACAGGAGAAGAGAACAGGGAGTTAGAAAAAGAGGCGGTGGAGGAGAACAGCAGATCAGCACAGGATAAGAGAACAGGGAGTTAAAGAAGGAGGTGGGGTGGAATAGAGCAGCAGATCAGCACAGCAAAAGAAATTGGAGTGAAAGAAGGGGGCAGGTCGAAGAGAGCAGCAGATCAGCACAAGAGAAGAGAACAGGGAGTTAAAGAAGGAGGTGGGGTGGAAGAGAGCAGCAGATCAGCACAGGAGAAGAGAACGGAATTAAAGAAGGAGGCGGGTGGAAGAGAACAGCAGATCGGCACAGGAGAAGAGAACAGGGAGTTAGAGAAAGTGGCGGGTGGAAGAGAACGGCAGATTAGCACAGGAGAAGAGAACAGGGAGTTAAAGAAGGAGGCGGGTGGAAGAGAGCAGCAGACAAGCACAGCAAAAGAGAACAGGGAGTTAAAGAAGGAGGTGGGGTGGATGAGAGCAGCAGATCAGCACGAGAGAAGAGAAGAGAACGGAGTTAGAGAATGAGGTGGGTGGAAGAGAGGAACATATCAGCACAGTAGAAGAGAATAGGGAGTTAAAGAAGGAGGTGGGATGGAAGAGAGCAGCAGATCAGCAGAAGTTAACAGGGAGTTAAAGAAGGAGGCAGGGTGGAAGAGAGCAGCAGATCAGCACAGGAGAAGAGAAGAGAACAGGGAGTTAGAGTAGGAGGCAGGGTGGAAGAGAGCAGCAGATCAGCACAAGAGAAGAGAAGAGAACAGGGAGTTAGAGAATGAGGTGGGTGGAAGAGAGGAACAGATCAGCACAGCAGAGGAGAACAGGGAGTTAAAGAAGGAGGTGGGGTGGAAGAGAGCAGCAGATCAGCAGAAGTTAACAGAAAGTTAAAGAAGGAGGCTGGTGGAAGAGAGCAACAGATCAGCACAGGAGAAGAGAAGAGAACAGGGAGTTAGAGAAGGAGGTGGGGTACAAGAGAACAGCAAATCGGCGCCGGAGAAGAGAACCAGGAGTTACAGTAGGAGGCGGGTGGAAGAGCGCAGCAGATCAGAAGAGGAGAAGAGAACAGGGAGTTAGAGAAAGAGGTGGGTGGAAGAGAACAACAGATCAGCACGGGAGAAGAAAACAGGGAGTTAGAGAAGGAGGCGGTGGAAGTGAACAGCAGATCAGCAAGGGAGAAGAGAACAGGGAGTTGGAGAAGGGGGCAGGGTGGAAGGGAGCAGCAGATCAGCATGGGAGAACAGAACAGAGAGTTAAAGAAGGAGGCGGGTGGAAGAGAGCAGCAGATCAGCACAGGAGAAGAGGAGAGAACAGGGAGTTAAAGAAGGAGGTGGGGTGGAAGAGAGCAGCAGATCAGCACAGGAGAAGAGAACAGGGAGTTAAAGAAGGATGCGGGTGGAAGAGAACAGCATATCAGCACAGGAGAAAAGAACAGGGAGTTAAAGAAGGAGGCGGGTGGAAGAGAGCAGCATATCAGCACAGAAGAAGAGAACAGGGAGTTAAAGAAGGAGGTGGGGTGGAAGAGAGCAGCAGATCAGCACAGGAGAAGAGAACAGGGAGTAAAAGAAGGAGGTGGGATGGAAGAGAGCAGCAGATCAGCACAGGAGAAGAGAACAGGGAGTTAAAGAAGTAGACGGTGGAAGAGAACAGCAGATCGGCACAGGAGAAGAGAACAGGGAGTTAGAAAAAGAGGCGGGTGGAGGAGAACAGCAGATCAGCACAGGATAAGAGAACAGGGAGTTAAAGAAGGAGGTGGGGTGGAAGAGAACAGCAGATCGGCACAGGAGAAGAGAAGAGAACAGGGAGCTAGAAAAGGAGGCGGTGCAACAGAGCAGCAGATCAGTACGGGAGAAGAGAAGAGAACAGGGAATTAGAGAAGGAGGTGGGTGGAAGAGAGCAGCAGATCAGCGCAGCAAAAGAAATCGGAGTGAACGAAGGAGGCGGGTCGAAGAGAGCAGCAGATCAGCACAAGAGAAGAGAACAGGAAGTTAAAGAAGGAGGTGGGGTGGAAGAGAGCAGCAGATCAGCACAGGAGAAGAGAACGGAATTAAAGAAGGAGGCGGGTGGAAGAGAACAGCAGCTCGGCACAGGAGAAGAGAACAGGGAGTTAGAGAAAGTGACAGGTGGAAGAGAACAGCAGATGAGAACAGGAGAAGAGAACAGGGAGTTAAAGGAGGATGCGGGTGGAAGAGAGCAGCAGATCAGCACAGCAAAAGAGAACAGGGAGTTAAAGAAGGAGGTGGGCTGGAAGAGAGCAGCAGATCAGCACGAGAGAAGAGAAGAGAACAGGGAGTTAGAGAATGAGGTGGGTGGAAGAGAGGAACATATCAACACAGCAGAAGAGAACAGGGAGTTAAAGAAGGAGATGGGGTGGAAAAGAGCAGCAGATCAGCACGAGGGAAGAAAAGAGAACAGGGAGTTAGAGAATGAGGTGGGTGGAAGAGAGCAGCAGATCAGCACGAGAGAAGAAAAGAGAACAGGGAGTTAGAGAATGAGGTGGGTGGAAGAGAGGAACAGATCAGCACAGCAGAAGAGAACAGGGAGTTAAAGAAGGAGGTGGGGTGGAAGAGAGCAGCAGATCAGCAGAAGTTAACAGGGAGTTAAAAAAGGAGGTGGGTGGAAGAAAGCAACAGATCAGCACAGGAGAAGAGAAGAGAACAGGGAGTTAGAGAAGTAAGCAGTTGGAAGAGAGCAGCAGATCAGCACAAGAGAAGAGAACAGGGAGTTAAAGAAGAATGTGGGGTGGAAGGGAGCAGCAGAACAGCACAGGAGAAAAGAAGAGAACAGGGTGTTAAAGAAGGAGGTGGGGTGGAAGAGAGCAGCAGATCAGCACAGGAGAAGAGAACAGGGAGTAAAAGAAGGAGGTGGGGTGGAAGAGAGCAGCAGATCAGCACAGGAGAAGAGAACAGGGAGTTAAAGAAGGAGGCGGGTGGAAGAGAACAGCAGATCAGCACAGGAGAAGAGAACAGAGAGTTAGAAAAAGAGGCGGGTGGAGGAGAACAGCAGATCAGCACAGGATAAGAGAACAGGGAGTTAAAGAAGGAGGTGGGGTGGAAGAGAACAGCAGATCGGCACAGGAGAAGAGAAGAGAACAGGGAGCTAGAAAAGGAGGCGGTGCAACAGAGCAGCAGATCAGTACGGGAGAAGAGAAGAGAACAGGGAATTAGAGAAGGAGGTGGGTGGAAGAGAGCAGCAGATCAGCACAGCAAAAGAAATCGGAGTGAAAGAAGGAGGCGGGTCGAAGAGAGCAGCAGATCAGCACAAGAGAAGAGAACAGGGAGTTAAAGAAGGAGGTGGGGTGGAAGAGAGCAGCAGATCAGCACAGGAGAAGAGAACGGAATTAAAGAAGGAGGCGGGTGGAAGAGAACAGCAGCTCGGCACAGGAGAAGAGAACAGGGAGTTAGAGAAAGTGACAGGTGGAAGAGAACAGCAGATGAGAACAGGAGAAGAGAACAGGGAGTTAAAGGAGGAGGCGGGTGGAAGAGAGCAGCAGATCAGCACAGCAAAAGAGAACAGGGAGTTAAAGAAGGAGGTGGGCTGGAAGAGAGCAGCAGATCAGCACGAGAGAAGAGAAGAGAACAGGGAGTTAGAGAATGAGGTGGGTGGATGAGAGGAACATATCAACACAGCAGAAGAGAACAGGGAGTTAAAGAAGGAGGTGGGGTGGAAAAGAGCAGCAGATCAGCACGAGGGAAGAAAAGAGAACAGGGAGTTAGAGAATGAGGTGGGTGGAAGAGAGCAGCAGATCAGCACGAGAGAAGAAAAGAGAACAGGGAGTTAGAAAATGAGGTGGGTGGAAGAGAGGAACAGATCAGCACAGCAGAAGAGAACAGGGAGTTAAAGAAGGAGGTGGGGTGGAAGAGAGCAGCAGATCAGCAGAAGTTAACAGGGAGTTAGAAAAGGAGGTGGGTGGAAGAAAGCAACAGATCAGCACAGGAGAAGAGAAGAGAACAGGGAGTTAGAGAAGGAGGCAGTTGGAAGAGAGCAGCAGATCAGCACAAGAGAAGAGAACAGGGAGTTAAAGAAGAATGTGGGGTGGAAGGGAGCAGCTGAACAGCACAGGAGAAGAGAAGAGAACAGGGTGTTAAAGAAGGAGGTGGGGTGGAAGAGAGCAGCAGATCAGCACAGGAGAAGAGAACAGGGAGTTAAAGAAGGATGCGGTGGAAAGAACAGAAGATTAGCACAGGAGAAAAAACAGGGAGTTAAAGTAGGAGGCAGGTGGAAGAGAACAACAGATCGGCACAGGAGAAGAGAAGAGAACGGAGTTAAAGAAGGAGGCGGGGTGGAAGAGAGCAGCAGATCAGCACAGGAGAAGAGAATAGAACAGGGAGTTAAAGAAGGAGGTGGGTGGAAGAGAGCAGCAGATCAGCACAGGAGAAAAGAACAGGGAGTTAAAGAAGGAGGCAGTGGAAAAGAACATTAAATCGGCGCAGGAGAAGAGAACCGGGAGTTACAGAAGGAGAAGTGTGGAAGAGCGCAGCAGATCAGCAGAGGAGAAGAGAACACGGAGTTAGAGAAAGAGGTGGGTAGAAGAGAACAACAGATCAGCACAGGAGAAGAAAAGAGGGAGTTAGAGAAGGAGGCGGTGGAAGAGAACAGCAGATCAGCAAGGGAGAAGAGAACAGGGAGTTGGGGAAGGGGCGGGTGGAAGAGAGCAGCAGATCAGCATGGGAGAAGAGAAAAGGGAGTTAAAGAAGGAGGCGGGGTGGAAGAGATCGGCAGATCAGCACAGGAGAAGAGAACAGGGAGTTAAAGAAGGAGGTAGGGTGGAAGAGAGCAGTAGATCAGCACAGGAGAAGAGAACAGGGAGTTAAAGAAGGAGGGGGTGTGGAAGAGAGCAGCACATCAGCACAGGAGAAGAGAGCAGGGAGTTAAAAAAGGAGGCGGGTGGAAGAGAGCAGCAGATCGGCACAGGAGAAGAGAACAGGGAGTTAGAAAAAGAGGCGGGTGGAAGAGAACAGCAGATCAGCACAGGAGAAGAGAAGAGAACAGGGAGCTAGAAAAGGAGGCGGTGAAAGAGAGCAGCAGATCAGTACGGGAGAAGAGAAGAGAACAGGGAATTAGAGAAGGAGGTGGGTGGAAGAGAGCAGCAGATCAGCACAGCAAAAGAAATCGGAGTAAAAGAAGGAGGCGGGTCGAAGAGAGCAGCAGATCAGCACAAGAGAAGAGAACAGGGAGTTAAAGAAGGAGGTGGGGTGGAAGAGAGCAGCAGATCAGCACAGCAGAAGAGAACAGGGAGTTAAAGAAAGAGGTGGGGTGGAAGAGAGCAGCAGATCAGCACAGGAGAAGAGAACAGGGAGTTAAGGAAGGAAGCGGGTGGAAGAGAACAGCATATTAGCACAGGATAAGAGAACAGGGAGTTAGAGAAGGAGGCTGGTTGAAAGAGAACAGCAGATCAGCACAGGAGAAGAGAACAGGGAGTTGGAGAAGGGAAAGGGGTGGAAGAGAGCAACAAATCAGCATGGGAGAAGAAAACAGGGAGTTGAAGAAGGAGGCGGGTGGAAGAGAACAGCAGATTAGCAGAGGAGAAGAGAACAGGGAGGTAAAGAAGGAGCCGGGGTGGAAGCGAGCAGCAGATCAGCACAGAAGAGAATAGAACAGTGAGTTAAAGAAGGAGGTGGGTGGAAGAGAGCAGCAGATCAGCACAGGAGAAGAGAACAGGGAGTTAAAGAAGGAGTTGGGGTGGAAGAGAACAGCAAATCGGCGCAGGAGAGGAACCAGGAGTTACGGAAGGAGGCGGGTGGAAGAGAACAGCCGATCAGAAGAGGAGAAGAGAACAGGGAGTTAGAGAAAGAGGTGGGTGGAAGAGAACAACAGATCAGCACGGGAGAAGAAAACAGGGAGTTAGAGAAGGAGGCGGTGGAAGGGAACAGCAGATCAGCAAGGGAGAAGAGAACAGGGACTTGGAGAAGGGGGCAGGGTGGAAGAGAGCAGCAGATCACCATGGGAGAACAGAACAGGGAGTTAAAGAAGGAGGTGGGGTGGAAGAGAACAGCTGATCGGCACAGGAGAAGAGAAGAGAACAGGGAGCTAGAAAAGGAGGCGGTGGAAGAGAGCAGCAGATCAGTACGGGAGAAGAGAAGAGAACAGGGAATTAGAGAAGGAGGTGGGTGGAAGAGAGCAGCAGATCAGCATAGCAAAAGAAATCGGAGTGAAAGAAGGAGGCGGGTCGAAGAGAGCAGCAGATCAGCACAAGAGAAGTTAACAGGGAGTTAAAGAAGGAGGTGGGGTGGAAGAGAGCAGAAGATCAGCACAGGAGAAGAGAACGGAATTAAAGAAGGAGGCGGGTGGGAGAGAACAGCAGATCGGCACAGGAGAAGAGAACAGGGAGTTAGAAAAAGTGGCGGGTGGAAGTGAACAGCAGATTAGCACAGGAGAGGAGAACAGGGAGTTAAAGAAGGAGGCGGGTGGAAGAGAGCAGCAGATCAGCACAGCAAAAGAGAACAGGGAGTTAAAGAAGGAGGTGGGCTGGAAGAGAGCAGCAGATCAGCACAGGAGAAGAGAACATGGAGTTAAAGAAGGAGGCGGGTGGAAGAGAACAGCAGATCGGCACAGGAGAAGAGAACAGGGAGTTAAAGAAGGAGGTGGGGTGGAAGAGAACAGCAGATCGGCACAGGAGAAGCGAAGAGAACAGGGAGCTAGAAAAGGAGGCGGTGGAAGAGAGCAGCAGATCAGTACGGGAGAAGAGAAGAGAACAGGGAATTAGAGAAGGAGGTGGGGTGGAAGAGAGCAGCAGATCAGCACAGCAAAAGAAATTTGAGTGAAAGAAGGAGGCGGGTCGAAGAGAGCAGCAGATCAGCACAAGAGAAGAGAACAGGGAGTTAAAGAAGGAGTTGGAGTGGAAGAGAGCAGCAGATCAGCACAGGAGAAGAGAACGGAATTAAAGAAGGAGGCGGGTGGAAGAGAACAGCAGATCGGCACAGGAGAAGAGAACAGGGAGTTAGAGAAAGTGGCGGGTGGAAGAGAACAGCAGATTAGCACAGGAGAAGAGAACAGGGAGTTAAAGAAGGAGGCGGGTGGAAGAGAGCAGCAGACAAGCACAGCAAAAGAGAACAGGGAGTTAAAGAAGGAGGTGGGATGGATGAGAGCAGCAGATCAGCACGAGAGAAGAGAAAAGAACGGAGTTAGAGAATGAGGTGGGTGGAAGAGAGGAAAATATCAGCACAGTAGAAGAGAATAGGGAGTTAAAGAAGGAGGTGGGGTTGAAGAGAGCAGCAGATCAGCAGAAGTTAACAGGGAGTTAAAGAAGGAGGCGGGTTGGAAGAGAGCAGCAGATCAGCACAGGAGAAGAGAACAGGGAGTTAGAGTAGGAGGCAGGGTGGAAGAGAGCAGTAGATCAGCACAAGAGAAGAGAAGAGAACAGGGAGTTAGAGAATGAGGTGGGTGGAAGAGAGGAACAGATCAGCACAGCAGAGGAGAACAGGGAGTTAAAGAAGGAGGTGGGGTGGAAGAGAGCAGCAGATCAGCAGAAGTTAACAGGGAGCTAAAGAAGGAGGCTGGTGGAAGAGAGCAACAGATCAGCACAGGAGAAGAGAAGAGAACAGGGAGTTAGAGAAGCAGGTGGGGTACAAGAGAACAGCAAATCGGCGCCGGAGAAGAGAACCAGGAGTTACAGAAGGAGGCGGGTGGAAGAGCGCAGCAGATCAGAAGAGGAGAAGAGAACAGGGAGTTAGAGAAAGAGGTGGGTGGAAGAGAACAACAGATCAGCACGGGAGAAGAAAACAGGGAGTTAGAGAAGGAGGCGGTGGAAGTGAACAGCAGATCAGCAAGGGAGAAGAGAACAGGGAGTTGGAGAAGGGGGCAGGGTGGAAGGGAGCAGCAGATCAGCATGGGAGAACAGAACAGAGAGTTAAAGAAGGAGGCGGGTGGAAGAGAGCAGCAGATCAGCACAGGAGAAGAGGAGAGAACAGGGAGTTAAAGAAGGAGGTGGGGTGGAAGAGAGCAGGAGATCAGCACAGAAGAAGAGAACAGGGAGTTAAATAAGGATGCGGGTGGAAGAGAACAGCAGATCAGCACAGGAGAAAAGAACAGGGAGTTAAAGAAGGAGGCGGGTGGAAGAGAGCAGCATATCAGCACAGAAGAAGAGAACATGGAGTTAAAGAAGGAGGTGGGGTGGAAGAGAGCAGCAGATCAGCACAGGAGAAGAGAACAAAGAGTAAAAGAAGGAGGTGGGGTGGAAGAGAGCAGCAGATCAGCACAGGAGAAGAGAACAGGGAGTTAAAGAAGGAGGCGGGTGGAAGAGAACAGCAGATCGGCACAGGAGAAGAGAACAGGGAGTTAGAAAAAGAGGCGGGTGGAGGAGAACAGCAGATCAGCACAGGATAAGAGAACAGGGAGTTAAAGAACGAGGTGGGGTGGAAGAGAACAGCAGATCGGCACAGGAGAAGAGAAGAGAACAGGGAGGTAGAAAAGGAGGCGGTGCAACAGAGCAGCAGATCAGTACGGGAGAAGAGAAGAGAACAGGGAATTAGAGAAATAGGTGGGTGGAAGAGAGCAGCAGATCAGCACAGCAAAAGAAATCGGAGTGAAAGAAGGAGGCGGGTCGAAGAGAGCAGCAGATCAGCACAAGAGAAGAGAACAGGGAGTTAAAGAAGGAGGTGGGGTGGAAGAGAGCAGCAGATCAGCACAGGAGAAGAGAACGGAATTAAAGAAGGAGGCGGGTGGAAGAGAACAGCAGCTCGGCACAGGAGAAGAGAACAGGGAGTTAGAGAAAGTGACAGGTGGAAGAGAACAGCAGATGAGAACAGGAGAAGAGAACAGGGAGTTAAAGAAGGAGGCGGGTGGAAGAGAGCAGCAGATCAGCACAGCAAAAGAGAACAGGGAGTTAAAGAAGGAGGTGGGCTGGAAGAGAGCAGCAGATCAGCACGAGAGAAGAGAAGAGAACAGGGAGTTAGAGAATGAGGTGGGTGGAAGAGAGGAACATATCAACACAGCAGAAGAGAACAGGGAGTTAAAGAAGGAGGTGGGGTGGTAAAGAGCAGCAGATCAGCACGAGAGAAGAAAAGAGAACAGGGAGTTAGAGAATGAGGTGGGTGGAAGAGAGCAGCAGATCAGCACAAGAGAAGAAAAGAGAACAGGGAGTTAGAGAATGAGGTGGGTGGAAGAGAGGAACAGATCAGCACAGCAGAAGAGAACAGGGAGTTAAAGAAGGAGGTGGGGTGGAAGAGAGCAGGAGATCAGCACAGAAGAAGAGAACAGGGAGTTAAATAAGGATGCGGGTGGAAGAGAACAGCAGATCAGCACAGGAGAAAAGAACAGGGAGTTAAAGAAGGAGGCGGTTGGAAGAGAGCAGCATATCAGAACAGAAGAAGAGAACATGGAGTTAAAGAAGGAGGTGGGGTGGAAGAGAACAGCAGATCGGCACAGGAGAAGAGAAGAGAACAGGGAGTTAGAGAATGAGGTGGGTGGAAGAGAGGAACATATCAACACAGCAGAAGAGAACAGGGAGTTAAAGAAGGAGGTGGGGTGGAAAAGAGCAGCAGATCAGCACGAGAGAAGAAAAGAGAACAGGGAGTTAGAGAATGAGGTGGGTGGAAGAGAGCAGCAGATCAGCACAAGAGAAGAAAAGAGAACAGGGAGTTAGAGAATGAGGTGGGTGGAAGAGAGGAACAGATCAGCACAGCAGAAGAGAACAGGGAGTGAAAGAAGGAGGTGGGGTGGAAGAGAGCAGCAGATCAGCAGAAGTTAACAGGGAGTTAAAAAAGGAGGTGGGTGGAAGAAAGCAACAGATCACCACAGGAGAAGAGAAGTGAACAGGGAGTTAGAGAAGGAGGCAGTTGGAAGAGAGCAGCAGATCAGCACAAGAGAAGAGAACAGGGAGTTAAAGAAGAATGTGGGGTGGAAGGGAGCAGCAGAACAGCACAGGAGAAGAGAAGAGAACAGGGTGTTAAAGAAGGAGGTGGGGTGGAAGAGAGCAGCAGATCAGCACAGGAGAAGAGAACAGGGAGTTAAAGAAGGATGCGGTGGAAAGAACAGAAGATTAGCACAGGAGAAAAAACAGGGAGTTAAAGTAGGATGCAGGTGGAAGAGAACAACAGATCGGCACAGGAGAAGAAAAGAGAACGGAGTTAAAGAAGGAGGCGGGTTGAAGAGAGCAGCAGATCAGCACAGGAGAAGAGAATAGAACAGGGAGTTAAAGAAGGAGGTGGGGTGGAAGAGAGCAGCAGATCAGCACAGGAGAAAAGAACAGGGAGTTAAAGAAGGAGGCGGTGGAAAAGAATATTAAATCGCCGCAGGAGAAGAGAACCGGAAGTTACAGAAGGAGAAGTGTGGAAGAGCGCAGCAGATCAGCAGAGGAGAAGAGAACACGGAGTTAGAGAAAGAGGTGGGTAGAAGAGAACAACAGATCAGCACGGGAGAAGAAAACAGGGAGTTAGAGAAGGAGGCAGTGGAAGAGAACAGCAGATCAGCAAGTGAGAAGAGAACAGGGAGTTGGAGAAGGGGGCGGGTGGAAGAGAGCAGCAGATCAGCATGGGAGAAGAGAACAGGGAGTTAAAGAAGGAGGCGGGGTGGAAGAGATCAGCAGATCAGCACAGGAGAAGAGAACAGGGAGTTAAAGAAGGAGGTGGGGTGGAAGAGAGCAGTAGATCAGCACAAGGAGAAGAGAACAGGGAGTTAAAGAAGGAGGGGGTGTGGGAGAGAGTAGCACATCAGCACAGGAGAAGAGAGCAGGGAGTTAAAAAAGGAGGCGGGTGGAAGAGAGCAGCAGATCGGCACAGGAGAAGAGAACAGGGAGTTAGAAAAAGAGGCGGGTGGAAGAGAAAAGCAGATCAGCACAGGAGAAGAGAACAGGGAGTTAAAGAAGGAGGTGGGGTGGAAGAGAACAGCAGATCGGCACAGGAGAAGAGAAGAGAACAGGGAGCTAGAAAAGGAGGCGGTGAAAGAGAGCAGCAGATCAGTACGGGAGAAGAGAAGAGAACAGGGAATTAGAGAAAGAGGTGGGTGGAAGAGAGCAGCAGATCAGCACAGCAAAAGAGTCGGAGTGAAAGAAGGAGGCGGGTCGAAGAGAGCAGCAGATCAGCACAGGAAAAGAGAACGGAATTAAAGAAGGAGGCGGGTGGAAGAGAACAGCAGATCGGCACAGGAGAAGAGAACAGGGAGTTAGAGAAAGTGACGGGTGGAAGAGAACAGCAGATTAGCACAGGAGAAGAGAACAGGGAGTTAAAGAAGGAGGCGGGTGGAAGACAGCAGCAGATCAGCACAGCAAAAGAGAACAGGGAGTTAAAGATGGAGGTGGGGTGGAAGAGAGCAGCAGATCAGCACGGGAGAAGAGAAGAGAACAGGGAGTTAGAGAATGAGGTGGGTGGAAGAGAGGAACATATCAGCACAGCAGAAGAGAACAGGGAGTTAAAGAAGGAGGTGGGGTGGAAGAGAGCAGCAGATGAGCAGAAGTTAACAGGGAGTTAAAGTGTGATGTATTCCTATAGGTTCTGAATCGATCCCCCTATTCCTGACCCTATTCTAGTTAAACAAACCAACAAGTTAACTAGCAGTCAGCCCATGAGGCAGAAAACCCCCATGATGCAGATACCGTTATCTGACGCAGTCACACTACGGCACAGGAACGTGTTATCTGATTAGGTCATAACGCTTGCGATCTAATTAGACAAGCGATATTCCTCCAGCCCCTGATAAGGCATACGGAGTTCTCATAACAAATCAAACCTATGACAACCTGGGCAAAACCCTGCGGCCATTGTTTTGATTTCACCGAGAACTTCAGTAAAAGAATGTGCTAACGAGCAAGTCGTATGACATCCTTATTGACGTATCTATGTCCATCCTTACGTCAATCTCGGCACCTTAAAGGTATAAATATTACCGATCTTTCCCTATGCAAAACACACGCGTGGTGACGAGACGGAGCAGCCATACTTGCCGAAGCCAAGAGCAGAGCAGACCCCGCTGGCAGCAGCCCCGCCTTCCTGACGCGCTGAGAGACGCGCTGCTTTCTCCTGCCGAGAATCCAGCACCGGCGTTTCTGGGCAGCCCTCGCAGGCAGCCTGGAATATCGAGACCAGAGAGAGAGATACCATTCCTCATTCATCCTAACTTCCAGGTACAGAACTGAATAACCCCTCACAGAGAATTCTTTAGTTATTCACTTGGCAAAAACAAACTTAACTTAAACTGTAACTTTCTATTCCCGCCCACGTATTAGACTTAGGTCAGGTACACGGGGTAGGCGTATTTAGAAACACCAGTTGAGTACGTTTAGTCAAATGTATATGTGTATGTAATATATTTTATTCATTTTAAAACATCTTATGGCTTAGAAACCATATCAATGTTTTTACAGTATTATTTTATACTATTGCTTTTAATGTATGCACTTTACTTAACTATAAGTATTGCAATAATAACGATCCATTTCTCTTGTATGAGAAAAGAGACTGATCAATAAATAACACCTTTTTATTGAACACGCCCGTCTCTTCCTTTTCTCTACAATCTGATGAGACTAAGAATGCACGTACTGACTGAGTAAAATAATTTGCCTTTTGTTCACACGACTCTCGAGATTTACTCTTGATTAGGGGAGAGCAAAGTTGTCATGTTCTATGGTTGTCAGAAACTAAATCCCTTCTTGTCTAATCAGGGAAGTTAATTCCTCCTTGAACATTCGAGAAAGTTTCTAGTGAACTCTGAGCTAAGCTGGCAAACCCAAAACTTTAAGTCTAGTATCGACAGTAGTAGACCTAGTTAACGTCTGGTCTAGGCCTTTACTGCTGTAGGTATTATTCCAATGCGCAGAGCCTATTGGGATGATAGGAACTACACTACATGGCGCCCAACGCGTTTGGAAAGGGCGATAAAACTAACGTAAGACATTTAGAGTAACTCAGTCGTGCTTTCTCACTCAGACCCCTTTTCCCATAATACTCCAAAGACGTCTGGAGTGGGTGAAAGGTTATATCCGCCAGACCTCGCAGGAGGGAACTCCTATGTATGGTTCTTGGTATAAGTCAACGTTGAAGGATAAACAGTTCCAAAATATTGTGCATCTAACCTTTGTTTCCATAAGAAACCTGATCTGCAAACAAAAGAAATAACCATCCTGTCAGTAAAATGGGAGACAGTGATGAAGAAAGAGAGGCAGTTAGATTAGCAACTGAACTCGCAGCAGCTGATGCTACCATGCAGGCAGCAGACCAGGATATAATACTCATCCCGGTCATCAAAAGGAGATCTATAACCCTAAAACTTATAGAAAATGGACTGACACCTAGAGGTGGCACAGTCATATTCGTAATTGAGGCACACGAATATCGGCAGACAGAGGTATACTATTCATGGATACATTTTCCAGCAGCAAATGCTGTAACAAAGTACTTCCACTTTTACAAGATAGAGGAACCTCCTAATGAGTACACTCCTTTCGAGGAGGTGGAAGTACCACTCAAATTTCAAGAGCATTTGCTCTTATTTGATGGCGCCCTAAAACATAATAATCACATCACCAGGCTCGGTCCTTTAGGTAGACCAGGAGCAACGTGGCCGGTCCTAGCCGGATACACACCACATCCAGACATCAATGAGATGCCAGCAGCAGAGCTGTTAACACAGCTAAAACAATTAATAAAAATACATAGACAATTAGTCCAGTATGTGATGCGGACTTCAACAATTCAGCCAGCGATTAAACTCCCACAGCTGACCCCTCACCAGGGGAACACAAATAAAATTACACCACAGAACATCCAGTCCTGCCTAGGTAAAGTACCGGCTAAACGGGAACAAATACCATTCTGGCTAGCGCAAAAAATCACCCAAATAGAGGCGGTGTTTCCTGACACCACCCCGCTAGAAAAGCACAGGATTCTGACTATCTGCCTTCCAATGGGAATCGCACCACACATTGAGGACCGTGACACTTGGGGTACAGTCTTTGCTTCCATCTACACAAAAACGCACGGTGTTCCATCCATTTCGGTAATACCAGATGTGCTAAAACAAATTCAAGATGAATATGGCCCTGAACCCGCTTTAACTCTTGGTATGAAATTACTGAAAGACTTCAAGCAGGTCTCGGCTATATTATTAGCCAACATAAAAGGTGAAGCAGCAAACGTGGCGATCCGCCAGAGGTTAAAAGAGACAGATATAGCAGACCAACCAGCTGAAATTGCCAGAATCATAGAAAAATCCTATGAGGAACTAGGTAGAGATAGTTTAGGTGGAATACCAGTAAAACCGCAACTAATTGAAAGTCCTGAAAAAATATTTTTTAATAATAATTCTACATCACCAAAAAAGAACTGGGATGGAAACAAACAATCCAATCCTAAAGAAAAGAAATTCCAGTCCCGAGGAAGGTCTCCTAGGCGAAGAGAAAAATCTCCGAACCAAAGACACAGGTCACCTCAGAGTGACCCCTCTGGGAAAAGATATAACCTTAGAAATAGGGATAATATTAAAAAGCCTGGTAGATATCAAGACATTGATACACGTCCCTCTCAATCTTTTCAGAATTCCTCGCAGAAATCGGAAAGAAGAGGACGATCAGAACAAAGAGAAGAGCACACCAAGTCCAAAGACAAGGAACCTGCTCAACTAAAAAAGAAATTACAATTTCCAAAAAAGAAGGTAGCCAGTATCAAGGTAGTTAACAATGCCGAGAATACTGAGGACACAACTGAAAAACGGAGAGTGGGCTCAGACAATGCTAGACAGCGCAGCAGAAGTGAGCATAGCTCGCAAAGTCCTTATGAATCATCTGGAGACAGTGGACACGAATGAATATCTTCAAGTGGAAACTGCGGACACCAGAGTTAGCAAACCTCACAAAATATACGAAATAACATTGCGTATAGAGGGGGATAAGACTAGGAAAATAAGGGGACTATTTTGGGATAATCTCTCCAAGGGCTATGATATCCTTCTAGCTGAAAAAGACTGGCCACCAGAGTTTGTCAGGGAGTGCCCTCATGGCGAAGAAGTAATTATGCCTGCCTTCTCAAATCAAATTCCAATTCATAAAAAATACACACTTGCTAGAAAGTGGGCAGTGGCTCTAGCTCCTGCTTTATATAAAAATCACGTGGGATGGGATGAGGATTCTCCTCCTCACAAAATCCAGTTAAAATCACAACCAACTGCACAAAGGCAGTACCCAATTAAGCAAGAAGCTAAAAAACAGGTAAATGAAATACTAGATCAGCTAGAATACCAGGGGGTGATTGAAACTTGCACCTCACAAATGAACAACCCTTTGTTTCCGGTCTCCAAACCAGACAATTCATATCGTCTAGTTTTGGATTACCGACACCTTAACACATGTTGCAAAACTTTTGCAGTGCAAAACTCACACAGTGCTGCACTAATGAATAACATAGTGCGCAAAAAATACAAAACAACATTAGACATCTCTAATGGATTCTTTTGTCAAAACATAGCACCAGAGAGCAGATATTTAACTGCATTCTCAATAAATGGCACTCAAAAACAATTCTGTCGGTTAGCCCAGGGGTACAAGAACAGCCCGGGAGTATTCTCAGCGAGAGTAACAGAATTACTACAACTATATGATGATGAAGCATTATCTTATGTCGATGACATTTACTTAACAGATGATGACTTGGAGACTCACTTGAAGAGAGTGAACACCATAATACTTGGGTTCGCAGCAGAGGGTTACAAAGTCAACTTAAAAAAATCCAGAATTGCCCATCTGAAAGTCCTGTTCTTAGGATATGAATTATCAAGTGAAGGCAAAAGCCTGGCCGACAATTTCCTAGAGAAATGTGCCGTAATCCAAGCACCTAGAACACTAAAAAACCTACAGTCGATTCTAGGCTTCCTAAATTTCGGAAGAACATACATTGCAAATTACGCAGAAAGGGTCAAACCCCTTTATGATCTGATAAAACTAGATTTTAAAAGATCCAATTGGACTCAAATACACACAGAAATTTTGAGATCCCTACAAACAGACATGCTAATTAAAACAAAATTAGAAACACGTGATAACACACGCAATCTTGTGATTCGAGTCATCCCAGGGAGATGCGGATTCACATACCTGACCTCTAATGAGGGAGAAAAGGTACCAATTGCATTCAAATCACACTTGTACACAGAAGCTGAACAGAAATTCAGCAACAAAGAAAAAATTGTTCATGCAGTTCAAACCGCAATAGCTAGAGAAAAAGATCAAGCTGACGGTAGATATTTCACAGTCAGAACAGCAGAATCAGCCTTCGAGGCACTAACAACACCGTGTAATTTACCAACAACAACATTAAATCCAGAATGGATACAATGGGTGAATTCAATCACAACGGACAAAGTATACTACTACTTTGATCCAGAACTAGAAGAATTAAAAAATCTAGAATATGAAGAAACATATCCTCTGCCAATCGACATTCTGCCTTTACGACATTACGCCTGTGTAATCTATACAGACGGACATGCTCAACCCTCCGTTTGGGGAGAACAAGCATACAACCCCACATGTGAGATTACAAAAGAAGTGTGGCGCGGAGGTAAACTAAAACCTCTATTAACAAAGACACACTCAGTAGAAACTAATTCAGAACAACAAACTGAAATATTAGCTTTGAAAATGGCGCTAGGTAATGCGGATCGCGAATTCCCGACACTTATAGTGTCAGATTCATATTACTGCGTCAAATCATATAACAGCGATTTGCAGACATGGATTCAAAACGGTTACAAAGATGACACAGATGCACCAATAAAGCAAAAACTGCTCTGGGAACAAATAGCTCTTTTACAGAAAGAGCTACCAAAGACTCACGTGACACACTCACTGAGTCATCAGCGTGATGGCGTTCACGTTGCAGGGAATTCATTGGCCGAAACAGCCACAGCGGCAGCCACTAAATCGGCTCCCGTAGTTCGAAAAAAGCGTACATTAAAATACATTGACGGTGAAACAATGCTGGCGGTGAAAACGTCATCAAAAGGCGACTGCTCAGCGTTACCGATCAACTATCCACTCAATTATACATACATAATCGATGCAAACTCCGTCCCTTTTGCTCGAATCCCTGGAGTGGGGGATAGAGTGATTCCAAACATGGACAGGAGAAACTTGTTAATCGCAGACGCACATATGGGCGAGGGTCTCAGACACCTCAAACTAAAAGATTCTCTAGAAGAATTACAATCACGGTACTGGTGGCCAGGCATGAGCCTGCGTCATACCATGTTTGTAAAAAATTGCCCAAACTGCAACAGAGATCGCAGTGGGGAGAGAAACAGTTTAATACCTCGTCGTTCTACTCCAGAAAAAATCAGGAGTAAAAAGGAAGGGTTGCGATTAACATATACAGGCTAGTTCCACTTATAATGTAGATCACCAGCACTCGGCTGACGTCCGGACTGTTATACAAAGATTTGCGAGTCTAAAAGGCATATACGCTAAGAGCATGCTACGTTTGACCATTGTCTCCACTCTAGCCCTCAAGCCTGAGGGGAAACATGACCAAATGAGCATAGCCCAGCGGGAATCTTCTCACTTCCTTCCTGAGGGTACGGGATGGTGTAAAGAAAAAACCAAGGCATAAAGCAATCTATAGCGGAAAGGATATTAGGTTCGGGAGCTGGGTGGGTCAAACATCTAATAAGTGTCCAACGTAGTCTCAATAACTTGCAAAGAAATTCTCTGAAGGGATTCAGTGCGTACGAATTATTATTTGGAACTAGGATGATGATCTCTGACATTGATAGTCAGACTTCAGTGGTGAAAGAAAAAAGCTTTGATATCAAAGACCGTTTGGCTATTTTGCAGGACTTAAACAAAACAAGAAAAGACCTGAGCAACATAAAGTTGAAACAACAGCCAACAACCACTGAAGAACCACCACCTGTCCCAGCAAGACCTGTCTGGATTCCAAAAGTCGGGGATCTAGTCAGGGAAAAGATCGCGGTAAAGAAGGAATTTGGGCCTTCTTACAGAAAAGCAGTTCCTGTCTTGTCTGTCAACGGGACAAGATCAGTTGTACTACCGCCACTTGCTGGTAAAAAGGAGAACCGAGTTGTATCCATCGACCTGGTAAAACCACAACATGTGGACGATAACAAACAGTAGGCCAAGTGGACTCCCAATAAGTAGCAGAACACCAAGGTTTGCTACCAGTACAGAGGTCCTAACAAAGAGGCTCATCACATTCGAAACGCCTACAGAAGAACAACAAGGACTATGCAACAATGCAATAGAACTAAGACCTCTGAAAACCCAAATAAAAACATTTAGCAGAGACACACCAATCTATAATGAAGTAACAAGTGAAAATGCAAGTAACAGAAATCCTGAAGCAATTGGAACAATTGACAGAACTGCATCCGGCTACTTCATAAACTTCGATGATTCCTCTGAAGGCTTCAGTGAATCAAAGACACAGCCATCATCAAAAACCTTTAAAGATAAAGCTAAGGAACTTTTGAAACAACTGAAAGAAACATATCTGATTTCCCCATGGATTGAATTGTGGGTGGGTTTTGGTGCATTTATCCTCATACTTTGGCTCATCATGATACTAACATTGGGACGCTTCATTGAGGGAAAATATGCTAAAATGGACACAGCAAGTCAGAAAATCAACTTGATCCTCAAACCACACACATCTTCACACGTCGAGAAAAGAGAACTTTCTTCAGCCAACTTCACAGCCAATCTGATACCTGGTGGGGTAGCATGGGACAACACTGACTATGAAATTTATGGTCCGGTCGAGATCCTGAAATATCCACACCAAATTAAGATCTCCTTGAGTGACTTTGTAAAACCAAACTCATTTGCTGATGATTGGGACTTCGAAAGCATTAATAATATGATGTCTGACTTAGTAATGTCTGCTAAATTTACCAAACATGATTATTTGCAGGGTTCTACAAATTATGATAGTATGTACTGTTATAACCACTATGGTAACCATTTTTTACATAGATCTGCACAACCTAGAAATGTTTTAAATTATAATCAATGGGAACATTGTGCAACACCTCCAAAAGGGAGCTCAAGAACCGTTTACGACAAATATTCATATTTTTCAGGTTTTGACACAAGTAATGCTGAAACATTTTATTTTAAATTGTCAAACAAAACAGGGACCAAGACCATGATAACCAACACAAAATTGTTATATTCAGACTCATTCTTTGAAAAAATGAATACTTTTGGTTTTGATTATTGGGACAAAAATGTTGAATTGAAAAGTGTTTGGGGTACAAAAGAATGGCAAGTACAGGGTATAGAAGCTTTGTTTAGAGCCTGCATGATCCCAGAACAAATGATATTTTTAAATGACACTGTTCAACAAACCACCTGTCTTGGCCTAGCCAAAATCAAAGATTTAAATAAACCGTCTATTCCAAAGCCAACAATGTTTAGCAACACTTCTACAGATGAAGAGATAGACGTAAACCATATATTAAACCAAAACAGAACACATCCTGATTGGAAACAGTGGTTGATCTGGCCCACAGATACTAATAACTGTCAAGACAGATTCCTGAACAAAACACAGGGGTTCAAAATGACCAGGCCAGACCCTAGATATCCTCAAAGACATCACCCAGGGATAATAACCACCTACAGTGTGGGCAAATTATGCCTTCAGTGGCTACAAACTTCCACACTGGCAGAAATTAAGCAACACCTAACTTTACTTACTGATGGTGCTGACTTGCGTGATTTCACTTTGGGACCACGCAAACAGCGTCAAAAGCGTTTCATAGCAGCCTGTGTATATGCAGCATACAATGAGGCCTGGAAGGTTACTCAAATTGAAACAGCAGAGAGAATACGGGAAATTGACCGTATTAATTTGGAAAAATCACTTTCTGTAGTGGACAATGGGTTAATGACTCTGTCCTCCAGAATTTTTTCTTTGGACAGCATTGTGTCTTCAGCAATTGACATATTATCGCAGGACTTACTGTTATTACAACACGGTCAGTCTCAATTGCGTTCTATTGTACAGCTTGGCTGGACGTTACAAAATCTGCGTTCAGGCTATGTGCCTTGGCGTTTAATCAACACAACGTCACTATTCCAAATCTTTAACCTTACTGATAGACAAATCAGTATGGCACAAAAGGGTGCTGATTATACAATCTTGAGCATTGAAAAACTCGAAAGATTACCAGTGACAATGTCAGAACGACCTGTCAGTGAATGGATAATACATGGGATAATAAATATTCCAATCTCAACCTTCAGGTTTCAATACTGCCAAAAATATATACAGGCTGGCATGTACGAGAAATTAGGAAAGGGGTACCTTAAAACAACATGGAACCTGCCCTATTCACATGCATGTGTCAGTAATAAAGGACAGAAAGTGTTTCTTAGTGGCAACAATTGTGCGATGTCACTAAGTGGCACACTTCTGTGTAACGGAATTAGTTTGCATGGAGCCTGTGAAGGGAATTCATACAACCTTTCATGTCACCAGCAAGGCGCACCTGCAACAGAAATAGAACCATTCTTTCAAAGACTCTATAATGGGAGTTACATTCTTATTGTAGACCGCAGATGTTGTAGTCTTATGCCTGGGACTCCTTATCTAGTAACTACGACTGCGAAGGCCAAGTGCTGTGGACGCTCATTGTTCCCCAGCTCCTTCCCAGACAGGGAGGCAAGGGCATGGCCCGATTTGAAAATTACTTCTATTCGAATAGATACTTTAAGCAGAATGAAAACAGTGCTTCTTCAGACGCCTACCAGGCTTTCGTCATCAAAAGAAACGTATGATCTACAAGTCGCAAGGACGACTGCAGAGATACATACATTATTATCAACTAATTCCCCCGTACATTTCGCGGAAATCCTGAATGAAATCTTAAATATTTCTGATACCAATGGGGTCTCAAAGGTATTTAAGACAGTATTTTCGATGGCATTAACACCATTCAAAGCCATACTGGGTATTTTTCCAGATTTCGTCCATTCGATTTTTGGCGGACTTCCCCTGATCCTGGGACTAATTGCAGGAATCCTATTCTTAGTCCTTATTTTTCGTTATGGCAACCCATGTCACAGACAAAACTCTGGCGACAAGAGAAGAAACAATCCTAGCCATTGGATACCGGGACCGGATATCAAAAATCCTGGGACTCTCCCGGCTTAGAGACCTGAACATGACTTGGTTTCTATCATTTCGACCAATGTGGCAAAGATGTGTTTTACCTGTATTGAGGTGTCTGCTATGCGGAGAAGAATGCGTGTTAGACACCTGTCTGACGCTACAATCGGATGCGCCGATGGATGCAGAAACATTGTTGAGCCCGATCAAGGTTCATGCTTTGTGCTGCCCTCAAAGGCTACCAATCCTGATGACGGCATTCGTGGAAGCTTCACCACTACGATTGATGGGTAGTGAAGTTCAAGATGAAAGCAGCATCGAACAGGTACGACCTTCTGTCAGTAATGCAAATCAGAATGTCAATAGAGACAATCATGCGCAAGAATGCATGATTACACCTATTTCCGAGTTAGTGGAACTTTCCCAGGAAGCTGTTGACAGTTTTTTCGAAAGCCTGAATGATATGATGTTCTCTCCAGAACAGAAATAGAGACTTTTGAGCAAGCTCGCACACGGCGTTCCCTGAATTCGGCCTTCAACTTTAAAAATAAAGTCACATGAACAATTTTCCCTCCAGTTCACGGACAGCAATTTTTCAGCAGCCCCAAATATTTTTGCATATTTTTCGGGACACTATCTTCTGCTTAAAGTAAGAACTATTCTTAGAGAACTAAGGTTTCTAAATTTTAGATAGCTTATAGACATTAGCTGCCCGCTGATACGTTTACAAATATTTTATTCTGTGATGGAATGGTCTAGAACTTTTTACCTGGGGTAGATGGGTGATTATAGAAATAGGTTTCAGAGGTGCTAGGTTCACTTTAGTTTCAGTGTATGGCTCAACGTGCGATGACCCTGATATATTCCAATTTCTGGATGATGAACTCTCAACCTGGGCGGAACCAATTGTTTGTTGCGGTGATTTTAATATCAGTCGACCGGCAAACATTGAGCTACAACTAAGCCATTCTTATACAGGGAGAAAGAAAAGGGTGCATAGGGCGATCGCAGATATGGCCTCGCATAATGCTCTTTCAGATGTTTGGGCCAACCTGCATCCACAGACAGATGGGGATACGTATTTTTCCGCCCCTCACAATATAACAGTAAGGCTGGATTACTTTTTAATATCTAATGTTTTGATTACTAATACGCATATCAAGAAGTTTCCTCGTCTGGTTTCCGACCACAATCCATTGTTATTGTCACTTAGTTTAACTGGGTTAGGTAGGAAAATATATAAATCGACATTTGAGCGAGCTCTGTTACAAGATGAGGGTTATTGTAAGCACATGGAAAAATGGATCAGCGAGTTTTGGCTGAACAACGTGGGGAGCACTAGTAGTGGATATATTTGGGATGCCTTCAAAGCAGGCGCCAGAGGAGAGACAATAAGCTTCTCAACTTATAGACGGAAAAAAGAAAGAGAATTGTTCGATCAACAAGTTAATTCCCTTTTGAACGCTGAGTCCGCGTTAAGTAGGTTAATCTTGAGGGGGCTCCCACTGGAACAACAATTGTTGGAGATCATGATTTTAAAGGTGGAAATAGCGGAAAGAATCACTAATAAGACAGCAGTTAGTTATTTAATAAAGAAGGAGCAGGCTTGCGAGTTTAGCGAGCGGGTTGGTCACATTCTTGCTGTTAGGGCCAGGCAGAAAGCTAATGCAGGGGACATCAAAAATATAGTTGATGACTTAGGCAATTTAATTTCTGACTCTGAGGGAATAAGAAATGAATTTTGGAAGTTTTATTCTGAACTATATGATAGGGAGACTGAGGCAGAAACTGACAATATCAGGGATTATTTAGGAAATATTCAACTCAAAAAACTAGATTTGGAGGAAAAAACTATACTTGATGCTACCATATCACTAGAAGAATTGTCTCTAGCTTTAACAGATCTCCCATCCTCGAAGGCTGCAGGACCAGATTTGTTACCGATTGAATTCTATAAGACTTTTATATCAGTTTTTAGAGTGGAGCTACTGGATACACTCATTCAAGCCCAGAGAGGAGTTTCAATCCCAAAATCATGGGGCGAGACAGAGATTATCGTTATCCTGAAAAAAGGCAAGCCCGCCACAATTCCTGGGTCATATAGACCTATTGCCTTAATGAATGCTGATGTGAAGCTTTACTCGAAAATTTTGGCTACAAGGTTGTCCGCTGTCATAGAAAAGTTAGTTACCCCAGTCCAACATGGATTTATCCCGGGGAAAGGGACTACTGAACATATCAGGACAGTGATCACCTGCTTTGATGCCATGGAGGTTTCTGGCGGCCCTGTCGCGGCTCTATTTTTAGATGCCGAGAAGGCTTTCGACAGGGTCGCTTGGGAATACCTGTGGGAGCTAATGAGAAATTTTGGGTTTGGTGATAATTTTATAAAAGCAATCCAGGTTCTTTATAGGGATCCAACGGCTAGAATTAAAATCAATCGGGAGTTATCAGCGGCGGTGCAGATTAAAAGAGGAACAAGGCAAGGTTGTCCTAGTTCCCCTCTTTTATTCGCATTGTATATGGATCCATATCTACGTAGTCTTGATCTTAATCCCAGTATCCCTCCCATGCGTGTAAATGAGACAGTAGTTAAAGTGTTGGCATATGCAGACGATGACGCGATAATCACTCCTGATCCTGTAATGGCAATAGGTGTAATAGAACAAGAGGCCCAAAATTTTGGCAATATTTCTGGCTATAAGCTTAATAGAGTTAAACACAGATTATTAAAAACTTAGTAGCTCAATGTAATGATCCACGAGTGATTTCGTCTGCAGTCTACCTTGGGGTTGAAATTTCTCCTGATTTAGGAACAGTAGTTGAACGTAACATCTCGCCTTTATTGAGGAAAGTCAGCTCGGACTTGATGAGGATAAACAATCTTAGGCTTACGTTAGTGGGACGCACTAATATCATCAAAATGCTTATACTTCCCAAATTTCTTTATTTTTTTCGTACAATTCCGCTTTTGTTTGAGTCAATTTGGTTTAACAAGCTGGAGTCGATTCTTAATAAATTCATTTGGTCCTATGGGAAGACAAGACGGGCATACAAGTTTATGACTTTGCCAAGGGAGAGGGGAGGATGGGGGGTTCCCGATTTTAGGTTTTATTATTGGGCATCGGTATTGCAATACATTCAAGGCTTAATGGGTGCAAATGAAGGGGATTTGAAAGTCAAAGCTGTTTCAACTATGATTTATTCAATTGTATTGGGCGAAGATACAGTAAATGCTTTCTTAAAATGTACAGACTCATCATACTTCAAACGTACACGTTTTAAGACAGTCGCTGCTGCTTATAATGTATGGTCTGCTGTTGCAAAAAACTGTGGTTTAGGGAGATTTAACAGATATATCAGATTGTATAGGAATAAGTCTCTACCCCTTGAAGTTTTTTCGGATGCCATTATGGCAGACTGGGACAGAAAAGGTATTAGGAAATTAGGAGATATGCTAGATCCAGACGGAAATATTATTCTATTTTCTGATCTGTTGGATAAATTTAATATAGCAAGATATAGTTTTTTTAAGTACCTGCAGATTAGGAGTTTTTTTTCTAAGAAAAAAGGAGGGGCAGACGGATTTAACATAAGTAACATTATGGAGGCAATAGAGCAAAGCGGGGTGTGCTCCATTCGATATTTCTACGCCCAGCTGGCTGCTACGAAGAAGGACGACATTGATAGATTTGGTATTAAATGGGCTGGAAAATTAGGGATATCATGTGAGGTTTTTCAGACGTCCTTGGAGTTAGGGTGTTCAGTCTTCTATTCTGCCCCACTACAATCGCAACATTTCAAAACGCTGTACCAACTATACCATACGCCAGATCGCATAGCACAGTGGGGTGCAACTTCAGGGATTAGCTGTTGGCGTTGTAATGCTCTGGCCGCAGATAGTATCCACATTTTTGCACTCTGTCCCAAATTAAGGCCTTTATTAAAGGGTATTGAGGATTTTATGGCCCATACACTTGCTTTAAATGTGACTCTAACACCGACTGTAATTATGTTAGGAGTCAGGGGCTGTGAAGGCGTTCATAGTGAATTTTTATTTGTAGCGATGGCGGTCCTCAGGTTGATGATTGCTAGAGTTTGGTTGGATCCCCTTCCCCCGGGTTTACATCAGTGGATTGCCTTATTATTGGGGACGTTTAACCTTGAAAAGGGTATATTTGGGAAGAAAGGTAAAAGGATAAAAAGGTGGGGAAGAAAAATTTGGGAACCGGTACATCGATGGAAGGAAAGGTCAAATGTAAACGTAGACTGATGTATTACTGATGTATTATTAACTTGTTTAATGGTTTTCCTTTTATTTCTTTTTTCTCCTTTTTATATCGAAGGTTATGTTTAGTATCAACATGTTTTTCTTGATAGTAACTTTGGTTTATTATATGTATTAAGTTATCTGTATTCTGTGTTATGTGTGTGCCAGAAAAACTCTTTGTTTTACAATAAAAATATTTTTAAAAAAAAAACAAAAAAAAAAGAAGCCATTCCATGTGTAATTCTCATATACCAATTAAGCAATAATGTATACAAATGCGATTACTTTGGCATTTTTCTACAGCTTGAGTGCATACAATACATATGTCTGCAATTTTTCCGTATATTTGAAAATTTCAAAATGCTTTTATGTATTTTGGGGTGGTAAGATATACACTATACTCTATAGTATGTTGTACTATGTTATACTATGCATAGATTAGTAAATATGTACATAGTTAGCGTGGAGTGGGTGTGATGTATTCCTATAGGTTCTGAATCGATCCCCCTATTCCTGACCCTATTCTAGTTAAACAAACCAACAAGTTAACTAGCAGTCAGCCCATGAGGCAGAAAACCCCCATGATGCAGATACCGTTATCTGACGCAGTCACACTACGGCACAGGAACGTGTTATCTGATTAGGTCATAACGCTTGCGATCTAATTAGACAAGCGATATTCCTCCAGCCCCTGATAAGGCATACGGAGTTCTCATAACAAATCAAACCTATGACAACCTGGGCAAAACCCTGCGGCCATTGTTTTGATTTCACCGAGAACTTCAGTAAAAGAATGTGCTAACGAGCAAGTCGTATGACATCCTTATTGACGTATCTATGTCCATCCTTACGTCAATCTCGGCACCTTAAAGGTATAAATATTACCGATCTTGCCCTATGCAAAACACACGCGTGGTGACGAGACGGAGCAGCCATACTTGCCGAAGCCAAGAGCAGAGCAGACCCCGCTGGCAGCACCCCCGCCTTCCTGACGCGCTGAGAGACGCGCTGCTTTCTCCTGCCGAGAATCCAGCACCGGCGTTTCTGGGCAGCCCTCGCAGGCAGCCTGGAATATCGAGACCAGAGAGAGAGATACCATTCCTCATTCATCCTAACTTCCAGGTACAGAACTGAATAACCCCTCACAGAGAATTCTTTAGTTATTCACTTGGCAAAAACAAACTTAACTTAAACTGTAACTTTCTATTCCCGCCCACGTATTAGACTTAGGTCAGGTACACGGGGTAGGCGTATTTAGAAACACCAGTTGAGTACGTTTAGTCAAATGTATATGTGTATGTAATATATTTTATTCATTTTAAAACATCTTATGGCTTAGAAACCATATCAATGTTTTTACAGTATTATTTTATACTATTGCTTTTAATGTATGCACTTTACTTAACTATAAGTATTGCAATAATATCGATCCATTTCTCTTGTATGAGAAAAGAGACTGATCAATAAATAACACCTTTTTATTGAACACGCCCGTCTCTTCCTTTTCTCTACAATCTGATGAGACTAAGAATGCACGTACTGACTGAGTAAAATAATTTGCCTTTTGTTCACACGACTCTCGAGATTTACTCTTGATTAGGGGAGAGCAAAGTTGTCATGTTCTATGGTTGTCAGAAACTAAATCCCTTCTTGTCTAATCAGGGAAGTTAATTCCTCCTTGAACATTCGAGAAAGTTTCTAGTGAACTCTGAGCTAAGCTGGCAAACCCAAAACTTTAAGTCTAGTATCGACAGTAGTAGACCTAGTTAACGTCTGGTCTAGGCCTTTACTGCTGTAGGTATTATTCCAATGCGCAGAGCCTATTGGGATGATAGGAACTACACTACAAAAGAAGGAGGCGGGGTGGAAGAAAGCAGCAGATCAGCACAGGAGAAGAGAAGAGAACAGGGAGTTAGAGAAGGAGGCAGGGTGGAAGAGAGCAGCAGATCAGCACGAGAGAAGAAAAGAGAACAGGGAGTTAGAGTTGTAAGCACATGGAAAAATGGATCAGCGAGTTTTGGCTGAACAACGTGGGGAGCACTAGTAGTGGATATATTTGGGATGCCTTCAAAGCAGGCGCCAGAGGAGAGACAATAAGCTTCTCAACTTATAGACGGAAAAAAGAAAGAGAATTGTTCGATCAACAAGTTAATTCCCTTTTGAACGCTGAGTCCGCGTTAAGTAGGTTAATCTTGAGGGGGCTCCCACTGGAACAACAATTGTTGGAGATCATGATTTTAAAGGTGGAAATAGCGGAAAGAATCACTAATAAGACAGCAGTTAGTTATTTAATAAAGAAGGAGCAGGCTTGCGAGTTTAGCGAGCGGGTTGGTCACATTCTTGCTGTTAGGGCCAGGCAGAAAGCTAATGCAGGGGACATCAAAAATATAGTTGATGACTTAGGCAATTTAATTTCTGACTCTGAGGGAATAAGAAATGAATTTTGGAAGTTTTATTCTGAACTATATGATAGGGAGACTGAGGCAGAAACTGACAATATCAGGGATTATTTAGGAAATATTCAACTCAAAAAACTAGATTTGGAGGAAAAAACTATACTTGATGCTACCATATCACTAGAAGAATTGTCTCTAGCTTTAACAGATCTCCCATCCTCGAAGGCTGCAGGACCAGATTTGTTACCGATTGAATTCTATAAGACTTTTATATCAGTTTTTAGAGTGGAGCTACTGGATACACTCATTCAAGCCCAGAGAGGAGTTTCAATCCCAAAATCATGGGGCGAGACAGAGATTATCGTTATCCTGAAAAAAGGCAAGCCCGCCACAATTCCTGGGTCATATAGACCTATTGCCTTAATGAATGCTGATGTGAAGCTTTACTCGAAAATTTTGGCTACAAGGTTGTCCGCTGTCATAGAAAAGTTAGTTACCCCAGTCCAACATGGATTTATCCCGGGGAAAGGGACTACTGAACATATCAGGACAGTGATCACCTGCTTTGATGCCATGGAGGTTTCTGGCGGCCCTGTCGCGGCTCTATTTTTAGATGCCGAGAAGGCTTTCGACAGGGTCGCTTGGGAATACCTGTGGGAGCTAATGAGAAATTTTGGGTTTGGTGATAATTTTATAAAAGCAATCCAGGTTCTTTATAGGGATCCAACGGCTAGAATTAAAATCAATCGGGAGTTATCAGCGGCGGTGCAGATTAAAAGAGGAACAAGGCAAGGTTGTCCTAGTTCCCCTCTTTTATTCGCATTGTATATGGATCCATATCTACGTAGTCTTGATCTTAATCCCAGTATCCCTCCCATGCGTGTAAATGAGACAGTAGTTAAAGTGTTGGCATATGCAGACGATGACGCGATAATCACTCCTGATCCTGTAATGGCAATAGGTGTAATAGAACAAGAGGCCCAAAATTTTGGCAATATTTCTGGCTATAAGCTTAATAGAGTTAAACACAGATTATTAAAAACTTAGTAGCTCAATGTAATGATCCACGAGTGATTTCGTCTGCAGTCTACCTTGGGGTTGAAATTTCTCCTGATTTAGGAACAGTAGTTGAACGTAACATCTCGCCTTTATTGAGGAAAGTCAGCTCGGACTTGATGAGGATAAACAATCTTAGGCTTACGTTAGTGGGACGCACTAATATCATCAAAATGCTTATACTTCCCAAATTTCTTTATTTTTTTCGTACAATTCCGCTTTTGTTTGAGTCAATTTGGTTTAACAAGCTGGAGTCGATTCTTAATAAATTCATTTGGTCCTATGGGAAGACAAGACGGGCATACAAGTTTATGACTTTGCCAAGGGAGAGGGGAGGATGGGGGGTTCCCGATTTTAGGTTTTATTATTGGGCATCGGTATTGCAATACATTCAAGGCTTAATGGGTGCAAATGAAGGGGATTTGAAAGTCAAAGCTGTTTCAACTATGATTTATTCAATTGTATTGGGCGAAGATACAGTAAATGCTTTCTTAAAATGTACAGACTCATCATACTTCAAACGTACACGTTTTAAGACAGTCGCTGCTGCTTATAATGTATGGTCTGCTGTTGCAAAAAACTGTGGTTTAGGGAGATTTAACAGATATATCAGATTGTATAGGAATAAGTCTCTACCCCTTGAAGTTTTTTCGGATGCCATTATGGCAGACTGGGACAGAAAAGGTATTAGGAAATTAGGAGATATGCTAGATCCAGACGGAAATATTATTCTATTTTCTGATCTGTTGGATAAATTTAATATAGCAAGATATAGTTTTTTTAAGTACCTGCAGATTAGGAGTTTTTTTTCTAAGAAAAAAGGAGGGGCAGACGGATTTAACATAAGTAACATTATGGAGGCAATAGAGCAAAGCGGGGTGTGCTCCATTCGATATTTCTACGCCCAGCTGGCTGCTACGAAGAAGGACGACATTGATAGATTTGGTATTAAATGGGCTGGAAAATTAGGGATATCATGTGAGGTTTTTCAGACGTCCTTGGAGTTAGGGTGTTCAGTCTTCTATTCTGCCCCACTACAATCGCAACATTTCAAAACGCTGTACCAACTATACCATACGCCAGATCGCATAGCACAGTGGGGTGCAACTTCAGGGATTAGCTGTTGGCGTTGTAATGCTCTGGCCGCAGATAGTATCCACATTTTTGCACTCTGTCCCAAATTAAGGCCTTTATTAAAGGGTATTGAGGATTTTATGGCCCATACACTTGCTTTAAATGTGACTCTAACACCGACTGTAATTATGTTAGGAGTCAGGGGCTGTGAAGGCGTTCATAGTGAATTTTTATTTGTAGCGATGGCGGTCCTCAGGTTGATGATTGCTAGAGTTTGGTTGGATCCCCTTCCCCCGGGTTTACATCAGTGGATTGCCTTATTATTGGGGACGTTTAACCTTGAAAAGGGTATATTTGGGAAGAAAGGTAAAAGGATAAAAAGGTGGGGAAGAAAAATTTGGGAACCGGTACATCGATGGAAGGAAAGGTCAAATGTAAACGTAGACTGATGTATTACTGATGTATTATTAACTTGTTTAATGGTTTTCCTTTTATTTCTTTTTTCTCCTTTTTATATCGAAGGTTATGTTTAGTATCAACATGTTTTTCTTGATAGTAACTTTGGTTTATTATATGTATTAAGTTATCTGTATTCTGTGTTATGTGTGTGCCAGAAAAACTCTTTGTTTTACAATAAAAATATTTTAAAAAAAAAAACAAAAAAAAAAGAAGCCATTCCATGTGTAATTCTCATATACCAATTAAGCAATAATGTATACAAATGCGATTACTTTGGCATTTTTCTACAGCTTGAGTGCATACAATACATATGTCTGCAATTTTTCCGTATATTTGAAAATTTCAAAATGCTTTTATGTATTTTGGGGTGGTAAGATATACACTATACTCTATAGTATGTTGTACTATGTTATACTATGCATAGATTAGTAAATATGTACATAGTTAGCGTGGAGTGGGTGTGATGTATTCCTATAGGTTCTGAATCGATCCCCCTATTCCTGACCCTATTCTAGTTAAACAAACCAACAAGTTAACTAGCAGTCAGCCCATGAGGCAGAAAACCCCCATGATGCAGATACCGTTATCTGACGCAGTCACACTACGGCACAGGAACGTGTTATCTGATTAGGTCATAACGCTTGCGATCTAATTAGACAAGCGATATTCCTCCAGCCCCTGATAAGGCATACGGAGTTCTCATAACAAATCAAACCTATGACAACCTGGGCAAAACCCTGCGGCCATTGTTTTGATTTCACCGAGAACTTCAGTAAAAGAATGTGCTAACGAGCAAGTCGTATGACATCCTTATTGACGTATCTATGTCCATCCTTACGTCAATCTCGGCACCTTAAAGGTATAAATATTACCGATCTTGCCCTATGCAAAACACACGCGTGGTGACGAGACGGAGCAGCCATACTTGCCGAAGCCAAGAGCAGAGCAGACCCCGCTGGCAGCAGCCCCGCCTTCCTGACGCGCTGAGAGACGCGCTGCTTTCTCCTGCCGAGAATCCAGCACCGGCGTTTCTGGGCAGCCCTCGCAGGCAGCCTGGAATATCGAGACCAGAGAGAGAGATACCATTCCTCATTCATCCTAACTTCCAGGTACAGAACTGAATAACCCCTCACAGAGAATTCTTTAGTTATTCACTTGGCAAAAACAAACTTAACTTAAACTGTAACTTTCTATTCCCGCCCACGTATTAGACTTAGGTCAGGTACACGGGGTAGGCGTATTTAGAAACACCAGTTGAGTACGTTTAGTCAAATGTATATGTGTATGTAATATATTTTATTCATTTTAAAACATCTTATGGCTTAGAAACCATATCAATGTTTTTACAGTATTATTTTATACTATTGCTTTTAATGTATGCACTTTACTTAACTATAAGTATTGCAATAATATCGATCCATTTCTCTTGTATGAGAAAAGAGACTGATCAATAAATAACACCTTTTTATTGAACACGCCCGTCTCTTCCTTTTCTCTACAATCTGATGAGACTAAGAATGCACGTACTGACTGAGTAAAATAATTTGCCTTTTGTTCACACGACTCTCGAGATTTACTCTTGATTAGGGGAGAGCAAAGTTGTCATGTTCTATGGTTGTCAGAAACTAAATCCCTTCTTGTCTAATCAGGGAAGTTAATTCCTCCTTGAACATTCGAGAAAGTTTCTAGTGAACTCTGAGCTAAGCTGGCAAACCCAAAACTTTAAGTCTAGTATCGACAGTAGTAGACCTAGTTAACGTCTGGTCTAGGCCTTTACTGCTGTAGGTATTATTCCAATGCGCAGAGCCTATTGGGATGATAGGAACTACACTACAAAAGAAGGAGGCGGGGTGGAAGAAAGCAGCAGATCAGCACAGGAGAAGAGAAGAGAACAGGGAGTTAGAGAAGGAGGCAGGGTGGAAGAGAGCAGCAGATCAGCACGAGAGAAGAAAAGAGAACAGGGAGTTAGAGAATGAGGTGGGTGGAAGAGAGGAACAGATCAGCACAGCAGAAGAGAACAGGGAGTTAAAGAAGGAAGTGGGGTGGAAGAGAGCAGCAGATCAGCAGAAGTTAACAGGGAGTTAAAGAAGGAGGTGGGTGGAAGAAAGCAACAGATCAGCACAGGAGAAGAGAACAGGGAGTTAGAGAAGGAGGCAGTTGGAAGAGAGCAGCAGATCAGCACAAGAGAAGAGAACAGGGAGATAAAGAAGAATGTGGGGTGGAAGGGAGCAGCAGAACAGCACAGGAGAAGAGAAGAGAACAGGGTGTTAAATAAGGAGGTGGGGTGGAAGAGAGCAGCATATCAGCACAAGACAAGAGAACGGAATTAAAGAAGGAGGCGGGTGGAAGAGAACAGCAGATCGGCACAGGAGAAGAGAACAGGGAGTTAGAAAAAGAGGCGGTGGAGGAGAACAGCAGATCAGCACAGGATAAGAGAACAGGGAGTTAAAGAAAGAGGTGGGGTGGAAGAGAGCAGCAGATCGGCACAGGAGAAGAGAAGAGAACAGGGGGCTAGAATAGGAGGCGGTGGAAGAGAGCAGCAGATCAGTACGGGAGAAGAGAAGAGAACAGGGAATTAGAGAAGGAGGTGGGGTGGAAGAGAGCAGCAGATCAGCACAGCAAAAGAAATTGGAGTGAAAGAAGGGGGCGGGTCGAAGAGAGCAGCAGATCAGCACAAGAGAAGAGAACAGGGAGTTAAAGAAGGAGGTGGGGTGGAAGAGAGCAGCAGATCAGCACAGGAGAAGAGAACGGAATTAAAGAAGGAGGCGGGTGGAAGAGAACAGCAGATCGGCACAGGAGAGGAGAACAGGGAGTTAGAGAAAGTGGCGGGTGGAAGAGAACAGCAGATTAGCACAGGAGAAGAGAACAGGGAGTTAAAGAAGGAGGCGGGTGGAAGAGATCAGCAGACAAGCACAGCAAAAGAGAACAGGGAGTTAAAGAAGGAGGTGGGGTGGATGAGAGCAGCAGATCAGCACGAGAGAAGAGAAGAGAACGGAGTTAGAGAATGAGGTGGGTGGAAGAGAGGAACATATCAGCACAGTAGAAGAGAATAGGGAGTTAAAGAAGGAGGTGAGATGGAAGAGAGCAGCAGATCAGCAGAAGTTAACAGGGAGTTAAAGAAGGAGGCGGGGTGGAAGAGAGCAGCAGATCAGCACAGGAGAAGAGAAGAGAACAGGGAGTTAGAGTAGGAGGCAGGGTGGAAGAGAGCAGCAGATCAGCACAAGAGAAGAGAAGAGAACAGGGAGTTAGAGAATGATGTGGATGGAAGAGAGGAACAGATCAGCACAGCAGAGGAGAACAGGGAGTTAAAGAAGGAGGTGGGGTGGAAGAGAGCAGCAGATCAGCAGAAGTTAACAGGGAGTTAAAGAAGGAGGCTGGTGGAAGAGAGCAACAGATCAGCACAGGAGAAGAGAAGAGAACAGGGAGTTAGAGAAGGAGGTGGGGTACAAGAGAACAGCAAATCGGCGCCGGAGAAGAGAACCAGGAGTTACAGAAGGAGGCGGGTGGAAGAGCGCAGCAGATCAGAAGAGGAGAAGAGAACAGAGAGTTAGAGAAAGAGGTGGGTGGAAGAGAACAACAGATCAGCACGGGAGAAGAAAACAGAGGTTAGAGAAGGAGGCGGTGGAAGTGAACAGCAGATCAGCAAGGGAGAAGAGAACAGGGAGTTGGAGAAGGGGGCAGGGTGGAAGGGAGCAGCAGATCAGCATGGGAGAACAGAACAGAGAGTTAAAGAAGGAGGCGGGTGGAAGAGAGCAGCAGATCAGCACAGGAGAAGAGGAGAGAACAGGGAGTTAAAGAAGGAGGTGGGGTGGAAGAGAGCAGCAGATCAGGACAGGAGAAGAGAACAGGGAGTTAAAGAAGGATGCGGGTGGAAGAGAACAGCAGATCAGCACAGGAGAAAAGAACAGGGAGTTAAAGAAGGAGGCGGGTGGAAGAGAGCAGCATATCAGCACAGAAGAAGAGAACAGGGAGTTAAAGAAGGAGGTGGGGTGGAAGAGAGCAGCAGATCAGCACAGGAGAAGAGAACAGGGAGTAAAAGAAGGAGGTGGGGTGGAAGAGAGCAGCATATCAGCACAGGAGAAGAGAACAGGGAGTTAAAGAAGGAGGCGGGTGGAAGAGAACAGCAGATCGGCACAGGAGAAGAGAACAGGGAGTTAGAAAAAGAGGCGGGTGGAGGAGAACAGCAGATCAGCACAGGATAAGAGAACAGGGAGTTAAAGAAGGAGGTGGGGTGGCAGAGAACAGCAGATCGGCACAGGAGAAGAGAAGAGAACAGGGAGCTAGAAAAGGAGGCGGTGCAACAGAGCAGCAGATCAGTACGGGAGAAGAGAAGAGAACAGGGAATTAGAGAAGGAGGTGGGTGGAAGAGAGAAGCAGATCAGCACAGCAAAAGAAATCGGAGTGAAAGAAGGAGGCGGGTCGAAGAGAGCAGCAGATCAGCACGAGAGAAGAGAAGAGAACAGGGAGTTAGAGAATGAGGTGGGTGGAAGAGAGGAACATATCAACACAGCACAGGGAGTTAAAGAAGGAGGTGGGGTGGAAAAGAGCAGCAGATCAGCACGAGGGAAGAAAAGAGAACAGGGAGTTAGAGAATGAGGTGGGTGGAAGAGAGCAGCAGATCAGCACAGAAGAAGAGAACAGGGAGTTAAAGAAGGAGGTGGGGTGGAAGAGAACAGCAGATCGGCACAGGAGAAGAGAACAGGGAGCTAGAAAAGGAGGCGGTGAAAGAGAGCAGCAGATCAGTACGGGAGAAGAGAAGAGAACAGGGAATTAGAGAAAGAGGTGGGTGGAAGAGAGCAGCAGATCAGCACAGCAAAAGAGTCGGAGTGAAAGAAGGAGGCGGGTCGAAGAGAGCAGCAGATCAGCACAAGAGAAGAGAACAGGGAGTTAAAGAAGGAGGTGGGGTGGAAGAGAGCAGCAGATGAGCAGAAGTTAACAGGGAGTTAAAGAAGGAGGCAGGGTGGAAGAAAGCAGCAGATCAGCACAGGAGAAGAGAAGAGAACAGGGAGTTAGAGAAGGAGGCAGGGTGGAAGAGAGCAGCAGATCAGCACGAGAGAAGAAAAGAGAACAGGGAGTTAGAGAATGAGATGGGTGGAAGAGAGGAACAGATCAGCACAGCAGAAGAGAACAGGGAGTTAAAGAAGGAAGTGGGGTGGAAGAGAGCAGCAGATCAGCAGAAGTTAACAGGGAGTTAAAGAAGGAGGTGGGTGGAAGAAAGCAACAGATCAGCACAGGAGAAGAGAACATGGAGTTAGAGAAGGAGGCAGTTGGAAGAGAGCAGCAGATCAGCACAAGAGAAGAGAACAGGGAGATAAAGAAGAATGTGGGGTGGAAGGGAGCAGCAGAACAGCACAGGAGAAGAGAAGAGAACAGGGAGTTAAAGAAGGAGGTGGGGTGGATGAGAGCAGCAGATCAGCACGAGAGAAGAGAAGAGAACGGAGTTAGAGAATGAGGTGGGTGGAAGAGAGGAACATATCAGCACAGTAGAAGAGAATAGGGAGTTAAAGAAGGAGGTGGGATGGAAGAGAGCAGCAGATCAGCAGAAGTTAACAGGGAGTTAAAGAAGGAGGCGGGGTGGAAGAGAGCAGCAGATCAGCACAGGAGAAGAGAAGAGAACAGGGAGTTAGAGTAGGAGGCAGGGTGGAAGAGAGCAGCAGATCAGCACAAGAGAAGAGAAGAGAACAGGGAGTTAGAGAATGATGTGGGTGGAAGAGAGGAACAGATCAGCACAGCAGAGGAGAACAGGGAGTTAAAGAAGGAGGTGGGGTGGAAGAGAGCAGCAGATCAGCAGAAGTTAACAGGGAGTTAAAGAAGGAGGCTGGTGGAAGAGAGCAACAGATCAGCACAGGAGAAGAGAAGAGAACAGGGAGTTAGAGAAGGAGGTGGGGTACAAGAGAACAGCAAATCGGCGCCGGAGAAGAGAACCAGGAGTTACAGAAGGAGGCGGGTGGAAGAGCGCAGCAGATCAGAAGAGGAGAAGAGAACAGGGAGTTAGAGAAAGAGGTGGGTGGAAGAGAACAACAGATCAGCACGGGAGAAGAAAACAGGTTAGAGAAGGAGGCGGTGGAAGTGAACAGCAGATCAGCAAGGGAGAAGAGAACAGGGAGTTGGAGAAGGGGGCAGGGTGGAAGGGAGCAGCAGATCAGCATGGGAGAACAGAACAGAGAGTTAAAGAAGGAGGCGGGTGGAAGAGAGCAGCAGATCAGCACAGGAGAAGAGGAGAGAACAGGGAGTTAAAGAAGGAGGTGGGGTGGAAGAGAGCAGCAGATCAGCACAGGAGAAGAGAACAGGGAGTTAAAGAAGGATGCGGGTGGAAGAGAACAGCAGATCAGCACAGGAGAAAAGAACAGGGAGTTAAAGAAGGAGGCGGGTGGAAGAGAGCAGCATATCAGCACAGAAGAAGAGAACAGGGAGTTAAAGAAGGAGGTGGGGTGGAAGAGAGCAGCAGATCAGCACAGGAGAAGAGAACAGGGAGTAAAATAAGGAGGTGGGGTGGAAGAGAGCAGCATATCAGCACAGGAGAAGAGAACAGGGAGTTAAAGAAGGAGGCGGGTGGAAGAGAACAGCAGATCGGCACAGGAGAAGAGAACAGGGAGTTAGAAAAAGAGGCGGGTGGAGGAGAACAGCAGATCAGCACAGGATAAGAGAACAGGGAGTTAAAGAAGGAGGTGGGGTGGAAGAGAACAGCAGATCGGCACAGGAGAAGAGAAGAGAACAGGGAGCTAGAAAAGGAGGCGGTGCAACAGAGCTGCAAATCAGTACGGGAGAAGAGAAGAGAACAGGGAATTAGAGAAGGAGGTGGGTGGAAGAGAGAAGCAGATCAGCACAGCAAAAGAAATCGGAGTGAAAGAAGGAGGCGGGTCGAAGAGAGCAGCAGATCAGCACAAGAGAAGAGAACAGGGAGTTAAAGAAGGAGGTGGGGTGGAAGAGAGCAGCAGATCAGCACAGGAGAAGAGAACGGAATTAAAGAAGGAAGCGGGTGGAAGAGAACAGCAGCTCGGCACAGGAGAAGAGAACAGGGAGTTAGAGAAAGTGACATGTGGAAGAGAACAGCAGATGAGAACAGGAGAAGAGAACAGGGAATTAAAGGAGGAGGCGGGTGGAAGAGAGCAGCAGATCAGCACAGCAAAAGAGAACAGGGAGTTAAAGAAGGAGGTGGGCTGGAAGAGAGCAGCAGATCAGCATGAGAGAAGAGAAGAGAACAGGGAGTTAGAGAATGAGGTGGGTGGAAGAGAGGAACATATCAACACAGCAGAAGAGAACAGGGAGTTAAAGAAGGAGGTTGGGTGGGAAAGAGCAGCAGATCAGCACGAGGGAAGAAAAGAGAACAGGGAGTTAGAGAATGAGGTGGGTGGAAGAGAGCAGCAGATCAGCACAGAAGAAGAGAACAAGGAGTTAAAGAAGGAGGTGGGGTGGAAGAGAGCAGCAGATCAGCACAGGAGAAGAGAACAGGGAGTAAAAGAAGGAGGTGGGGTGGAAGAGAGCAGCATATCAGCACAGGAGAAGAGAACAGGGAGTTAAAGAAGGAGGCGGGTGGAAGAGAACAGCAGATCGGCACAGGAGAAGAGAACAGGGAGTTAGAAAAAGAGGTGGGTGGAGGAGAACAGCAGATCAGCACAGGATAAGAGAACAGGGAGTTAAAGAAGGAGGTGGGGTGGAAGAGAACAGCAGATCGGCACAGGAGAAGAGAAGAGAACAGAGAGCTAGAAAAGGAGGCGGTGCAACAGAGCAGCAGATCAGTACGGGAGAAGAGAAGAGAACAGGGAATTAGAGAAGGAGGTGGGTGGAAGAGAGAAGCAGGTCAGCACAGCAAAAGAAATCGGAGTGAAAGAAGGAGGCGGGTCGAAGAGAGCAGCAGATCAGCACAAGAGAAGAGAACAGGGAGTTAAAGAAGGAGGTGGGGTGGAAGAGAGCAGCAGATCAGCACAGGAGAAGAGAACGGAATTAAAGAAGGAAGCGGGTGGAAGAGAACAGCAGCTCGGCACAGGAGAAGAGAACAGGGAGTTAGAGAAAGTGACAGGTGGAAGAGAACAGCAGATGAGAACAGGAGAAGAGAACAGGGAATTAAAGGAGGAGGCGGGTGGAAGAGAGCAGCAGATCAGCACAGCAAAAGAGAACAGGGAGTTAAAGAAGGAGGTGGGCTGGAAGAGAGCAGCAGATCAGCACGAGAGAAGAGAACAGGGAGTTAGAGAATGAGGTGGGTGGAAGAGAGGAACATATCAACACAGCAGAAGAGAACAGGGAGTTAAAGAAGGAGGTAGGGTGGAAAAGAGCAGCAGATCAGCACGAGGGAAGAAAAGAGAACAGGGAGTTAGAGAATGAGGTGGGTGGAAGAGAGCAGCAGATCAGCACGAGAGAAGAAAAGAGAACAGGGAGTTAGAGAATGAGGTGGGTGGAATAGAGGAACAGATCAGCACAGCAGAAGAGAACAGGGAGTTAAAGAAGGAGGTGGGGTGGAAGAGAGCAGCAGATCAGCAGAAGTTAACAGGGAGTTAAAAAAGGAGGTGGGTGGAAGAAAGCAACAGATCAGCACAGGAGAAGAGAAGAGAACAGGGAGTTAGAGAAGGAGGCAGTTGGAAGAGAGCAGCAGATCAGCACAAGAGAAGAGAACAGGGAGTTAAAGAAGAATGTGGGGTGGAAGGGAGCAGCAGAACAGCACAGGAGAAGAGAAGAGAACAGGGTGTTAAAGAAGGAGGTGGGGTGGAAGAGAGCAGCAGATCAGCACAGGAGAAGAGAACAGGGAGTTAAAGAAGGATGCGGTGGAAAGAACAGAAGATTAGCACAGGAGAAAAAACAGGGAGTTAAAGTAGGAGGCAGGTGGAAGAGAACAACAGATCGGCACAGGAGAAGAGAAGAGAACGGAGTTAAAGAAGGAGGCGGGGTGGAAGAGAGCAGCAGATGAGCACAGGAGAAGAGAATAGAACAGGGAGTTAAAGAAGGAGGTGGGTGGAAGAGAGCAGCAGATCAGCACAGGAGAAAAGAACAGGGAGTTAAAGAAGGAGGCGGTGGAAAAGAACATTAAATCGGCGCAGGAGAAGAGAACCTGGAGTTACAGAAGGAGAAGTGTGGAAGAGCGCAGCAGATCAGCAGAGGAGAAGAGAACACGGAGTTAGAGAAAGAGGTGGGTAGAAGAGAACAACAGATCAGCACAGGAGAAGAAAACAGGGAGTTAGAGAAGGAGGCGGTGGAAGAGAACAGCAGATCAGCAAGGGAGAAGAGAACAGGGAGTTGGGGAAGGGGGCGGGTGGAAGAGAGCAGAAGATCAGCATGGGAGAAGAGAAAAGGGAGTTAAAGAAGGAGGCGGGGTGGAAGAGATCAGCAGATCAGCACAGGAGAAGAGAACAGGGAGTTAAAGAAGGAGGTGGGGTGGAAGAGAGCAGTAGATCAGCACAGGAGAAGAGAACAGGGAGTTAAAGAAGGAGGGGGTGTGGAAGAGAGCAGCACATCAGCACAGGAGAAGAGAGCAGGGAGTTAAAAAAGGAGGCGGTGGAAGAGAGCAGCAGATCGGCACAGGAGAAGAGAACAGGGAGTTAGAAAAAGAGGCGGGTGGAAGAGAACAGCAGATCAGCACAGGAGAAGAGAACAGGGAGTTGTTGGACTTGGGCCTTCTGGCAGGGTCACCCCTGAACTTTTTGCCTTGAAATTAGTGATTTCTGTCCTTTGCGCACTTTGACACTGTGGCGCAGTGTAAAGTGCGTGCTCTCCCTGAGTGCGTGTGTGAGATTGGCCTGCCCTCCCATAGGAATGCATGGGGAATGTCTGTGTCCCTGGTAGTTCCTGATGCGTGAGGTGTGCATGGTCAAGTTTGGTATGTGTGAACTCGGGGGAGTGAATGCTGCGAGATGGTGTATGCAGCATGTATGTGTCTAGAAGGGAAGCGCCATTTCTAGACATGGCTGTACGTGTGCTGTGAGGGTGCTGGCGTGTGATTGGCTGGAGCTGGCTGGGATGCCAGGCTCCAGGAAGTCTGTGTGGGTCTGCCCCGGTGGTGAGTGGGAGATTAGCATGAGTGATGTGTGGGAGGAGTGTACCTGTGTCCTGGATGGGCTGGGTTTTCCCCACACAATGCTGGCTCCGCCCCCCTGTGGTGTGACTGATGACCCAAGCCCTGCCAGTGAATAGAATGGGTGGTTGGGCCATCAAGAGTGCTCCAGAACCAGCTGCGACTGGTTCTGCCCCCACCCTGCACCTAAAGACAAAGGGAAAAGGTGTATAAAAGAGGGGCTGTGACCCCATGAAAATGTTCTTGTTTGCTGCTTGAATCTGCCAGGGGCGTGCTGCTGCTTGGGCCCAGGGGGAAGGCTTGCCTCCCCTGGGCCCTGCCCAGCCCCTGGACTTCTGAAGAGCTTTGCTGGACTTTGGTCCCTTATAGCGCTTGGGAGCGCTGTTTATTCCCCTCTAGCGCTGTGCTTGGACTTTTGCTGGACTTGTGTTCCCCTGAGGCGCCTGGAGGCCCTTTGTCCTGTCTAGTGGTGCTGGGAGCGCTTGACTGGTGGCTTCTAGCGCCTGGAAGCGCTTGTGTGCTGTCCCTAGCGCATTGGAGCGCTTTGTGTCCCGCTAGCGCTGTGAGCGCTTTATTTTTCATGCCTGGGCAGAGCGCTGTCGTTTTCCCTCTGAGGGAAGCGCTCCTGCCCCTATGGTGCCCCAGAGTGCTTCGTTGCACTTTCGTCTTAAATACGGGTGCCACCCCGTTTATTTAATTAATTGGCGAGTGCCCACCTCGCTGTGTTGGTTTTAATTAATCTCGAGGGTGCCACCCCTAGCTATGCCCCGAGAAATCACCGCCGCAGCCGTGGGCAAAACCGGAAGTCAGGCGGCATCGCGCCTGACTGTAGGCGGGACTTCCGGGTTGCTGAAGGAAGTCCCGCCCGCCGCCGTGCTCTGATTGGCCAGGGCGCCCGGCCGGAGAAGAGGAGCCCGGAGCCTTGAGGGCTCCACTTTCCAAGTCCCGGTCCCGAGATGGGGGACCGGGTGAAGATGCCCCCTCCCCTCCTGGAGCCGGATGTTGCGTGTTGGGGCTCCCAGGAGTGAGGGGAGCCCCAGAGGCGAAGTCCTGCGCTGCCCCCGGTGAGGGGACACAGAGAGAATGGACGCCCGGTGCCCGGTAAGGAGAGGGGCCTCGGGGCTGTCCTGATTGTTCTTTGAGCGGCCCCACATGATAGCGGGCCGCTCCCACGATGTGGCCATATCTGTCTTCAGGGGCAGAGTGATGCCTAGAGCCCGAGAGGCTGTTGGGCCCCATAAGTGATTTCGAGTCCCCCGAGAGGGACTCCGCCTACCGCCCACCTTGCTCGAGAGGCTCCCCTGGGTCCCACATTGATTCACGAGCCCCTGAGAGGTTTATTACCTAGTTTGGCCATATCGAGTCCCCAGAGGGGGGACTCCAGCGAAAACACCGCCCTATTTACAAGCCCAGAGAGGCTCTAAGGTGCCCAGTATTTCGAGAGCCAGATGGCTCAGTGTGGCGCAGTGTTCCTGAGGGGCTAGTGAGAGCCCCTGGCGTGTTCTGATCCCAGCTGCCCAGCAAGTAGTGGGCAGCTGCACCGTGTAGGTATTTCTTTCCCTAGGGACATACACTGTGGACTTTAGGAGTGAGGCGCACTCCTTCATCCCTGGCCTTTCCCCAGCTGCGCAGCATTTAGTGCCAGCTGCAACGTTTAGGCCCCCTGTTCTGTCCCTCAGCTGCCCAGCACTTTGTGGGCAGCTGCTACGTTTAGGTCTTGGCGCAGTGGCGCAACCTGGACTTTGTAAGTTCTACGCTAAAGGTTTAGATGCTGTTATGATCTATGTCCTATTGCTTTTGGGTGTTAGGAAATGTACAATGTGTAGTATGTTTTGCGCACCCTGTGTTCTGCACCTCTGAATGTGTTGTTGATACATTATGTGCCCTGTTCCTTACACCGCTGAACGTGTGTTGATGCGTCATGTGTTCCTTACACCGCTGAATGTAGGTTCTGCATCATGTGTTTTGTCCCCAGGTCTATGCCCCTATGTGTATTGTGATACTGAGGTGGTTGTTCTTGCTAGTGCTGGTGGTGCTAGTAAGGTCCTGGTTCCCTGCGTGACCTGTTCCTAGGGTGGTTAGGATTGCATAGGGGGGACTTACCAGTGGGTACTGGTTTTGTGCTTTATGTCCTATTTTGTGTTACAGTGATCTTCTGTTATAAGTGATCCCAAGGGCTTGATACTAAGCTTGCCCCCTGACCAGAGTCCCAGGACCAGTGGACTCTATGGTGCCTTCCCTGCCAAATTGATGGGACTTGTCTGATCTCCCTGGGCCCCTGGGGCCTCGCTGAAGTGTGCCTCGCTCGTTCCCCTCGGCAGCTCGTGCCGGCAGCCCGTCCAAGCCTCGAGCAGCGCCGCTCTCCCCTGAGCCGCGCCGCTTCGCTGGGTCGCCCGCATCCTGCCTCCCCCTCCTCTTCTGAGCCGCACACATTGGTCGCCCCAGAGAAACGCTTGTACTGTGCCGGCAGCCCGTCCAAGCCTCGAGCAGCGCCGCTCTACCCTGAGCCGCGCCGCTTCGCTGGGTCGCCCGCTCAAGTTTACTAAGGAGGTCACTCGCATTATCCCGTGCAACCAGGACGGAAGGTACTGTCTGATAGGCTATGTTCTAAGTTCTAGGCCTACAAGTATTGTATTGTTACTTCTAAAAGTGCTGATTCCTGACAGTGGTCCAGGTGGCCCTGTCTTGTAAATAATCCCTTGTAAATTCTGCCCGTGCCTCTGGCACATTGTAAAGTGTGTTTTTTCTAATGTGTTTTGGTGTAATACAAAGGCTATTTTTATATAACCTTGTGTGGAGTTTCCTTTGTGGTGGGCCTTTGGTTGTTGTTGCTGGGGTGCGTGCGCAAATACTTAGCCTACATCGCCTCCAAGTTTAGCCTTGCTGCTCGCGCCACGTTACCTAGAGGGTGAGTAGGGGTTATCTTGGCGTGTAACTCCCTTGCCCTGACTTGGGTGTGGTGGTCTCTGACTGACTTTGGCGAAAGCCCTGGCCAGCCGGGGATCCCATTTCCAACAGGAGTTAAAGAAGGATGTGGGGTGGAAGAGAACAGCAGATCGGCACAGGAGAAGAGAAGAGAACAGGGAGCTAGAAAAGGAGGCGGTGAAAGAGAGCAGCAGATCAGTACGGGAGAAGAGAAGAGAACAGTGAATTAGAGAAGGAGGTGGGTGGAAGAGAGCAGCAGATCAGCACAGCAAAAGAAATCGGAGTAAAAGAAGGAGGCGGGTCGAAGAGAGCAGCAGATCAGGACAAGAGAAGAGAACAGGGAGTTAAAGAAGGAGGTGGGGTGGAAGAGAGCAGCAGATCAGCACAGGAGAAGAGAACGGAATTAAAGAAGGAGGTGGGTGGAAGAGAACAGCAGATTAGCACAGGAGAAGAGAACAGGGAGTTAAAGAAGGAGGCGGGTGGAAGAGAGCAGCAGATCAGCACAGCAAAAGAGAACAGGGAGTTAAAGATGGAGGTGGGGTGGAAGAGAGCAGCAGATCAGCACGAGAGAAGAGAAGAGAACAGGGAGTTAGAGAATGAGGTGGGTGGAAGAGAGGAACATATCAGCACCGGAGAAGAGAACAGGGAGTTAAAGAAGGAGGTGGGGTGGAAGAGAGCAGCAGATCAGCAGAAGTTAGCAGGGAGTTAAAGAAGGAGGCGGGGTGGAAGAGAGCAGCAGATCAGCACAGGAGAAGAGGAGAGAACAGGGAGTTAGAGAAGGAGGCAGGGTGGAAGAGAGCAGCAGATCAGCACGAGAGAAGAAAAGAGAACAGGGAGTTAGAGAATGAGGTGGGTGGAAGAGAGGAACAGATCAGCACAGCAGAAGAGAACAGGGAGTTAAAGAAGGAGGTGGGGTGGAAGAGAGCAGCAGATCAGCAGAAGTTAACAGGGAGTTAAAGAAGGAGGTGGGTGGAAGAAAGCAACAGAACAGCACAGGAGAAGAGAAGAGAACAGGGAGTTAGAGAAGGAGGCAGTTGGAAGAGAGCAGCAGATCAGCACAAGAGAAGAGAACAGGGAGATAAGGAAGAATGTGGGGTGGAAGGGAGCAGCAGAACAGCACAGGAGAAGAGAAGAGAACAGGGTGTTAAAGAAGGAGGTGGGGTGGAAGAGAGCAGCAGATCAGCACAGGAGAAGAGAACAGGGAGTTAAAGAAGGATGCGGGTGGAAAGAACAGAAGGTTAGCACAGGAGAAAAAACAGGGAGTTAAAGTAGGAGGCAGGTGGAAGAGAACAACAGATCGGTACAGGAGAAGAGAAGAGAAGAGAACCGAGTTAAAGAAGGAGGCGGGGTGGAAGAGAGCAGCAGATCAGCACAGGAGAAGAGAATAGAACAGGGAGTTAAAGAAGGAGGTGGGGTGGAAGAGAGCAGCAGATCAGCACAGGAGAAAAGAACAGGGAGTTAAAGAAGGAGGCGGGTGGAAAAGAACATTAAATAGGCGCAGGAGAAGAGAACCGGGAGTTACAGAAGGAGAAGTGTGGAAGAGCGCAGCAGATCAGCAGAGGAGAAGAGAACACGGAGTTAAAGAAAGAGGTGGGTAGAAGAGAACAACAGATCAGCACGGGAGAAGAAAACAGGGAGCTAGAGAAGGAGGCGGTGGAAGGGAACAGCAGATCAGCAAGGGAGAAGAGAACAGGGAGTTGGAGAAGGGGGCGGGTGGAAGAGAGCAGCAGATCAGCATGGGAGAAGAGAACAGAGAGTTAAAGAAGGAGGCGGGGTGGAAGAGATCAGCAGATCAGCACAGGAGAAGAGAACAGGGAGTTAAAGAAGGAGGTGGGGTGGAAGAGAGCAGTAGATCAGCACAGGAGAAGAGAACAGGGACTTAAAGAAGGAGGGGGTGTGGAAGAGAGCAGCACATCAGCACAGGAGAAGAGAGCAGGGAGTTAAAAAAGGAGGCGGGTGGAAGAGAGCAGCGGATCGGCACAGGAGAAGAGAACAGGGAGTTAGAAAAAGAGGTGGGTGGAAGAGAACAGTAGATCAGCACAGGAGAAGAGAACAGGGAGTTAAACAAGGAGGTGGGGTGGAAGAGAACAGCAGATCGGCACAGGAGAAGAGAAGAGAACAGGGAGCTAGAAAAGAAGGCGGTGAAAGAGAGCAGCAGATCAGTACGGGAGAAGAGAAGAGAACAGGGAATTAGAGATGGAGGTGGGTGGAAGAGAGCAGCAGATCAGCACAGCAAAAGAAATCGGAGTGAAAGAAGGAGGCGGGTCGAAGAGAGCAGCAGATCAGCACAAGAGAAGAGAACAGGGAGTTAAAGAAGGAGGTGGGGTGGAAGAGAGCAGCAGATCAGCACAGGAGAAGAGAACAGGGAATTAAAGAAGGAGGTGGGTGGAAGAAAACAGCAGATCGGCACAGGAGAAGAGAACAGGGAGTTAGAGAAAGAGGCGGGTGGAAGCGAACAGCAGATTAGCACAGGAGAAGAGAACAGGGAGTTAAAGAAGGAGGCGGTGGAAGAGAGCAGCAGATCAGCACAGCAAAAGAGAACAGGGAGTTAAAGAAGGAGGTGAGGTGGAAGAGAGCAGCAGATCAGCATGAGAGAAGAGAAGAGAACAGGTAATTGGAGAATGAGGTGGGTGGAAGAGAGTAACGGATCAGCACAGCAGAAGAGAACAGGGAGTTAAGGAAGGAAGCGGGTGGAAGAGAACAGCATATTAGCACAGGACAAGAGAACAGGGAGTTAGAGAAGGAGGCTGGTTGAAAGAGAACAGCAGATCAGCACAGGAGAAGAGAACAGGGAGTTGGAGAAGGGAAAGGGGTGGAAGAGAGCAACAAATCAGCATGGGAGAAGAAAACAGGGAGTTAAAGAAGAATGTGGGGTGGAAGGGAGCAGCAGAACAGCACAGGAGAAGAGAAGAGAACAGGGTGTTAAAGAAGGAGGTGGGGTGGAAGAGAGCAGCATATCAGCACAAGACAAGAGAACGGAATTAAAGAAGGAGGCGGGTGGAAGAGAACAGCAGATCGGCACAGGAGAAGAGAACAGGGAGTTAGAAAAAGAGGCGGTGGAGGAGAACAGCAGATCAGCACAGGATAAGAGAACAGGGAGTTAAAGAAGGAGGTGGGGTGGAAGAGAACAGCAGATCGGCACAGGAGAAGAGAAGAGAACAGGGAGCTAGAAAAGGAGGCGGTGGAAGAGAGCAGCAGATCAGTACGGGAGAAGAGAAGAGAACAGGGAATTAGAGAAGGAGGTGGGGTGGAAGAGAGCAGCAGATCAGCACAGCAAAAGAAATTGGAGTGAAAGAAGGGGGCGGGTCGAAGAGAGCAGCAGATCAGCACAAGAGAAGAGAACAGGGAGTTAAAGAAGGAGGTGGGGTGGAAGAGAGCAGCAGATCAGCACAGGAGAAGAGAACGGAATTAAAGAAGGAGGCGGGTGGAAGAGAACAGCAGATCGGCACAGGAGAAGAGAACAGGGAGTTAGAGAAAGTGGCGGGTGGAAGAGAACGGCAGATTAGCACAGGAGAAGAGAACAGGGAGTTAAAGAAGGAGGCGGGTGGAAGAGAGCAGCAGACAAGCACAGCAAAAGAGAACAGGGAGTTAAAGAAGGAGGTGGGGTGGATGAGAGCAGCAGATCAGCACGAGAGAAGAGAAGAGAACGGAGTTAGAGAATGAGGTGGGTGGAAGAGAGGAACATATCAGCACAGTAGAAGAGAATAGGGAGTTAAAGAAGGAGGTGGGATGGAAGAGAGCAGCAGATCAGCAGAAGTTAACAGGGAGTTAAAGAAGGAGGCAGGGTGGAAGAGAGCAGCAGATCAGCACAGGAGAAGAGAAGAGAACAGGGAGTTAGAGTAGGAGGCAGGGTGGAAGAGAGCAGCAGATCAGCACAAGAGAAGAGAAGAGAACAGGGAGTTAGAGAATGAGGTGGGTGGAAGAGAGGAACAGATCAGCACAGCAGAGGAGAACAGGGAGTTAAAGAAGGAGGTGGGGTGGAAGAGAGCAGCAGATCAGCAGAAGTTAACAGGGAGTTAAAGAAGGAGGCTGGTGGAAGAGAGCAACAGATCAGCACAGGAGAAGAGAAGAGAACAGGGAGTTAGAGAAGGAGGTGGGGTACAAGAGAACAGCAAATCGGCGCCGGAGAAGAGAACCAGGAGTTACAGTAGGAGGCGGGTGGAAGAGCGCAGCAGATCAGAAGAGGAGAAGAGAACAGGGAGTTAGAGAAAGAGGTGGGTGGAAGAGAACAACAGATCAGCACGGGAGAAGAAAACAGGGAGTTAGAGAAGGAGGCGGTGGAAGTGAACAGCAGATCAGCAAGGGAGAAGAGAACAGGGAGTTGGAGAAGGGGGCAGGGTGGAAGGGAGCAGCAGATCAGCATGGGAGAACAGAACAGAGAGTTAAAGAAGGAGGCGGGTGGAAGAGAGCAGCAGATCAGCACAGGAGAAGAGGAGAGAACAGGGAGTTAAAGAAGGAGGTGGGGTGGAAGAGAGCAGCAGATCAGCACAGGAGAAGAGAACAGGGAGTTAAAGAAGGATGCGGGTGGAAGAGAACAGCAGATCAGCACAGGAGAAAAGAACAGGGAGTTAAAGAAGGAGGCGGGTGGAAGAGAGCAGCATATCAGCACAGGAGAAGAGGAGAGAACAGGGAGTTAAAGAAGGAGGTGGGGTGGAAGAGAGCAGCAGATCAGCACAGGAGAAGAGAACAGGGAGTTAAAGAAGGATGCGGGTGGAAGAGAACAGCAGATCAGCACAGGAGAAAAGAACAGGGAGTTAAAGAAGGAGGCGGGTGGAAGAGAGCAGCAGATCAGCACAGGAGAAGAGGAGAGAACAGGGAGTTAAAGAAGGAGGTGGGGTGGAAGAGAGCAGCAGATCAGCACAGGAGAAGAGAACAGGGAGTTAAAGAAGGAGGCGGGTGGAAGAGAGCAGCAGACAAGCACAGCAAAAGAGAACAGGGAGTTAAAGAAGGAGGTGGGGTGGATGAGAGCAGCAGATCAGCACGAGAGAAGAGAAGAGAACGGAGTTAGAGAATGAGGTGGGTGGAAGAGAGGAACATATCAGCACAGTAGAAGAGAATAGGGAGTTAAAGAAGGAGGTGGGATGGAAGAGAGCAGCAGATCAGCAGAAGTTAACAGGGAGTTAAAGAAGGAGGCAGGGTGGAAGAGAGCAGCAGATCAGCACAGGAGAAGAGAAGAGAACAGGGAGTTAGAGTAGGAGGCAGGGTGGAAGAGAGCAGCAGATCAGCACAAGAGAAGAGAAGAGAACAGGGAGTTAGAGAATGAGGTGGGTGGAAGAGAGGAACAGATCAGCACAGCAGAGGAGAACAGGGAGTTAAAGAAGGAGGTGGGGTGGAAGAGAGCAGCAGATCAGCAGAAGTTAACAGGGAGTTAAAGAAGGAGGCTGGTGGAAGAGAGCAACAGATCAGCACAGGAGAAGAGAAGAGAACAGGGAGTTAGAGAAGGAGGTGGGGTACAAGAGAACAGCAAATCGGCGCCGGAGAAGAGAACCAGGAGTTACAGTAGGAGGCGGGTGGAAGAGCGCAGCAGATCAGAAGAGGAGAAGAGAACAGGGAGTTAGAGAAAGAGGTGGGTGGAAGAGAACAACAGATCAGCACGGGAGAAGAAAACAGGGAGTTAGAGAAGGAGGCGGTGGAAGTGAACAGCAGATCAGCAAGGGAGAAGAGAACAGGGAGTTGGAGAAGGGGGCAGGGTGGAAGGGAGCAGCAGATCAGCATGGGAGAACAGAACAGAGAGTTAAAGAAGGAGGCGGGTGGAAGAGAGCAGCAGATCAGCACAGGAGAAGAGGAGAGAACAGGGAGTTAAAGAAGGAGGTGGGCTGGAAGAGAGCAGCAGATCAGCACAGGAGAAGAGAACAGGGAGTTAAAGAAGGATGCGGGTGGAAGAGAACAGCAGATCAGCACAGGAGAAAAGAACAGGGAGTTAAAGAAGGAGGCGGGTGGAAGAGAGCAGCATATCAGCACAGAAGAAGAGAACAGGGAGTTAAAGAAGGAGGTGGGGTGGAAGAGAGCAGCAGATCAGCACAGCAGAAGAGAACAGGGAGTAAAAGAAGGAGGTGGGATGGAAGAGAGCAGCAGATCAGCACAGGAGAAGAGAACAGGGAGTTAAAGAAGGAGGCGGGTGGAAGAGAACAGCAGATCGGCACAGGAGAAGAGAACAGGGAGTTAGAAAAAGAGGCGGGTGGAGGAGAACAGCAGATCAGCACAGGATAAGAGAACAGGGAGTTAAAGAAGGAGGTGGGGTGGAAGAGAACAGCAGATCGGCACAGGAGAAGAGAAGAGAACAGGGAGCTAGAAAAGGAGGCGGTGCAACAGAGCAGCAGATCAGTACGGGAGAAGAGAAGAGAACAGGGAATTAGAGAAGGAGGTGGGTGGAAGAGAGCAGCAGATCAGCACAGCAAAAGAAATCGGAGTGAACGAAGGAGGCGGGTCGAAGAGAGCAGCAGATCAGCACAAGAGAAGAGAACAGGGAGTTAAAGAAGGAGGTGGGGTGGAAGAGAGCAGCAGATCAGCACAGGAGAAGAGAACGGAATTAAAGAAGGAGGCGGGTGGAAGAGAACAGCAGCTCAGCACAGGAGAAGAGAACAGGGAGTCAGAGAAAGTGACAGGTGGAAGAGAACAGCAGATGAGAACAGGAGAAGAGAACAGGGAGTTAAAGGAGGAGGCGGGTGGAAGAGAGCAGCAGATCAGCACAGCAAAAGAGAACAGGGAGTTAAAGAAGGAGGTGGGCTGGAAGAGAGCAGCAGATCAGCACGAGAGAAGAGAAGAGAACAGGGAGTTAGAGAATGAGGTGGGTGGAAGAGAGGAACATATCAACACAGCAGAAGAGAACAGGAGTTAAAGAAGGAGATGGGGTGGAAAAGAGCAGCAGATCAGCACAAGGGATGAAAAGAGAACAGGGAGTTAGAGAATGAGGTGGGTGGAAGAGAGCAGCAGATCAGCACGAGAGAAGAAAAGAGAACAGGGAGTTAGAGAATGAGGTGGGTGGAAGAGAGGAACAGATCAGCACAGCAGAAGAGAACAGGGAGTTAAAGAAGGAGGTGGGGTGGAAGAGAGCAGCAGATCAGCAGAAGTTAACAGGGAGTTAAAAAAGGAGGTGGGTGGAAGAAAGCAACAGATCAGCACAGGAGAAGAGAAGAGAACAGGGAGTTAGAGAAGTAAGCAGTTGGAAGAGAGCAGCAGATCAGCACAAGAGAAGAGAACAGGGAGTTAAAGAAGAATGTGGAGTGGAAGGGAGCAGCAGAACAGCACAGGAGAAAAGAAGAGAACAGGGTGTTAAAGAAGGAGGTGGGGTGGAAGAGAGCAGCAGATCAGCACAGGAGAAGAGAACAGGGAGTTAGAGAAGGAGGCGGTGGAAGTGAACAGCAGATCAGCAAGGGAGAAGAGAACAGGGAGTTGGAGAAGGGGGCAGGGTGGAAGGGAGCAGCAGATCAGCATGGGAGAACAGAACAGAGAGTTAAAGAAGGAGGCGGGTGGAAGAGAGCAGCAGATCAGCACAGGAGAAGAGAAGAGAACAGGGTGTTAAAGAAGGAGGTGGGGTGGAAGAGAGCAGCATATCAGCACAAGACAAGAGAACGGAATTAAAGAAGGAGGCGGGTGGAAGAGAACAGCAGATCGGCACAGGAGAAGAGAACAGGGAGTTAGAAAAAGAGGCGGTGGAGGAGAACAGCAGATCAGCACAGGATAAGAGGACAGGGAGTTAAAGAAGGAGGTGGGGTGGAAGAGAACAGCAGATCGGCACAGGAGAAGAGAAGAGAACAGGGAGCTAGAAAAGGAGGCGGTGGAAGAGAGCAGCAGATCAGTACGGGAGAAGAGAAGAGAACAGGGAATTAGAGAAGGAGGTGGGGTGGAAGAGAGCAGCAGATCAGCACAGCAAAAGAAATTGGAGTGAAAGAAGGGGGCGGGTCGAAGAGAGCAGCAGATCAGCACAAGAGAAGAGAACAGGGAGTTAAAGAAGGAGGTGGGGTGGAAGAGAGCAGCAGATCAGCACAGGAGAAGAGAACGGAATTAAAGAAGGAGGCGGGTGGAAGAGAACAGCAGATCGGCACAGGAGAAGAGAACAGGGAGTTAGAGAAAGTGGCGGGTGGAAGAGAACGGCAGATTAGCACAGGAGAAGAGAACAGGGAGTTAAAGAAGGAGGCGGGTGGAAGAGAGCAGCAGACAAGCACAGCAAAAGAGAACAGGGAGTTAAAGAAGGAGGTGGGGTGGATGAGAGCAGCAGATCAGCACGAGAGAAGAGAAGAGAACGGAGTTAGAGAATGAGGTGGGTGGAAGAGAGGAACATATCAGCACAGTAGAAGAGAATAGGGAGTTAAAGAAGGAGGTGGGATGGAAGAGAGCAGCAGATCAGCAGAAGTTAACAGGGAGTTAAAGAAGGAGGCAGGGTGGAAGAGAGCAGCAGATCAGCACAGGAGAAGAGAAGAGAACAGGGAGTTAGAGTAGGAGGCAGGGTGGAAGAGAGCAGCAGATCAGCACAAGAGAAGAGAAGAGAACAGGGAGTTAGAGAATGAGGTGGGTGGAAGAGAGGAACAGATCAGCACAGCAGAGGAGAACAGGGAGTTAAAGAAGGAGGTGGGGTGGAAGAGAGCAGCAGATCAGCAGAAGTTAACAGGGAGTTAAAGAAGGAGGCTGGTGGAAGAGAGCAACAGATCAGCACAGGAGAAGAGAAGAGAACAGGGAGTTAGAGAAGGAGGTGGGGTACAAGAGAACAGCAAATCGGCGCCGGAGAAGAGAACCAGGAGTTACAGTAGGAGGCGGGTGGAAGAGCGCAGCAGATCAGAAGAGGAGAAGAGAACAGGGAGTTAGAGAAAGAGGTGGGTGGAAGAGAACAACAGATCAGCACGGGAGAAGAAAACAGGGAGTTAGAGAAGGAGGCGGTGGAAGTGAACAGCAGATCAGCAAGGGAGAAGAGAACAGGGAGTTGGAGAAGGGGGCAGGGTGGAAGGGAGCAGCAGATCAGCATGGGAGAACAGAACAGAGAGTTAAAGAAGGAGGCGGGTGGAAGAGAGCAGCAGATCAGCACAGGAGAAGAGGAGAGAACAGGGAGTTAAAGAAGGAGGTGGGGTGGAAGAGAGCAGCAGATCAGCACAGGAGAAGAGAACAGGGAGTTAAAGAAGGATGCGGGTGGAAGAGAACAGCAGATCAGCACAGGAGAAAAGAACAGGGAGTTAAAGAAGGAGGCGGATGGAAGAGAGCAGCATATCAGCACAGAAGAAGAGAACAGGGAGTTAAAGAAGGAGGTGGGGTGGAAGAGAGCAGCAGATCAGCACAGCAGAAGAGAACAGGGAGTAAAAGAAGGAGGTGGGATGGAAGAGAGCAGCAGATCAGCACAGGAGAAGAGAACAGGGAGTTAAAGAAGGAGGCGGGTGGAAGAGAACAGCAGATCGGCACAGGAGAAGAGAACAGGGAGTTAGAAAAAGAGGCGGGTGGAGGAGAACAGCAGATCAGCACAGGATAAGAGAACAGGGAGTTAAAGAAGGAGGTGGGGTGGAAGAGAACAGCAGATCGGCACAGGAGAAGAGAAGAGAACAGGGAGCTAGAAAAGGAGGCGGTGCAACAGAGCAGCAGATCAGTACGGGAGAAGAGAAGAGAACAGGGAATTAGAGAAGGAGGTGGGTGGAAGAGAGCAGCAGATCAGCACAGCAAAAGAAATCGGAGTGAACGAAGGAGGCGGGTCGAAGAGAGCAGCAGATCAGCACAAGAGAAGAGAACAGGGAGTTAAAGAAGGAGGTGGGGTGGAAGAGAGCAGCAGATCAGCACAGGAGAAGAGAACGGAATTAAAGAAGGAGGCGGGTGGAAGAGAACAGCAGCTCAGCACAGGAGAAGAGAACAGGGAGTCAGAGAAAGTGACAGGTGGAAGAGAACAGCAGATGAGAACAGGAGAAGAGAACAGGGAGTTAAAGGAGGAGGCGGGTGGAAGAGAGCAGCAGATCAGCACAGCAAAAGAGAACAGGGAGTTAAAGAAGGAGGTGGGCTGGAAGAGAGCAGCAGATCAGCACGAGAGAAGAGAAGAGAACAGGGAGTTAGAGAATGAGGTGGGTGGAAGAGAGGAACATATCAACACAGCAGAAGAGAACAGGGAGTTAAAGAAGGAGATGGGGTGGAAAAGAGCAGCAGATCAGCACAAGGGATGAAAAGAGAACAGGGAGTTAGAGAATGAGGTGGGTGGAAGAGAGCAGCAGATCAGCACGAGAGAAGAAAAGAGAACAGGGAGTTAGAGAATGAGGTGGGTGGAAGAGAGGAACAGATCAGCACAGCAGAAGAGAACAGGGAGTTAAAGAAGGAGGTGGGGTGGAAGAGAGCAGCAGATCAGCAGAAGTTAACAGGGAGTTAAAAAAGGAGGTGGGTGGAAGAAAGCAACAGATCAGCACAGGAGAAGAGAAGAGAACAGGGAGTTAGAGAAGTAAGCAGTTGGAAGAGAGCAGCAGATCAGCACAAGAGAAGAGAACAGGGAGTTAAAGAAGAATGTGGAGTGGAAGGGAGCAGCAGAACAGCACAGGAGAAAAGAAGAGAACAGGGTGTTAAAGAAGGAGGTGGGGTGGAAGAGAGCAGCAGATCAGCACAGGAGAAGAGAACAGGGAGTAAAAGAAGGAGGTGGGGTGGAAGAGAGCAGCAGATCAGCACAGGAGAAGAGAACAGGGAGTTAAAGAAGGAGGCGGGTGGAAGAGAACAGCAGATCAGCACAGGAGAAGAGAACAGGGAGTTAGAAAAAGAGGCGGGTGGAGGAGAACAGCAGATCAGCACAGGATAAGAGAACAGGGAGTTAAAGAAGGAGGTGGGGTGGAAGAGAACAGCAGATCGGCACAGGAGAAGAGAAGAGAACAGGGAGCTAGAAAAGGAGGCGGTGCAACAGAGCAGCAGATCAGTACGGGAGAAGAGAAGAGAACAGGGAATTAGAGAAGGAGGTGGGTGGAAGAGAGCAGCAGATCAGCACAGCAAAAGAAATCGGAGTGAAAGAAGGAGGCGGGTCGAAGAGAGCAGCAGATCAGCACAGGAGAAGAGAACAGGGAGTTAAAGAAGGAGGTGGGGTGGATGAGAGCAGCAGATCAGCACGAGAGAAGAGAAGAGAACGGAGTTAGAGAATGAGGTGGGTGGAAGAGAGGAACATATCAGCACAGTAGAAGAGAATAGGGAGTTAAAGAAGGAGGTGGGATGGAAGAGAGCAGCAGATCAGCAGAAGTTAACAGGGAGTTAAAGAAGGAGGCAGGGTGGAAGAGAGCAGCAGATCAGCACAGGAGAAGAGAAGAGAACAGGGAGTTAGAGTAGGAGGCAGGGTGGAAGAGAGCAGCAGATCAGCACAAGAGAAGAGAAGAGAACAGGGAGTTAGAGAATGAGGTGGGTGGAAGAGAGGAACAGATCAGCACAGCAGAGGAGAACAGGGAGTTAAAGAAGGAGGTGGGGTGGAAGAGAGCAGCAGATCAGCAGAAGTTAACAGGGAGTTAAAGAAGGAGGCTGGTGGAAGAGAGCAACAGATCAGCACAGGAGAAGAGAAGAGAACAGGGAGTTAGAGAAGGAGGTGGGGTACAAGAGAACAGCAAATCGGCGCCGGAGAAGAGAACCAGGAGTTACAGTAGGAGGCGGGTGGAAGAGCGCAGCAGATCAGAAGAGGAGAAGAGAACAGGGAGTTAGAGAAAGAGGTGGGTGGAAGAGAACAACAGATCAGCACGGGAGAAGAAAACAGGGAGTTAGAGAAGGAGGCGGTGGAAGTGAACAGCAGATCAGCAAGGGAGAAGAGAACAGGGAGTTGGAGAAGGGGGCAGGGTGGAAGGGAGCAGCAGATCAGCATGGGAGAACAGAACAGAGAGTTAAAGAAGGAGGCGGGTGGAAGAGAGCAGCAGATCAGCACAGGAGAAGAGGAGAGAACAGGGAGTTAAAGAAGGAGGTGGGGTGGAAGAGAGCAGCAGATCAGCACAGGAGAAGAGAACAGGGAGTTAAAGAAGGATGCGGGTGGAAGAGAACAGCAGATCAGCACAGGAGAAAAGAACAGGGAGTTAAAGAAGGAGGCGGGTGGAAGAGAGCAGCATATCAGCACAGAAGAAGAGAACAGGGAGTTAAAGAAGGAGGTGGGGTGGAAGAGAGCAGCAGATCAGCACAGCAGAAGAGAACAGGGAGTAAAAGAAGGAGGTGGGATGGAAGAGAGCAGCAGATCAGCACAGGAGAAGAGAACAGGGAGTTAAAGAAGGAGGCGGGTGGAAGAGAACAGCAGATCGGCACAGGAGAAGAGAACAGGGAGTTAGAAAAAGAGGCGGGTGGAGGAGAACAGCAGATCAGCACAGGATAAGAGAACAGGGAGTTAAAGAAGGAGGTGGGGTGGAAGAGAACAGCAGATCGGCACAGGAGAAGAGAAGAGAACAGGGAGCTAGAAAAGGAGGCGGTGCAACAGAGCAGCAGATCAGTACGGGAGAAGAGAAGAGAACAGGGAATTAGAGAAGGAGGTGGGTGGAAGAGAGCAGCAGATCAGCACAGCAAAAGAAATCGGAGTGAACGAAGGAGGCGGGTCGAAGAGAGCAGCAGATCAGCACAAGAGAAGAGAACAGGGAGTTAAAGAAGGAGGTGGGGTGGAAGAGAGCAGCAGATCAGCACAGGAGAAGAGAACGGAATTAAAGAAGGAGGCGGGTGGAAGAGAACAGCAGCTCAGCACAGGAGAAGAGAACAGGGAGTCAGAGAAAGTGACAGGTGGAAGAGAACAGCAGATGAGAACAGGAGAAGAGAACAGGGAGTTAAAGGAGGAGGCGGGTGGAAGAGAGCAGCAGATCAGCACAGCAAAAGAGAACAGGGAGTTAAAGAAGGAGGTGGGCTGGAAGAGAGCAGCAGATCAGCACGAGAGAAGAGAAGAGAACAGGGAGTTAGAGAATGAGGTGGGTGGAAGAGAGGAACATATCAACACAGCAGAAGAGAACAGGGAGTTAAAGAAGGAGATGGGGTGGAAAAGAGCAGCAGATCAGCACAAGGGATGAAAAGAGAACAGGGAGTTAGAGAATGAGGTGGGTGGAAGAGAGCAGCAGATCAGCACGAGAGAAGAAAAGAGAACAGGGAGTTAGAGAATGAGGTGGGTGGAAGAGAGGAACAGATCAGCACAGCAGAAGAGAACAGGGAGTTAAAGAAGGAGGTGGGGTGGAAGAGAGCAGCAGATCAGCAGAAGTTAACAGGGAGTTAAAAAAGGAGGTGGGTGGAAGAAAGCAACAGATCAGCACAGGAGAAGAGAAGAGAACAGGGAGTTAGAGAAGTAAGCAGTTGGAAGAGAGCAGCAGATCAGCACAAGAGAAGAGAACAGGGAGTTAAAGAAGAATGTGGAGTGGAAGGGAGCAGCAGAACAGCACAGGAGAAAAGAAGAGAACAGGGTGTTAAAGAAGGAGGTGGGGTGGAAGAGAGCAGCAGATCAGCACAGGAGAAGAGAACAGGGAGTAAAAGAAGGAGGTGGGGTGGAAGAGAGCAGCAGATCAGCACAGGAGAAGAGAACAGGGAGTTAAAGAAGGAGGCGGGTGGAAGAGAACAGCAGATCAGCACAGGAGAAGAGAACAGGGAGTTAGAAAAAGAGGCGGGTGGAGGAGAACAGCAGATCAGCACAGGATAAGAGAACAGGGAGTTAAAGAAGGAGGTGGGGTGGAAGAGAACAGCAGATCGGCACAGGAGAAGAGAAGAGAACAGGGAGCTAGAAAAGGAGGCGGTGCAACAGAGCAGCAGATCAGTACGGGAGAAGAGAAGAGAACAGGGAATTAGAGAAGGAGGTGGGTGGAAGAGAGCAGCAGATCAGCACAGCAAAAGAAATCGGAGTGAAAGAAGGAGGCGGGTCGAAGAGAGCAGCAGATCAGCACAGGAGAAGAGAACAGGGAGTTAAAGAAGAAGGTGGGGTGGAAGAGAGCAGCAGATCAGCACAGGAGAAGAGAACGGAATTAAAGAAGGAGGCGGGTGGAAGAGAACAGCAGCTCGGCACAGGAGAAGAGAACAGGGAGTTAGAGAAAGTGACAGGTGGAAGAGAACAGCAGATGAGAACAGGAGAAGAGAACAGGGAGTTAAAGGAGGAGGTGGGTGGAAGAGAGCAGCAGATCAGCACAGCAAAAGAGAACAGGGAGTTAAAGAAGGAGGTGGGCTGGAAGAGAGCAGCAGATCAGCACGAGAGAAGAGAAGAGAACAGGGAGTTAGAGAATGAGGTGGGTGGAAGAGAGGAACGTATCAACACAGCAGAAGAGAACAGGGAGTTAAAGAAGGAGGTGGGGTGGAAAAGAGCAGCAGATCAGCACGAGGGAAGAAAAGAGAACAGGGAGTTAGAGAATGAGGTGGGTGGAAGAGAGCAGCAGATCAGCACGAGAGAAGAAAAGAGAACAGGGAGTTAGAAAATGAGGTGGGTGGAAGAGAGGAACAGATCAGCACAGCAGAAGAGAACAGGGAGTTAAAGAAGGAGGTGGGGTGGAAGAGAGCAGCAGATCAGCAGAAGTTAACAGGGAGTTAGAAAAGGAGGTGGGTGGAAGAAAGCAACAGATCAGCACAGGAGAAGAGAAGAGAACAGGGAGTTAGAGAAGCAGGCAGTTGGAAGAGAGCAGCAGATCAGCACAAGAGAAGAGAACAGGGAGTTAAAGAAGAATGTGGGGTGGAAGGGAGCAGCTGAACAGCACAGGAGAAGAGAAGAGAACAGGGTGTTAAAGAAGGAGGTGGGGTGGAAGAGAGCAGCAGATCAGCACAGGAGAAGAGAACAGGGAGTTAAAGAAGGATGCGGTGGAAAGAACAGAAGATTAGCACAGGAGAAAAAACAGGGAGTTAAAGTAGGAGGCAGGTGGAAGAGAACAACAGATCGGCACAGGAGAAGAGAAGAGAACGGAGTTAAAGAAGGAGGCGGGGTGGAAGAGAGCAGCAGATCAGCACAGGAGAAGAGAATAGAACAGGGAGTTAAAGAAGGAGGTGGGTGGAAGAGAGCAGCAGATCAGCACAGGAGAAAAGAACAGGGAGTTAAAGAAGGAGGCGGTGGAAAAGAACATTAAATCGGCGCAGGAGAAGAGAACCGGGAGTTACAGAAGGAGAAGTGTGGAAGAGCGCAGCAGATCAGCAGAGGAGAAGAGAACACGGAGTTAGAGAAAGAGGTGGGTAGAAGAGAACAACAGATCAGCACAGGAGAAGAAAACAGGGAGTTAGAGAAGGAGGCGGTGGAAGAGAACAGCAGATCAGCAAGGGAGAAGAGAACAGGGAGTTGGGGAAGGGGGCGGGTGGAAGAGAGCAGCAGATCAGCATGGGAGAAGAGAAAAGGGAGTTAAAGAAGGAGGCGGGTTGGAAGAGATCGGCAGATCAGCACAGGAGAAGAGAACAGGGAGTTAAAGAAGGAGGTGGGGTGGAAGAGAGCAGTAGATCAGCACAGGAGAAGAGAACAGGGAGTTAAAGAAGGCGGGGGTGTGGAAGAGAGCAGCACATCAGCACAGGAGAAGAGAGCAGGGAGTTAAAAAAGGAGGCGGGTGGAAGAGAGCAGCAGATCGGCACAGGAGAAGAGAACAGGGAGTTAGAAAAAGAGGCGGGTGGAAGAGAACAGCAGATCAGCACAGGAGAAGAGAAGAGAACAGGGAGCTAGAAAAGGAGGCGGTGAAAGAGAGCAGCGGATCAGTACGGGAGAAGAGAAGAGAACAGGGAATTAGAGAAGGAGGTGGGTGGAAGAGAGCAGCAGATCAGCACAGCAAAAGAAATCGGAGTAAAAGAAGGAGGCGGGTCGAAGAGAGCAGCAGATCAGCACAAGAGAAGAGAACAGGGAGTTAAAGAAGGAGGTGGGGTGGAAGAGAGCAGCAGATCAGCACAGGAGAAGAGAACGGAATTAAAGAAGGAGGCGGGTGGAAGAGAACAGCAGATCGGCACAGGAGAAGAGAACAGGGAGTTAGAGAAAGTGACGGGTGGAAGAAAACAGCAGATTAGCACAGGAGAAGAGAACAGGGAGTTAAAGAAGGAGGCGGGTGGAAGAGAGCAGCAGATCAGCACAGCAAAAGAGAACAGGGAGTTAAAGATGGAGGTGGGGTGGAAGAGAGCAGCAGATCAGCACGAGAGAAGAGAAGAGAACAGGGAGTTAGAAAATGAGGTGGATGGAAGAGAGGAACCTATCAGCACCGCAGAAGAGAACAGGGAGTTAAAGAAGGAGGCGGGGTGGAAGAGAGCAGCAGATCAGCACAGGAGAAGAGAAGAGAACAGGGAGTTAGAGAAGGAGGCAGGGTGGAAGAGAGCAGCAGATCAGCACGAGAGAAGAAAAGAGAACAGGGAGTTAGAGAATGAGGTGGGTGGAAGAGAGGAACAGATCAGCACAGCAGAAGAGAACAGGGAGTTAAAGAAGGAGGTGGGGTGGAAGAGAGCAGCAGATCAGCAGAAGTTAACAGGGAGTTAAAGAAGGAGGTGGGTGGAAGAAAGCAACAGATCAGCACAGGAGAAGAGAAGAGAACAGGGAGTTAGAGAAGGAGGCAGTTGGAAGAGAGCAGCAGATCAGCACAAGAGAAGAGAACAGGGAGATAAAGAAGAATGTGGGGTGGAAGGGAGCAGCAGAACAGCACAGGAGAAGAGAAGAGAACAGGGTGTTAAAGAAGGAGGTGGGGTGGAAGAGAGCAGCAGATCAGCACAGGAGAAGAGAACAGGGAGTTAAAGAAGGATGCGGGTGGAAAGAACAGAAGATTAGCACAGGAGAAAAAACAGGGAGTTAAAGTAGGAGGCAGGTGGAAGAGAACAACAGATCGGCACAGGAGAAGAGAAGAAAACCGAGTTAAAGAAGGAGGCAGGGTGGAAGAGAGCAGCAGATCAGCACAGGAGAAGAGAATAGAACAGGGAGTTAAAGAAGGAGGTGGGGTGGAAGAGAGCAGCAGATCAGCACAGGAGAAAAGAACAGGGAGTTAAAGAAGGAGGCGGGTGGAAAAGAACATTAAATCGGCGCAGGAGAAGAGAACCGGGAGTTACAGAAGGAGAAGTGTGGAAGAGCGCAGCAGATCAGCAGAGGAGAAGAGAACACGGAGTTGGAGAAAGAGGTGGGTAGAAGAGAACAACAGATCAGCACGGGAGAAGAAAACAGGGAGCTAGAGAAGGAGGCGGTGGAAGGGAACAGCAGATCAGCAAGGGAGAAGAGAACAGGGAGTTGGAGAAGGGGGTGGGGTGGAAGAGAGCAGCAGATCAGCACAGGAGAAGAGAACAGGTAGTTAAAGAAGGAGGCGGCTGGAAGAGAACAGCTGATCGGCACAGGAGAAGAGAACAGGGAGTTAGAAAAAGAGGCGGGTGGAGGAGAACAGCAGATCAGCACAGGATAAGAGAACAGGGAGTTAAAGAAGGAGGTGGGGTGGAAGAGAACAGCAGATCGGCACAGGAGAAGAGAAGAGAACAGGGAGCTAGAAAAGGAGGCGGTGCAACAGAGCAGCAGATCAGTACGGGAGAAGAGAAGAGAACAGGGAATTAGAGAAGGAGGTGGGTGGAAGAGAGCAGCAGATCAGCACAGCAAAAGAAATCGGAGTTAAAGAAGGAGGCGGGTGGAAGAGAACAGCAGCTCGGCACAGGAGAAGAGAACAGGGAGTTAGAGAAAGTGACAGGTGGAAGAGAACAGCAGATGAGAACAGGAGAAGAGAACAGGGAGTTAAAGAAGGAGGCGGGTGGAAGAGAGCAGCAGATCAGCACAGCAAAAGAGAACAGGGAGTTAAAGATGGAGGTGGGGTGGAAGAGAGCAGCAGATCAGCACGAGAGAAGAGAAGAGAACAGGGAGTTAGAAAATGAGGTGGATGGAAGAGAGGAACCTATCAGCACCGCAGAAGAGAACAGGGAGTTAAAGAAGGAGGCGGGGTGGAAGAGAGCAGCAGATCAGCACAGGAGAAGAGAAGAGAACAGGGAGTTAGAGAAGGAGGCAGGGTGGAAGAGAGCAGCAGATCAGCACGAGAGAAGAAAAGAGAACAGGGAGTTAGAGAATGAGGTGGGTGGAAGAGAGGAACAGATCAGCACAGCAGAAGAGAACAGGGAGTTAAAGAAGGAGGTGGGGTGGAAGAGAGCAGCAGATCAGCAGAAGTTAACAGGGAGTTAAAGAAGGAGGTGGGTGGAAGAAAGCAACAGATCAGCACAGGAGAAGAGAAGAGAACAGGGAGTTAGAGAAGGAGGCAGTTGGAAGAGAGCAGCAGATCAGCACAAGAGAAGAGAACAGGGAGATAAAGAAGAATGTGGGGTGGAAGGGAGCAGCAGAACAGCACAGGAGAAGAGAAGAGAACAGGGTGTTAAAGAAGGAGGTGGGGTGGAAGAGAGCAGCAGATCAGCACAGGAGAAGAGAACAGGGAGTTAAAGAAGGAGGTGGGGTGGAAGAGAACAGCTGATCGGCACAGGAGAAGAGAAGAGAACAGGGAGCTAGAAAAGGAGGCGGTGGAAGAGAGCAGCAGATCAGTACGGGAGAAGAGAAGAGAACAGGGAATTAGAGAAGGAGGTGGGTGGAAGAGAGCAGCAGATCAGCATAGCAAAAGAAATCGGAGTGAAAGAAGGAGGCGGGTCGAAGAGAGCAGCAGATCAGCACAAGAGAAGTTAACAGGGAGTTAAAGAAGGAGGTGGGGTGGAAGAGAGCAGAAGATCAGCACAGGAGAAGAGAACGGAATTAAAGAAGGAGGCGGGTGGGAGAGAACAGCAGATCGGCACAGGAGAAGAGAACAGGGAGTTAGAGAAAGTGGCGGGTGGAAGTGAACAGCAGATTAGCACAGGAGAGGAGAACAGGGAGTTAAAGAAGGAGGCGGGTGGAAGAGAGCAGCAGACAAGCACAGCAAAAGAGAACAGGGAGTTAAAGAAGGAGGTGGGGTGGATGAGAGCAGCAGATCAGCACGCGAGAAGAGAAGAGAACGGAGTTAGAGAATGAGGTGGGTGGAAGAGAGGAACATATCAGCACAGCAGAAGAGAACAGGGAGTTAAAGAAGGAGGTGGGGTGGAAGAGAGCAGCAGATCAGCAGAAGTTAACAGAGAGTTAAAGAAGGAGGCGGGGTGGAAGAGAGCAGCAGATCAGCACAGGAGAAGAGAAGAGAACAGGGAGTTAGAAAAGGAGGCAGTTGGAAGAGAGCAGCAGATCAGTACAAGAGAAGAGAAGAGAACAGGGAGTTAGAGAATGAGGTGGGTGGAAGAGAGGAACAGATCAGAACAGCAGAGGAGAACAGGGAGTTAAAGAAGGAGGTGGGGTGGAAGAGAGCAGCAGATCAGCAGAAGTTAACAGGGAGTTAAAGAAGGAGGCTGGTGGAAGAGAGCAACAGATCAGCACAGGAGAAGAGAAGAGAACAGGGAGTTAGAGAAGGAAGTGGGGTACAAGAGAACAGCAAATCGGCACCGGAGAAGAGAACCAGGAGTTACAGAAGGAGGCGGGTGGAAGAGCGCAGCAGATCAGAAGAGGAGAAGAGAACAGGGAGTTAGAGAAAGAGGTGGGTGGAAGAGAACAACAGATCAGCACGGGAGAAGAAAACAGGGAGTTAGAGAAGGAGGCGGTGGAAGTGAACAGCAGATCAGCAAGGGAGAAGAGAACAGGGAGTTGGAGAAGGGGGCAGGGTGGAAGGGAGCAGCAGATCAGCATGGGAGAACAGAACAGAGAGTTAAAGAAGGAGGCGGGTGGAAGAGAGCAGCAGATCAGCACAGGAGAAGAGGAGAGAACAGGGAGTTAAAGAAGGAGGTGGGGTGGAAGAGAGCAGCAGATCAGCACAGGAGAAGAGAACAGGGAGTTAAAGAAGGATGCGGGTGGAAGAGAACAGCAGATCAGCACAGGAGAAAAGAACAGGGAGTTAAAGAAGGAGGCGGGTGGAAGAGAGCAGCATATCAGCACAGAAGAAGAGAACAGGGAGTTAAAGAAGGAGGTGGGGTGGAAGAGAGCAGCAGATCAGTACAGGAGAAGAGAACAGGGAGTAAAAGAAGGAGGTGGGGTGGAAGAGAGCAGCAGATCAGCACAGGAGAAGAGAACAGGGAGTTAAAGAAGGAGGCGGGTGGAAGAGAACAGCAGATCGGCACAGGAGAAGAGAACAGGGAGTTAGAAAAAGAGGCGGTGCAACAGAGCAGCAGATCAGTACGGGAGAAGAGAAGGGAACAGGGAATTAGAGAAGGAGGTGGGTGGAAGAGAGTAGCAGATCAGCACAGTAAAAGAAATCGGAGTGAAAGAAGGAGACGGGTCGAAGAGAGCAGCAGATCAGCACAAGAGAAGAGAACAGGGAGTTAAAGAAGGAGGTGGGGTGGAAGAGAGCAGCAGATCAGCACAGGAGAAGAGAACGGAATTAAAGAAGGAGGCGGGTGGAAGAGAACAGCAGCTCGGCACAGGAGAAGAGAACAGGGAGTTAGAGAAAGTGACAGGTGGAAGAGAACAGCAGATGAGAACAGTAGAAGAGAAGAGGGAGTTAAAGAAGGAGGCGGGTGGAAGAGAGCAGCAGATCAGCACAGCAAAAGAGAACAGGGAGTTAAAGAAGGAGGTGGGCTGGAAGAGAGCAGCAGATCAGCACGAGAGAAGAGAAGAGAACAGGGAGTTAGAGAATGAGGTGGGTGGAAGAGAGGAACATATCAACACAGCAGAAGAGAACAGGGAGTTAAAGAAGGAGGTGGGGTGGAAAAGAGCAGCAGATCAGCACGAGAGAAGAAAAGAGAACAAGGAGTTAGAGAATGAGGTGGGTGGAAGAGAGCAGCAGATCAGCACAAGAGAAGAAAAGAGAACAGGGAGTTAGAGAATGAGGTGGGTGGAAGAGAGGAACAGATCAGCACAGCAGAAGAGAACAGGGAGTTAAAGAAGGAGGTGGGGTGGAAGAGAGCAGCAGATCAGCAGAAGTTAACAGGGAGTTACAAAAAGGAGGTGGGTGGAAGAAAGCAACAGATCAGCACAGGAGAAGAGAAGAGAACAGGGAGTTAGAGAAGGAGGCAGTTGGTAGAGAGCAGCAGATCAGCACAAGAGAAGAGAACAGGGAGTTAAAGAAGAATGTGGGGTGGAAGGGAACAGCAGAACAGCACAGGAGAAGAGAAGAGAACAGGGTGTTAAAGAAGGAGGTGGGGTGGAAGAGAGCAGCAGATCAGCACAGGAGAAGAGAACAGGGAGTTAAAGAAGGATGCGGTGGAAAGAACAGAAGATTAGCACAGGAGAAAAAACAGGGAGTTAAAGTAGGAGGCAGGTGGAAGAGAACAACAGATCGGCACAGGAGAAGAGAAGAGAACGGAGTTAAAGAAGGAGGCGGGGTGGAAGAGAGCAGCAGATCAGCACAGGAGAAGAGACTAGAACAGGGAGTTAAAGAAGGAGGTGGGTGGAAGAGAGCAGCAGATCAGCACAGGAGAAGAGAACAGGGAGTTAAAGAAGGAGGGGGTGTGGAAGAGAGCAGCACATCAGCACAGGAGAAGAGAGCAGGGAGTTAAAAAAGGAGGCGGGTGGAAGAGAGCAGCAGATCGGCACAGGAAAAGAGAACAGGGAGTTAGAAAAAGAGGCGGGTGGAAGAGAACAGCAGATCAGCACAGGAGGAGAGAACAGGGAGTTAAAGAAGGAGGTGGGGTGGAAGAGAACAGCAGATCGGCACAGGAGAAGAGAAGAGAACAGGGAGCTAGAAAAGGAGGCGGTGAAAGAGAGCAGCAGATCAGTACGGGAGAAGAGAAGAGAACAGGGAATTAGAGAAGGAGGTGGGTGGAAGAGAGCAGCAGATCAGCACAGCAAAAGAAATCAGAGTGAAAGAAGGAGGCAGGTCGAAGAGAGCAGCAGATCAGCACAAGAGAAGAGAACAGGGAGTTAAAGAAGGAGGTGGGGTGGAAGAGAGCAGCAGATCAGCACAGGAGAAGAGAACGGAATTAAAGAAGGAGGCGGGTGGAAGAGAACAGCAGATCGGCACAGGAGAAGAGAACAGGGAGTTAGAGAAAGTGACGGGTGGAAGAGAACAGCAGATTAGCACAGGAGAAGAGAACAGGGAGTTAAAGAAGGAGGCGAGTGGAAGAGAGCAGCAGATCAGCACAGCAAAAGAGAACAGGGAGTTAAAGATGGAGGTGGGGTGGAAGAGAGCAGCAGATCAGCACGAGAGAAGAGAAGAGAACAGGGAGTTAGAGAATGAGGTGGGTGGAAGAGAGGAACATATCAGCACAGCAGAAGAGAACAGGGAGTTAAAGAAGGAGGTGGGGTGGAAGAGAGCAGCAGATCAGCAGAAGTTAACAGGGAGTTAAAGTAGGAGGCGGGTGGAAGAGAGCAGCAGATCAGCACAGGAGAAGAGAAGAGAACAGGGAGTTAGAGAAGGAGGCAGGGTGGAAGAGAGCAGCAAATCAGCATGAGAGAAGAAAAGAGAACAGGGAGTTAGAGAATGAGGTGGGTGGAAGAGAGGAACAGATCAGCACAGCAGAAGAGAACAGGGAGTTAAAGAAGGAGGTGGGGTGGAAGAGAGCAGCAGATCAGCAGAAGTTAACAGGGAGTTAAAGAAGGAGGTGGGTGGAAGAAAGCAACAGATCAGCACAGGAGAAGAGAAGAGAACAGGGAGTTAGAGAAGGAGGCAGTTGGAAGAGAGCAGCAGATCAGCACAAGAGAAGAGAACAGGGAGATAAAGAAGAATGTGGGGTGGAAGGGAGCAGCAGAACAGCACAGGAGAAGAGAAGAGAACAGGGTGTTAAAGAAGGAGGTGGGGTGGAAGAGAGCAGCAGATCAGCACAGGAGAAGAGAACAGGGAGTTAAAGAAGGATGCGTGTGGAAAGAACAGAAGATTAGCACAGGAGAAAAAACAGGGAGTTAAAGTAGGAGGCAGGTGGAAGAGAACAACAGATCGGCACAGGAGAAGAGAAGAGAACCGAGTTAAAGAAGGAGGCGGGGTGGAAGAGAGCAGCAGATCAGCACAGGAGAAGAGAATAGAACAGGGAGTTAAAGCAGGAGGCGGGGTGGAAGAGAGCGGCAGATCAGCACAGGAGAAAAGAACAGGGAGTTAAAGAAGGAGGCGGGTGGAAAAGAACATTAAATCGGCGCAGGAGAAGAGAACCGGGAGTTACAGAAGGAGAAGTGTGGAAGAGCGCAGCAGATCAGCAGAGGAGAAGAGAACACGGAGTTAGAGAAAGAGGTGGGTAGAAGAGAACAACAGATCAGCACGGGAGAATAAAACAGGGAGCTATAGAAGGAGGCGGGGGAAGGGAACAGCAGATCAGCAAGGGAGAAGAGAACAGGGAGTTGGAGAAGGGGGCGGGTGGAAGAGAGCAGCAGATCAGCATGGGAGAAGAGAACAGGGAGTTAAACAAGGAGGCGGGATGGAAGAGATCAGCAGATCAGTACAGGAGAAGAGTACAGGGAGTTAAAGAAGGAGGTGGGGTGGAAGAGAGCAGTAGATCAGCACAGGAGAAGAGAACAGGGACTTAAAGAAGGAGGGGGTGTGGAAGAGAGCAGCACATCAGCACAGGAGAAGAGAGCAGGGAGTTAAAAAAGGAGGCGGGTAGAAGAGAGCAGCAGATCGGCACAGGAGAAGAGAACAGGGAGTTAGAAAAAGAGGTGGGTGGAAGAGAACAGCTGATCAGCACAGGAGAAGAGAACAGGGAGTTAAACAAGGAGATGGGGTGGAAGAGAACAGCAGATCGGCACAGGAGAAGAGAAGAGAACAGGGAGCTAGAAAAGAAGGCGGTGAAAGAGAGCAGCAGATCAGTACGGGAGAAGAGAAGAGAACAGGGAATTAGAGATGGAGGTGGGTGGAAGAAAGCAGCAGATCAGCACAGCAAAAGAAATCGGAGTGAAAGAAGGAGGCGGGTCGAAGAGAGCAGCAGATCAGCACAAGAGAAGAGAACAGGGAGTTAAAGAAGGAGGTGGGGTGGAAGAGAGCAGCAGATCAGCACAGGAGAAGAGAACAGGGAATTAAAGAAGGAGGTGGGTGGAAGAAAACAGCAGATCGGCACAGGAGAAGAGAACAGGGAGTTAGAGAAAGAGGCGGGTGGAAGCGAACAGCAGATTAGCACAGGAGAAGAGAACAGGGAGTTAAAGAAGGAGGCGGGTGGAAGAGAGCAGCAGATCAGCACAGCAAAAGAGAACAGGGAGTTAAAGAAGGAGGTGAGGTGGAAGAGAGCAGCAGATCAGCATGATAGAAGAGAAGAGAACAGGGAATTGGAGAATGAAGTGGGTGGAAGAGAGTAACGGATCAGCACAGCAGAAGAGAACAGGGAGTTAAAGAAGGAGGTGGGGAGGAAGAGAGCAGCAGATCAGCACAGGAGAAGAGAACAGGGAGTTAAGGAAGGAAGCGGGTGGAAGAGAACAGCATATTAGCACATGACAAGAGAACAGGGAGTTAGAGAAGGAGGCTGGTTGAAAGAGAACAGCAGATTAGCACAGGAGAAGAGAACAGTGAGTTGGAGAAGGGAAAGGGGTGGAAGAGAGCAACAAATCAGCATGGGAGAAGAAAACAGGGAGTTAAAGAAGGAGGCGGGTGGAAGAGAACAGCAGATTAGCAGAGGAGAAGAGAACAGGGAGATAAAGAAGGAGCCGGGGTGGAAGCGAGCAGCAGATCAGCAAAGAAGAGAATAGAACAGTGAGTTAAAGAAGGAGGCGGGTGGAAGAGAGCAGCAGATCAGCACAGGAGAAGAGAACAGGGAGTTAAAGAAGGAGTTGGGGTGGAAGAGAACAGCAAATTGGCGCAGGAGAAGAACCAGGAGTTACGGAAGGAGGCAGGTGGAAGAGAACCGCCGATCAGAAGAGGAGAAGAGAACAGGGAGTTAGAGAAAGAGGTGGGTGGAAGAGAACAACAGATCAGCACGGGAGAAGAAAACAGGGAGTTAGAGAAGGAGGCGGTGGAAGGGAACAGCAGATCAGCAAGGGAGAAGAGAACAGGGAGTTGGAGAAGGGGGCAGGGTGGAAGAGAGCAGCAGATCACCATGGGAGAACAGAACAGGGAGTTAAAGAAGGAGTTGGGGTGGAAGAGAACAGCTGATCGGCACAGGAGAAGAGAAGAGAACAGGGAGCTAGAAAAGGAGGCGGTGGAAGAGAGCAGCAGATCAGTACGAGAAAAGAGAAGAGAACAGGGAATTAGAGAAGGAGGTGGGTGGAAGAGAGCAGCAGATCAGCATAGCAAAAGAAATCAGAGTGAAAGAAGGAGGCGGGTCGAAGAGAGCAGCAGATCAGCACAAGAGAAGTTAACAGGGAGTTAAAGAAGGAGGTGGGTGGAAGAGAGCAGCAGATCAGCACAGGAGAAGAGAACGGAATTAAAGAAGGAGGCGGGTGGGAGAGAACAGCAGATCGGCACAGGAGAAGAGAACAGGGAGTTAGAAAAAGTGGCGGGTGGAAGTGAACAGCAGATTAGCACAGGAGAAGAGAACAGGGAGTTAAAGAAGGAGTTGGGGTGGAAGAGAACAGCTGATCGGCACAGGAGAAGAGAAGAGAACAGGGAGCTAGAAAAGGAGGCGGTGGAAGAGAGCAGCAGATCAGTACGAGAAAAGAGAAGAGAACAGGGAATTAGAGAAGGAGGTGGGGTGGAAGAGAGCAGCAGATCAGCAGAAGTTAACAGGAATTAAAGAAGGAGGCGGGGTGGAAGAGAGCAGCAGATCAGCACAGGAGAAGAGAAGAGAACAGGGAGTTAGAGAAGGAGGCAGGGTGGAAGAGAGCAGCAGATCAGCACGAGAGAAGAAAAGAGAACAGGGAGTTAGAGAATGAGGTGGGTGGAAGAGAGGAACAGATCAGCACAGCAGAAGAGAACAGGGAGTTAAAGAAGGAGGTGGGGTGGAAGAGAGCAGCAGATCAGCAGAAGTTAACAGGGAGTTAAAGAAGGAGGTGGGTGGAAGAAAGCAACAGATCAGCACAGGAGAAGAGAAGAGAACAGGGAGTTAGAGAAGGAGGCAGTTGGAAGAGAGCAGCATATCAGCACAAGAGAAGAGAACAGGGAGATAAAGAAGAATGTGGGGTGGAAGGGAGCAGCAGAACAGCACAGGAGAAGAGAAGAGAACAGGGTGTTAAAGAAGGAGGTGGGGTGGAAGAGAGCAGCAGATCAGCACAAGACAAGAGAACGGAATTAAAGAAGGAGGTGGGTGGAAGAGAACAGCAGATCGGCACAGGAGAAGAGAACAGGGAGTTAGAAAAAGAGGCGGGTGGAGGAGAACAGCAGATCAGCACAGGATAAGAGAACAGGGAGTTAAAGAAGGAGGTGGGGTGGAAGAGAACAGCAGATCGGCACAGGAGAAGAGAAGAGAACAGGGAGCTAGAAAAGGAGGCGGTGGAAGAGAGCAGCAGATCAGTACGGTAGAAGAGAAGAGAACAGGGAATTAGAGAAGGAGGTGGGGTGGAAGAGAGCAGCAGATCAGCACAGCAAAAGAAATTGGAGTGAAAGAAGGAGGCGGGTCGAAGAGAGCAGCAGATCAGCACCAGAGAAGAGAACAGGGAGTTAAAGAAGGAGGTGGGGTGGAAGAGAGCAGCAGATCAGCACAGGAGAAGAGAACGGAATTAAAGAAGGAGGCGGGTGGAAGAGAACAGCAGATCGGCACAGGAGAAGAGAACACGGAGTTAGAGAAAGTGGCGGGTGATAGAGAACAGCAGATTAGCACAGGAGAAGAGAACAGGGAGTTAAAGAAAGAGGCGGGTGGAAGAGAGCAGCAGACAAGCACAGCAAAAGAGAACAGGGAGTTAAAGAAGGAGGTGGGGTGGATGAGAGCAGAAGATCAGCACAAGAGAAGAGAAGAGAACGGAGTTAGAGAATGAGGTGGGTGGAAGAGAGCAGTAGATCAGCAGAAGTTAACAGGGAGTTAAAGAAGGAGGCGGGGTGGAAGAGAGCAGCAGATCAGCACAGGAGAAGAGAAGAGAACAGGGAGTTAGAGTAGGAGGCAGGGTGGAAGAGAGCAGCAGATCAGCACAAGAGAAGAGAAGAGAACAGGGAGTTAGAGAATGAGGTGGGTGGAAGAGAGGAACAGATCAGCACAGCAGAGGAGGACAGGGAGTTAAAGAAGGAGGCTGGTGGAAGAGAGCAACAGATCAGCACAGGAGAAGAGAAGAGAACAGGGAGTTAGAGAAGGAGGTGGGGTACAAGAGAACAGCAAATCGGCGCCGGAGAAGAGAACCAGGAGTTACAGAAGGAGGCGGGTGGAAGAGCGCAGCAGATCAGAAGAGGAGAAGAGAACAGGGAGTTAGAGAAAGAGGTGGGTGGAAGAGAACAACAGATCAGCACGGGAGAAGAAAACGGAGTTAGAGAAGGAGGCGGTGGAAGTGAACAGCAGATCAGCAAGGGAGAAGAGAACAGGGAGTTGGAGAAGGGGGCAGGGTGGAAGGGAGCAGCAGATCAGCATGGGAGAACAGAACAGAGAGTTAAAGAAGGAGGCGGGTGGAAGAGAGCAGCAGATCAGCACAGGAGAAGAGGGGAGAACAGGGAGTTAAAGAAGGAGGTGGGGTGGAAGAGAGCAGCAGATCAGCACAGGAGAAGAGAACAGGGAGTTAAAGAAGGATGCGGTGGAAAGAACAGAAGATTAGCACAGGAGAAAAAACAGGGAGTTAAAGTAGGAGGCAGGTGGAAGAGAACAACAGATCGGCACAGGAGAAGAGAAGAGAACGGAGTTAAAGAAGGAGGCGGGGTGGAAGAGAGCAGCAGATCAGCACAGGAGAAGAGAATAGAACAGGGAGTTAAAGAAGGAGGTGGGTGGAAGAGAGCAGCAGATCAGCACAGGAGAAAAGAACAGGGATTTAAAGAAGGAGGCGGTGGAAAAGAACATTACATCGGCGCAGGAGAAGAGAACCGGGAGTTACAGAAGGAGAAGTGTGGAAGAGCGCAGCAGATGGGCAGAGGAGAAGAGAACACGGAGTTATAGAAAGAGGTGGGTAGAAGAGAACAACAGATCAGCACAGGAGAAGAAAACAGGGAGTTAGAGAAGGAGGCGGTGGAAGAGAACAGCAGATCAGCAAGGGACAAGAGAATAGGGAGTTGGAGAAGGGGGCGGGTGGAAGAGAGCAGCAGATCAGCATGGGAGAAGAGAACGGACTGTCCTTTTGGTGTTGTCGGCTATCACTGTGCTCCATTGTATAGCCCATTCCTCATTCACTCAAGTTTATAGATGAGCTGTTATGTGTGCACTTTTTGATTCGATGCCTATTAGATTCCCCATGTTAGATTTGTTACCTTTCCCTCAAATTGTAAAGCCCTCTGATATCCTTTGGGATCAAGTTTGCGCTATATAAAAATTTATGATTAAATTAATGTTTCAACCCTACTTGTAATGTGAGGGTTTAATCAGGACATAGTTTGCCCGGGGACTAAATATAGTGCTGCATTAGAGGTGGCCTTGTTAATGTTTAGATTTGCTCAAGTAGTATTTAACGGGGCTACAAGAGCTAGGAGGATATGCTTTCCTAAGGGTGAGCTGTGCACTTCCTAGTTTGCACAGGTCAGATTTACTGATATTGTGTAATCATTCTTATATTAGGGGCTGAGCTTTCCATGGAGGGAAACAAGAACACTATAGTTGGATGGTGTCCATGGTGAAACAATTCACAGTTGGGCTTCTCATAAGTACTCACTGTGAGTAGGAGTCCGAATGCTTTACAATAAACAATCGTTATTTCTTTAAATATGACACAGGGGAGTCATGCGGTTTGGAAGAGCCTAGTTATGGTCTTCCTCCCGGTGGATAAATTATGTCTATATAGAGGGCGAGAGGGTCAGAGAATTACTGATCTAACCACATGAGTTTTCTTGAGGTATTTAAACAGCAATGCATCATCCTCGCTGACTCACCTTCAATCGCAGTGATATATGATATTCAGGCTGTCCGCAGATGTTGGACACTGCATTGCAATTTCAGCACTGCTGAATCAATCTGTATTCAGTGCGGGCTCTCCTTGGACTGTGACTGTGTTGTCAGGGTTTCAGTAATCTACAAGGAACACCCATCACTGTGTTCAACCTCTGACTTCACATAAACCTCGCCCTCATGTGTGGTGATGTCACATGCCTGGGGAAGCCGAAAGTAGACCTGCAACCCGATGGGTGTCAGGTAATGATGCGCATGCACAGACTCCGCTAAGTGCAGTTTGTGGTAACTTGATTTTATTTAAAGGGGGTTCTTTGGTATTGAGCTTAGGGCCAGATGTACGACCTTTGAATTTTGAGTCTCGCAAATTGTGAAAAATTGCGAGTCGCAATTTGCGAGCCGCAAAATTCAATGTACAGCAGTGTCTCAGACACTGTTTGCGATTCCCAATAGGGTTGCAACTTGCATGCCTCCTGAATATTATTTGAGGCTGTCGCAATTTGCGAACCCATTGGGAATGGCCGGCACTCCCAGGCAGTCCCAGGGATGGTGGTCAGCAGACCACCATGTCTGGGACTGCTTTGTCACTACAGCATTTTTTTTTAATGCATCCCGTTTTCCTTAAAGGAAAAAGGGATGCATTTAAAAAAGAAAAATGAAACTTTTCAGTTTCATTTTTTAAGGGCAGGCAGTGGTACCTGGGACCACTGCCTGCTCTTAACCCCTGTGCCGCGGGCGCGATTTCGCGGCAGTGCGGCACTTCTGCAAAATGGGCGGGGCCGCGTCGGCCGTTGGTCGACGGCAGCACTAACAAGGTAGTGCCGACGGCAGCACGCAAGGGGTTAGAAAATATTTGTGCATCCATTTACAAAGGGAAAGGGGTCCCCTGGGGACCCCTTCCCGTTTGCTAGCGGCTTATCACCCTTCTGAGAAGGGTGGTAAATTGCGAGTGTTTTGCGACCACAATTGCGGTTGCAAAACAACCATACATTGGGTATGGACTCGCTATTAGGATGGTATGCCCTTGGCATGCCCCTTCCTAATAGCGAGTTGCTAACCCTATTTTGCCAATCGCTAATAAATTAGTGAATCGCAAAATAGGGTTAGTAAATTGTGCATCCGTTTTTTGCGGTCGGAAACGGACCAAATGCCCCTTTGTAGTCGTACATCTGGCCCTAAATGTATATATTACTTGCATTTTTTTCCTGCAATTCTTAGTAATTCTACTAACACCTTTTAATTTTAGTGAATTTGAATACATGAATGTATACTTAATTGTATTACAATGGTTTTCACGTGTGTGTATCTACATCAACGTTCATTAACTTTTATATTCCTTTCGGCTAGTTTGTACAAATGATGATCACATCCAGTGACAACTATTAATTAAGTACGACTTCAGGGCCTCTACATAGGGTCCTTCATACATGTTTATAATTGTATCATGAAGTTCTCTTGTATACACCTAAATGATGGTCACTTTCAGTGAGCACTACCAATTACGCATCATTCTGGATGTATTGACTGCACCCTCTTTCATAAACAATATGTAAGTATTATGTACATTTAGTTCAATACCTAAGAACCCCCTTTTACAAAAACAAATCAAGACACTAGCAAACCGCACATAGCGGATTCTTTGCATACACATCATGATCTGATGACACTCATCAGGTGCAGGTCTAGTTTTGGCTTCTGCAGGCGCGTGAATTCACCACACATGCGTGCGCGACGTCATTGAGGTCAGGGGTTGAACACCGCAGTGGGTGTTCCTTATAGATCACTGAAACCCTAACAACACAGTCACTGTCCGAGAAGAGCCTGCGCTGAATACAGATTGATTCTGCAGCGCTGAAATTGCAATGCAGCGTCTGACATCTGCGGACAGACGGAATATCATACAGCGCTGCGATTGAAGGTGAGTCAGCGAGTATGATGCATTGATTTTTAAATATCTCAAGAAAACTCAGGTGGTTAGAACAGTAAGTCTTTGGCCCTCAAAAGAGACATCATTTTTCCACCGGAAGGAAGACCTTCACATTGGCTCCTCCAAACCGAAAGACTACCCTATATCATATTTAAAGAAATAACAATTGGTTATTGTAAAGCATTCAGACTCCTACTGATGGATGAGAAGCCACTTTCGCACAACTGTGAATTGTTTCACCATTGACACCATCCAACTATAATGTCCTTGTTTCCCTCCAGTCAAAGCTCAGCCCCTCATACAAGGATGATTACACAATATCAATAAATCTGACCTGTGCAGATTAGGAAGAGCACAGCTCACCCGTAGGTAATACCCAGATCAGTCATCAACAGTTCAAACTGGTACTTGGTTCATGGGTCAGGCGCTTCGTCCATCAGGGTCTCAGGGACATTGTCTACAGTCGGACCCAGTATCTGCCGAAGCCTGTCTGGGTCCAGTGCCAAATCTGTTATCTGCAGAACACGCGGCCCAGGGCCCGTGGCGGGAGCCAGCCGCAATGATCAATCATCCCCCACAGTGATCATGCGACCGCGCAACGGCCCAGTCCATGGAAGGAGCAAGCTTAGACTGACGCTGGGAATCCTTTTGCATGTAGGAGCCCCAACCTCTCTTCAGGCCACACTGTTCTTGGGAGGAAGTCCCTCCCCTCAAATCTCCAGCCATTCCCAGACCTCGCCTGGATATTCGAAAAAGTGAGCTCTGCCTGCCGATAGGACTTTCAATTTGGCTGGATAAAGGAGCATGATGTATTGCAACTGTAAGGCACGTAACTTCTGCTTAATCACCTGAAAGGATTCCCGTTGCTCCTGAACCTGTCTGGTATAGTCCAGGCAGAGAGAGATATTGTAATTTTCAATGCGGCCCCCGGGGGAAGTGAAGGTCGCAGACCAGTCTTCCCCTGGGGTATTCGCGCCTTAACGGAAGGACAAGGTGGGAGGTGGGACTAGAGGGGTGAAAGGAAGGGGTGGGAGTAGGAAGGCATATAAGGCGTCAGGAGAGGAAGATCCGGCCTCTTCCTGACACCTGAGCACCACCGGGGTGGTTTCAGAAAGTTTGTCCACCCACCCACCCTACAGGTCTTCAGCAAAGGCTGGGGGGGGGGTTTGGGGTCTGAGCGCCAGTTTAGGGCAGGTTGCAGAGCAGAGACGTTACGGTACTTAGGAGGGGTGGTGAGTCAGATATGGGCGGATCCACCCCTCGGGGGGAGAACGGTACACATGTGACTGATAACGGGGCGCGGGAGGCAATGAAGGCTAAGTCAACAGAGGATGCTTGGAGGGCAAGTGAAGGTGAGAATGGGGAAAGGAAGGAGGTTACAGATTGAATGGGGAAGTGTCAAACAGGTGAGATGGTTTTGAGATGGTCGAATGGAGAATGTGTGGGTATGGGACCGTATATTTCTTGCATTTATGTACTGTTATTAAGTCTAAATGATTGCAACCTTGTCCTAATAAAATGAATGGCCTTTTACGCTTCAAGTAACGGCATGGAGTGTAGTTATTGCGCGAAGTGAAGATCCAGAGATTCCCTCGCCGCCTGTAGAATACAATCTCTACCGCAGTAGTTCAGCGTTTTCGTTATTATAGCTCGTGGCAGCGCCCCCTGGAGGGGGTGCGGCACCTGAGCCCAGTGGGCTCTCTCTATAATGAACAGATCTGATAGTCCCCGGGAGCACAACTGGGTGCGGACCCACTTATCCAGGAATTGTTCAGCGATCCTTACTCTGCTTGCTCCGGGACCCCCAGCACCCGGATGTTGCTGCATTGGGCACGCCCCTCTGCATCTTTGTCCCGCTGTTCCAGTGCCCTCGTGACTACTGACATTTGAGCCACCTGTTGTTTTAGCATCTTCACTTTTCCCTGTAGATCTGCAATATCTGTTTCGGCCATGAGACCTTCTCAGCCACTTTATGCAGATCCGCTCGGAGGAGCTTAACATCAATCGAGACCGTCTCTATGCCATCCTCTAGGGCCTTCCTGGAACCCTGGATGGCAGCCAAGAGCTCCGCTCTGGATGGTTCTGCTCACTGTCCCTCCTCCTCTGCCTCATTGCCTCCCGTCTGCCTGGTAATTCGCTGCGGGGTGAGCCCGGACATGGTGTACTGGGTGATCATGTTGGAACCAGCAGCCCTTGCTGTCCTGTCTTTGCCCATATTCACTGCGATGTGGCAGGATCCCTGCCCCCTACTTACTGCCCCCGATTCTCCTCCAAGAGTCATATTGAGCACAGTACCTGTCGTCGGCCACAACCACCGCAGCAGGAGGTGGTCGTTCAGCAGGACCTTCCAATCTGTCCAAGGCGGCTGTGAGGGTTGGGGTGCAGTCAGTCCGCTCCGGCCGTGATACCCTTCTCCCAAACCCCTCGCTCATGAGTCGCACTCCTCAGCCCAAGTCCCTGCCTACCAGTACCAAGCAGGCAGGATAGACACCGGGGGGGGGCTCTCAGAGCATCCTCTCCAAGTGAGGGTTAACAGTCCATACAGCCTGGGCCAATGTTGTAGCACCCACGTGCACTTTGGGCCAAGCTCTGTGTTTCTGCAGGGAGTGGGGTATACAGGTCCAAACCCTCAGCCAGGGTGACCTTAGTCTCAACGAGTCCCTCCTCCCCAGGGCAGCCTTGAGGGATCAGGCCACCGGAAGGAGTCTATAGTGCAATGGTGCACGCAGGACTCCATGCGGCCCACCGGGAGTCAGCAGAGAAAGAGCATGGTCACCTTCGCCAGCGTGTTTCAACCTCCAGCCAGGCACAGCGACCTGGAAGTCACCCACAAGGAGGCGCTCTGTGCGGCAGTCATGGCGCATCTCTTCGACCGCAGCGGGGCAGCGCAGGCAGATACAGGCGCTCACCAAGCCCCTGCCAGCCTCAGGCCAGGTGGGACAGCGAGTCCAGTGGTGGTGAGTGTAGTGTCTTGGGGCATAAAGATGACAGACACTTACTTGGTAATTCAAGGAGTTTTATTCTTACACTCCTACCTCGTCCCTGTCCCTACTCTAACTAACTACTTTCCTGTTCAGGCCCCTTCTCTTCCTCCAACCCCGTAACTCCTCCCATCCCAACTACTAGACTGTTCACATTATCACATCTCCCCCTTTGTTAACAAAAGAAACAAACTGACTTGATTATAGTTCTTCAATAAGTCTTTTGGGTTTGTGGATGTCTCTTCGAGGTCGGAGACTCACTCCAATATATGCAGTCGCAGCTTCCGGCTGATGATCAGGTCTCTGTGTTGTACACAGTTGACTAAGTCCTTCTGCATCTCGTTGGTCCATGGCTCTGTCAAGGACCTCTTGCATGGCTGGGGTATATTTTTGAAAATGGGACACATTTCGGGTGATCCGTCTGTTCTCAGATTCTGGAGTAATCATGGTACCCTTCTGCTGAGTGATAATCAAAGGTTCATCTTTGAATCTGCAGTCCGTTTTCTTTGACTGTTCTTGTTTGACCACCACACAGTCTCCGGTATGCAGAGATGGAGACTTTGCCTTCCGTCGTGTGTCTGCATACAATTTCATTTTGCTCTTGCCAGCTTGATCAGCCACCGCTAGTTCTCGATGGACACGTGTCGGAGACACCGGTCGTAGAGCTCCTTCCCATGTCGGAATCCGCGTTCTGATGGGTCGCCCCAGCATGAGAGTGGCAGGACACTTTCCGGTAGTGGCATGTGGTGTTGTCCGATAGGCTCTTAGGACCTCATTGAGAGCCACTTGTAAGTCTCTTTTTTCCAAGGTGGCTTGTTGAAATGTCTTCTTTAAGGTGGCCATGAACCGTTCAATGGTGCCATTGGCTTGTGGCCACAGAGGCGTGACCTTGCGATGTCGAAAGTTTAGATGTTTTACGAATTCACTAAACTCATGTCCATTAAAGGGGGGACCATTGTCTGTTTTGAGTTCTTTGGGGACACCCCATGCAGCAAACACTTCATCTAGTATGGCGATCGTGCTGGAGGCATTGGTAGAGGACACAAACTGGGCTATTGGGAATCTCGAGTATTCATCCATGATAGCCAATACGTATTTGTCTGACTGGAGTGGTCCATAAAAGTCCATGGCAAGTTCCTGCCATACCCCACTGGGTAGTTTAGTCATTTGAAGAGGAGCTGGTGAATCTCCATGCTTCACCAGTTGACACTGGGGGCAGTCCTTTAAGGTGATCTCCACCATTTGGTCAAGTAGTGGGAACCATACTCGCTCCCGGAGAGCTCTCTTTGTTGCAACAACTCCACGATGACCCTCGTGAGCTAGGTTAATCACATCTTGACGTAACTGCCGCGGGATGACAATCCGGTGGTCTCTCATTAGGAGCCCCTCTGAGGTAGCAGTCAATTCTTCACTGACATGTCTGAAGGCTTGCATTTCCTGACGGCTTTGAGGATCACTCTTTTCCTCCTCACTGTCATGTCTCCAGCGATGTGTGCGCAGTCGGCGCACTACTTTCTGAAGAGTGTTGTCTTGCGCAGTGGCTTCCTGTATCGCTTCCAAGGGGACTGCCGGTGGCCGGGCTAAGCCTACTACAAAGTGTATGTATTCTTCAGCTATTGAAGGAGGTGAGGCCTGGGAAGCTTGAGGGTGTCGGGACATGTAGTCCGCAGGATTCTCTGCCTTTCCTGGTTTATGTATGATTGTGTAGGTGTATTCCTGCAGGCGTAAACCCCACCTTTCAATGCGAAGTGGCATCTTGGACTTGGGATTACCAAAGATGGTGACAAGCGCCTGGTGATCCGTAATCATGGTGAACGACCGCGAGACTCTCTTTCTCGGGCTGGGAATATGCCTTCTCGGTGTCTGATAGGCTGCGGCTGGCATAAGCCACGATGTGCCGTCGGTCAGTGTCATTGTCGTACTGCGCTAGGATTGCGCCCAACTCTACTGGACTGGCGTCCACTGTTATCTCCGTCTTCCTCTTGGGGTTAAAGTATGCTAGATTGTCCGCGGATTCCACCGCCTGTTTAATCTCTCGAAACGCCCTCTCACACTGAGGGCTCCAAACAAACGGTTGTCCTTGCTTGGTGAGAGCACGGAGTGGGCGACTTATGGTGGTGTAGTCCTTTATATATCTGGCGCAATAGCTCGCCATGCCCAGAAATGATCGGATGTCACTTACATCTTGAGGGCTCTTGGTGGTATTGAGTGCTGTCACTTTCTCAGGGTCGGGCTTCATCCCGGCACCCGAGAACCCATGTCCGAAGAACTTAAGAGTGGATTGGTGGAACTCACACTTGTCCTTATTGAGAGTAAGATTAGCTTCTAGGAGAGCATGGCATACTCGATCCAAAGCTTTGTCATGTTCCTGTGTGTTTGACCCATACACCAGAATATCATCAATATAGTTCAGTGCATTTGGTATGTGTCTGATGGTCTGACGGATGACTTCTTGAAATATTTCCGCCGCAGAGGAGATACCAAAACTCAGCCGTTTGTATCGAAACAAACCCAGATGAGTGGCAAAGGTCGTTATGTACCTTGACTTTTCGTGTAACTCCAGCTGATGGTATCCCTTGTTTAAATCAAGTTTGGAAAATACCCTGCCTCCATTCAATGCTGATGTCATATCACTCAGGTGAGGCCCTGGGTGACGCTCTCTTTCTATGGCTGTATTGGGAAGCCTCATGTCGACACATAAGCGCACTTTTTCAGGAGTGCCCTTCTTTGGAACGATGACAACTGGTGACACCCATGGTGTGGGACCATCTGTTTTTTCAATAATGTCGGCTTGTAATAGCTCCTGGATTTCATCCTCCACGGCTTGATGACGATGAAAAGGCACTCGCCTGGGGTGTTGAGCCACAGGTCGCACTTGATCATTGATGTGCAGGCGAATCAGGCATTTGTTCATTTTTCCGAGCCCAGTGAATAACTTGGGGAACTTACGGACAATGTCTGGATTATCACTGACTCGGTATAAGATCTCAACCAGGCGGAGGCGCTCCGCTGTCGGCAGACTGAGGAGACAATCAGCCTCCGGGCCCTCAGTGACATGAATACATGCCGACACAGAAGTGGATTCATGTTTAAGTGTTGTTGCGAATTTGCCCAGGCATGGTAGTGGTTTTCTCGCAATCCAGGTGAACACCCTGACGTGCGCTGGACTCAGGAGGGGTGGTGGCTTCATTTTGCTATATTCGGTCACGGGCATGTAATTCAAGGACGCTCTGCTGTCTAAAACAAACTTGGTTGCATGTGTCCCCACTTTGATGTCTAATGGTGGATATTTCTTTAGCTGGTCCGGGTCAGCTACCATGCAGATATATTCATCCGTGTATACTGATTCCTGAGATGTCGATCTCGATTCTCTCGACGATGACCATCTCAGCGACCTTTTTGTCCATTGGGATGCGCGAGACTCCCTGCTGGAGTGTGACGAACCAGATGATGATATTGCTCTATCCTGTACTGCTTTTGCATGATGTCGCTTGATATCTGGGCGAAACGACTTTGTTGCTTCACTCCTTCTTTCTTTGCTATATACTCCGCACATCGCCTCAAAGTGATTTTTCCGTCCACATTTTCGGCATTGTTGACCCATTGCTGGACACACGTCTGTATGCGGGAAGTCATACCCCCATCTATAGCATTTTCGTGAGCGTTCTGGTTTTCTGGCATGGTCAGATTTCTTGTCTCTCCTGCCAGATTCATATCGTCGGCGACCTTTGTGTTGATGACGGGACGCTGGTCGGGACTTTCTCTGTCGCTCATTTGATCTTCTGCGAGTGCTGTTGGTTTGTATCCAATACGCCTGCTCTCTTCTCTCACTACGCCCTGTCTCCATGCTCTTGGCATGCTCCTCTGCTTGATCATGCACCCTAGTCATTTCCTCTATTTCATCGAGATTATGACTTTTTCTTAGCAGCCGCCTTCGGAGTGTCTCTGAGTGGCAGCCCTCGATGACTCGAAGTCGGATGGCATTCTCCGTTGAGAATGCGTCAAAGTTGCAATATTGAGACAGTCGGCGTAGTCTGGATATGAATGTGCTCATCATTTCCTCCTTGTCTTGACGGGCTTGATGGAACACATATCTCTCGTAATTCACATTTCTTTTGTGCACGAACTTTCTATTTAGTGCATCTTGCACTTTGTCATATGTACCTTTGTCATCTGTCGGCAACTCTTTGATCAACGTGCATATTTCTTTACCGACCAGATTGCGTAGTGCAATTAATTTGTCTCTGTCTCCTGTGACTTTTGAACCTTCAAGATAGTCCTCGAAATCCTCCAGCCACTCCTGTCATCTGGGGCCCATGCTTCCGCCAGCCACCAGGGTCAGTGATTCCGGGGGGCGCAAATGTGAAACTCCAGTTGTGGCCGGGACGACCGCTACTGCGCCACCACCATTTCGGCTCGGCGAATTCGACATTTCTGGACTGGTGTAGCAATGTCACTTTTCCACTTTCTAGTGTTTGTTTGCTTGCTGTTCGCCGTCGTCAATGCTTGCTTGGTTTCACCACTGCTTGTTTTGCATTTAATAGTGTGTGGTTTGCATTTGCCAGTGCTTGACTTGCATTTACCAGTGCTTCTTTTTGAACTTGCCAGGGCTTGTTTTGCATTTAACAATGTTTGTTTTGCATATAACAATGCTTGTCTTGTATTTACCAGTGCTTGTTTTGCAATTACCAATGCTTGTTTCTTATTGCCAGTGCTTGACTTGCATTTACCAGTGCTTCTTTTTTCACTTGCCAACGCTTGTTTTGCATTTACCAATGTTTGTTTTGCATTTACCAATGCTTGTCTTTTATTTACCAGTGCTCGTTTCGCAGTTACCAATGCTTGTTTTGCAATTACCAATGCTTGTTTTGCATTTGCCAGTGTTTGTTTCGCACTTAACAGTGTTTGTTTGCTTAGGCCTTGCACTGCCTGACCTCAAAATGGCCGCCTCCACACTGCACAGGGGCTTGTCCTGCTGGATGCCTGGTTCCAAAATGGCCGCCGCTAGGGAAATCTCTGTTCCCCTGAGATTTCAACGTCATTCATTCTCCTCACGCCGATGCAATCACTGGGACTCACCGGATCGCCGGTCTTACAGGCAGCACAACGATGACGGCGCTCCACACACCCTCACTTGCTGGACCGTCCAGAAGGGATCGGGGTGGGCTCCCGATTCTGCCGCTTCACTCACGGGCCACATCCACAGCCGTGCCGACTTGCACGCATCGGGGGTGAACTCGCAGTTTTGGCACGAAGCAGCGCTCGGGTGCACGTCTTCTCCAGCGCTCGATCGCGCTTGTCAGGCAGGGCTCCACGCGAACGGCGAATCGCGGAGCTGGCTCTATTGTCGCTGGCCTGGGTCCTCAGGCGGCGATCTCTTTGGGGGCACACGTGTCGCGACGGCGACCACGTTTTCGTGCTGCCCAGGGACAGGACGCTTTTCTTGTCTACGTAGGGATGATGGGTTACTGCATCCCACCCTCGTCGCCAGCTGTAGTGTCTTGGGGCATAAACATGACAGACACTTACTTGGTAATTCAAGGAGTTTTATTCTTACACTCCTACCTCGTCCCTGTCCCTACTCTAACTAACTACTTTCCTGTTCCGGCCCCTCCTCTTCCTCCAACCCCGTAACTCCTCCCATCCCAACTACTAGACTGTTCACATTATCACAGTGAGTTCTCACGGGTGGGGGAGGAAGTGCTCGCCCCATGCCCATCAGGCTGAAACGCAGGCTGCAGAGGAGACACGCACAGTTGGGCCGCCACCGCACATCTGTCAGGCCCAGCCGTCCCGCGCCGAAGCCATCAGGTTTGTTCCGCCACTCCCCCCCAATGGGGAAGCTCCTCCACCCGGCATTCCCGGATCTGCAGCCTGGGTTGCCTCCAGCTGTGGGGGCAGTGGCCGCAATCCACCTTGGGCCCCCTGCACTCACGCCAGGCGTCGCAGCAGGCCACCACCGCTCAGCAGGCTGCAGGGCCGGTCGATCAATTCCGGTCTCCTTAGGCCCCCCCCGGGAGGCTCCGCACAGGCAGACAAGAAACCCAAGTCGGCTACAGTAATTTGCAGGGCACACTGCGGATGAGTGAGCAGGATTTGCCAGGATCTTCGGGTGACCCGATGGGTAGCTCAAGGGCTCACGTCCTGTCGGCCATGCCCCATCAGTCTCTCTTGATTAAATAAACAAAGAATATACCTGTGATACTATGAATTTGTTTCCAAAGTGAGTTCCATTTGAACACTTGTCATAAGTTAACACAGCTGTGAACAGTCTTTGGTCATTAAAAGCACTGGTTGGCTACAGCACCTGGCCTGCAATCAGGGCTTGTGTCTAACCTCCTGTAACAAACCTTAACTGTGCGCAGCAAGGGGTGGGAATAATGTCTGGCATTTGACACTACCTATTGTGCAGCCAATCCTTGCTCTTTATGGCTTTTGGTCATGCTCCCTGGAAGATTGCCCACAGGGCCTGACTTCTGTCCAATTAAGGCGTCCAACACACTATGCAGCTGCTTGGATTGGCCTGCATGATTTTTGAGTTTTTCTTTTTTAAATTCTTTCTTAGTTACATTGATTTAGATCAGGGCCCACAGACCCAACATTCAAAACAGTTTTTTTTAAAAAAAGAAAAAAACTGGACGGCTGGATCGGCCCCTTTCAGCTTCTCACATCAAGGGAAGGCTTTAATGTCAATTACATGAATGAGTTTTGGATTATCACTTGGCAAGTGGAAGTGTCATAAACTCCGAATGTCAGACTCAGTTTTAAAAATGTTGAGCTAGCCTGCTTGCCTTTGGTTCACATTCAGCCTGTCATTATATTTTTCAGGACTTGTGAAAGTGTCATTTTATACAAAAAACGTTTCTATAAAATCAGGCAACGCAAGTCTGCAACAAGCCTTGTGATAGATGCGTTTTAAGGTTTGACAGTAGACGTGTGAGATAAATATGTACTCTGATTTGACGTATTTTGGTCATCCTAGTTTAGACCAGTTACATCTCGGACTATTCCCACAAGGTTTTGCAACGTAGGCTAAAAGTCAGTGGTCAATCATATATAAACCCCTTGAATTGACCACTCAATATGAGAGGCCTTGACACCGGATTATCATGAAATGTTCTGCCCGATTGGCATAGAATCCACTCTTATGACAACAGTCAATCCAGTAATGAGCTGAGCTGAGCCCAGCTGATGGCGTGTTTTCCCTCCGAGGGGACACTCTCTCCCGGCTCAAGTCTAATAACCACAGCCGATCTGCTGTGAACAGGTATGCAGTGCACGGGGCCCAGAGAAAATCAAGAGACAGGATAGCAGTATTATGTTGTCCTAGTCTAGTGCATAGAAGTAGCTTTAGGGTGGTTAGCTGCTCAGACCACTCTAAATATGTTAGAACCCTTCATTTTATTCTCGCTGCTAGCAACATTCATAAGTGCTAGTTTAATTATACTCTGTGTGGTTATTACTTATGTACTGAGCAACAGGATGAAACTGTGGAAATAAACACTTTTAAATATATATATAAAGTGTATTTTCTAAGTGCAATGCTTGAAAGTGCTATTCTAAGAATGAAATTGGGTTTGAATTGCCAATGCCTCCCTTAGCTTGTATGGGGCTGATTGTAACACAGAAAACACAGACACCACACCAGCAGGAATGCTCAGTTGCTTGTGTGGGGCTACATTAACTTTGGCTTCCCTATATTGGTGGATTGAACTAAGCCCCTTCACTCTTTGGTTGGGATTTCAAACCTTGTAGACCTGGACCAGAGCCCCAGTAAATGCACAAGCAGTCTATTATTGGTGCTCCCAATCCCAATTTGTGTTGTGGAGATTAGGCCCCCATTGCATAATACATGCCACAAGAGAAGTTTTTATTTTCCAGCCAATCAGATAACTCAGGTCAACAGACTCTGGTGTAGGTCTACCAAATTGTATGACTGGAGAAAATACTTCCGCTTCCAATTGGATTCATTTAGATTTGTATAATTTGGGTCTTTCCTCTGCAGGCAGTCCATGAATTTTATTGTTGAGATACCCAATTGATTTTTGACCTTTCTTTTAAGTTTCCCTATCCGGATGGGTGTCTATGAATCCTGGCATGCAGAAATGCAGATACCTAGACTAATTAGACTAATTGTCTGCCAAACACCATGCAAAGTTATTAGCAAACTACATAAACCATTGTCAATGGAAAATGAGTATTACCCATACATACAGAGCAGCTGTCGCCAACTTTGCACTATATGTAATATACAATGAGAAGCAGTAAATATATTCTAAGTACATTCTAGGATCCTAATCAAGATATTAGTGATAATGGAGACATTGAAAAGGTTTCCCACACAGAGTTAATCTGATCATACATAAAGAATTGCTGGATCAAAATGGGAGTCATTAACCTCCATCATTGGGCTACTGAGGGAAGCCACTCATTCTAGGTCAGGGGTCTCTAACCTTTCCTTTACTAAGAGCTACTTATCTTTAGAGAAAATCATTCCGAGCTACTAATATTATTAGTGGGGTCATAGTGGCCACAACAAACAGGATTACATTAGTGGCCACCCCATGCAGGATTACCACCAGCGATTATCTCAGTTTATCAGGCAGGGTTGCCAGCAGTGATGTAAAAAAGGCAATATCAGTGTGGAAGGCTAGATCATAGCTGCAATATCACTGGTACCAAGGTAACAATATGAGCCATAAGTCTCTCCAACAGGGCATGATTTAGCGCTCAAAAATTGAGCTTTAAATATGTTTTGGAAATTCAAGTTTTCTTCTTCAAACATCAGCTTTTGGGTTCTGAAAATAGACATTTTCATCTCGAATACACACTTTTCAAGTATACATGTATAAACTCAACCAATCATAAGCCTCTAATTTAGTAGGCTGGGATGCACCCAGAAGAGCTGCTTTCAGGTAGATGGAGAGCTACCAGTAGCTCAGGAGCTACTCGTTGTAGAAGCCTGCTCTAGGTGTATTCTGCTTGCTCTTAAAACGAGGCAAGGTTATTCCTCCAGAAAAGGTATGGAAACCACTCAAATACTTTCAAGGAGTAGTCCTTACTGATTTTCTCACAGATTCACCGTATGTATACTTCTGTGAGGCAAAGGGAATTCGATTTTATTCTAAACCGCTCCAGAGGTTTTTAAATACATAAAGGCTTTTCATGCAGTTTTAGGGTGAAGGGTATAGACTAAAGTGGTTACAGTGTGGCAGGAAAGAAGCAAATGTTTATATTAGTTCTAGGATTGGTGGAATCTGTTAAATGTAGTTTTTTTTTATGGGGGAGTAGTCCACTTCATAGGAGACAAGGGATTAATCCAGCCTTCCCTGGGGCTGGGCTTTCTCCACCATGCACTCCCAAATCAAGTTTAATGATTTAAAACTGGCAGATTGAGATCAAATAATCTGCTCATAGCCAAACAGATTCTGGTTCAGGATTTTCATGTTAATTGTTAATCTCCATGAACTCTAGAAGACCTACATTTCAATATAACATTAACTATTTTTTTCCATGGGTTGTATGTAATATACAAAACGACTGCTTGATGTATGTACACTAACTCAAACTGAGCAGACAGAAGACATCAGCACTGTTTTACTACGAAGTATGTCTTTGACACGCTTGCAGTTTTTTGTCTGTCGCCTAAATTGAAATATTCGCTTGTGAATTAGAATGGGAAAATAGATAGAATACACTCCTATAACTACTTTCGTTCTTCCTCACTTAGGATTTATCAGACGTGAATTTAGTTTTTGTATAGGATTTACACAGGTTTGTGAAACGGGGCCAAAGGTATTATCACAGCAAAATATCTTGTCCTATGGACTAACCTAGTTCACCATTACTTTAAAGGTGCTATGCCTGCCTTTGCAATCCCTCATTCTTTAGCTATATAATTAATAAAACAAACATAAGCATAGCTTTCAGTTACATTTGATTTTTAAAGGATCTGCTCTCCCCCACGTTATATATGTGATTAATAACAAGCATTTACAATGCAATGGTCTCGGCATTGTTAAAGTTAGAGCTATTGGCATTGCTCATGACATTATTTTTATTTATGTTTTTGTTTTTAAACCATATAAATAAATGGCATTGTCATTTACAATGCCAATAGCTTAATCTCTCGCAAATGCGAGACCTATTGTATTTGCACCCACACACAGAGCCACACACACAAAGCCACCCACACAGAGCCGCCCACACAGAGCCACCCACACAGAGTCATTTACATAGAGCCACCCACACAGAGCCACATACACACACACAGAGCCACCCTCACACAGACCCACCTACAAAAAAAGCTACCCACACAGAGCCACACACACAGAGCCCAACACACACACACAGAGCCACACACACACAGAGCCACACACACACAGACAGAGCCACACACAGACAGAGCCACACAGCCCACGCAAGCCGAGACCTAAAAAAGTGTTCAGTGGCAGGGCCCCCATTCTGCAGCCTGGACCTGGCCACCCTATCCCATCAGCGGCCTCAGCCTCCTTCAAAGGCCAGAGCCTTGCAGACAGAATGTGCAATCGGCCAGAGATCTGTGACAAACTGGAAGCAGTCAGGTGCGAACTGTTGATTCCCAAGGCCCCCGGAGCCGGAGTGCTTACTGTAAACAGGGCCTGTCGTGGGGGCTTTACTGCCTGTGGCAAACAGGCGCGAGAGCCCTCCTCCGGCCATTCCCAGTTAGGGGCGATGGGCTTGATGCCGTTTGTGCCCCTCGCTGGAACTTTGAATATTCACATTCTAAAATTCAACCGCCTGCAATAGAAAAGGCTTTTGGTAGTTGGCTGTTATATAGAGAATTGTATGGTGGAGACACAGGCCGGCACTTTACCCGAGGGTAGCAAAAGTCGAAGGTAGGATGTTAAAGCAGGGTGCATGGAAACCAGTTAGTTGTTTTTCTAATGTAATTGTTTTAAAACTATGTTTCTGGCCCTACACCTCTGGACTGGTAAAAACGAACAGTCATTTTTTGAATATTTGATCGATTAAACGTGTTTTTTGGCTTATAGCACAGAAAAAACAGACTAAATAAAATATCAGATTAAATTAAATGTTTTTCACTCTGAAATGGTTGAAAATTATTCCTTAGTACTCAGTACTTAGCTATGTATCAGCTGTTCCTACTCTCAGACTAGAATATTGACAGGAGCTAATAGTTTTCATCCCCCTATAACCTGCCCAATTACCTGCCTGCTGTCATGCCACACTCAGATTAACAGTTGTCTCTACTCAGACCAGATATGTAGATATTGACAGCTCACGAGAAGCACCAGGCATCACACTGTGGTCATGCCTGCTTGCTACTATGTGTCAGATACGGGTCCTCGGCCCCAGGTGTGCTGTACATAGCTGGATAAGTAGTAAGGACTCACAGAACTAAAGGAAAACAACATTCAGAGAAACAGTGACCCAGATTTTGAAAGTTGTTTCTTGCATTAGTTTAGGTTGTAAGGAAAGTAAACAATGCCCAAATAAGTTAAATGTAGGTTTTTACTAGTTTAGAAATGTTAAGTTTAACTTCTGCTGGAAATCTTACTTTTCACGAGGCCCCTTGTGCCACACCTCTAAAATGCACCCCGTTAGACCTTGGACTTCCATCTCGAATCCTGCAAGAATATGATGGCCATGCAGGTGGCCATGTGTGTTTAACATGCCTTCGGTGGTAGACACCTCCGACTGTACTTGTTTGGAAAGGGTCTGCTCGTCGTTAGTCACCCTCAGAGGCCGCAGACGGTTAAGGAGATCTCATTATACTCAAGAGTCACCTTGCTGCCATCTAGTCTGACGCCATGGCCTCTAAGAGTGGCAGGACGCAAGCTTTGATATGCCTCGGTTTGTGACATGACAAAGTTGAGATTTTCGAGAGAAGACAGAGAGAGCGACAGTAAGACGCAGAGAATCAGATCGAGAAACTGAGAGACAAATCGAGAAAAATAGAGATACCGACTGGGGGTCGGGAGTCTTTTTATGACCAGATCCTGAAAGAATAGAACAATTTGCGTGTAAGGGAACCTTAATTCTGCTAATGAGGCCAAGGGTGGATTGTGGGGCCGCATCAGGTGCATGCCTCCTGCTGGTACCAGGTGTGAACGTTTGCCAGATGCTAATCCGGACTGTGATAGGTCTTAAGGAAGGAGGCAGGCACGGTTGGGGCAAACATTTCACAACAAAAGATAGTCTCAAACTACTCCCCCACCCCCCCACCCGCTCCTTTTGATGCATTCAATTAATACAATTGATTTAATCTGGACCTGCCCTCAAAGTTCAGCAGAGGCCTTAAGAAAGATCATTTTATGTTAGCAGAGGGAAGGGGGAGGCGAGAGTGGGAAGGAGGAGGGCTGTGGGCAGAGGGAAGGGGGGAGGCGAGCGGAGCCGAGCAGCTGCAGAAAGAGCCGAAGTACGGCGGGGGGAAGACTGGGGGCAACCAGGCCCCGTCCTCCGATCACTCACCCTCTCCCACGCCATGAACATGGAAACATCACCATGTGTCTCCAACGGTTCACATGCGGTTCTGTTCTTGAAGGGGGTTGCCTCACGAGATAAAAGCTGCAAGTCTAATTAGTGAACAGTTAACGGTTTGCAGCGCAGCTGGTGTGCATTAAACAGTCAGCAAGAAAATAAGGCCAGCCTGTAGTGTCCACCTCGACCAGCTCCGAGCACTTCCAGGGAGGGGGCCTCTGAACAGGGCCGACTGCAGCAGCTCATTGAGAGTGAGAGGAAAACCCCAGCCTGGGAAAACTCATTCCCAAACAACAAACCAATGCGCACTGTGGCCGCGGGGCTTCTAGGAGCTACACACACTGCACAGACATGGGGGAAGCAGGACTGCTAGAAGGAGCACGGCTATAAAGGCCGATGCATTCAATACGAGGCCCTCTTGGCCCGGGAAGTGATCAGGGACAGAGGGACGGGAAGCGACTGTCGAACAGGAAAAGGGCGCGGCGGTGGATCTGAAGTCAATTAGGACGCGAGACGGGGGCACGGAAAGAAAGGTCCCAGAGGGTGCCCCGGGGAGTTAACATGCAAGAGGCACACTTGGCTGGCCTTTCTTCATAGGACCCTTTCACCAGGTACACAATGAAGAAGAAGAGATGTCAGCCGGCCCGCGACAGGCCCAAGCACCCTGCAGCCATGAGCACATGTCCCATTCAGCGTTAAGAAGCCACGGAAGGCTTAACAAGCACCACCATGTTTCTCCGAGGCGAAGCAAGAATGCCCAGAGAAACGCAGCGTCATTTTCGGATTTGGGGGCGTGTTTTCTTTCTCTCCTCTTCCCATTGGCTGGAATGTAAAATTCCAGCCAATGGGAAGAGGAGAGAAAGAAAGTAAAAAACACACCCCGAATCTGAAAATGACGGGGCTTAAATGGACAGACGCTTTTCTGCTCTAATGGCTGGCCTCTGTTTAGGAAGCCAGCCAATGGAGAAGAGGGGCGGGTTCAAGCCCCACTATGAGAAATATAAAGTCTCGTAGCGAGACTGTGCAAGCGCAGCTTACGCAGGCCGAGACCTAAAAACGAAGGTGTGCAAATTTTGTGTAATTTGCTTTTGCATATTCCATGAAATTTTGGGAAAATTATGCAAAATTACACATAACTACGCAAAATAAAAGTTGTCTTTTAGATTTATGTTTTGGCATTAAATGAATACTTGTGTCCATATTTGTTACATTTTGTACTAAAACAATAGCACGAAAAACACAACATGTGGTGAACAACAGCTGCCTGCATTCTTGTTGCTTGTGTTTTTCCCTTCCTCATATGCTATAATTTTGCGTCAAATTGTGGCGTAATTATGCAACATGGTATAATGGTGTCATTTTGGGAATTTCATGCAACGTGCTTTGGAATCTGACATCCTTGAAGTGGTTTTCACCCATCTTTTTGCCTTCAATCCTCCTGTTTTTGCTCATTACGTTTTTGCTAGCCTTAGGCTTTACCAATGCTAACCAGTGCAAAAGTGCTTGTGTTCTTTCCTTTAAACCTGGTAAAATTGGCTTACACCCAATTGTCCAATTTAATTTACTTGTAAGTCCCTAGTAAGGTGGTACAGCCTGTACCCAGGGCTTGTTAATTAAATGCTACTAGTGGGCCTGCCAATGCAGTCTCTGTGGACAGTTTTAAACTGCCATTTGGACCAGGCAAAATAAGACTTTTGCCAGGCCAAAACCTTCCTTTGTTTGTAATAAATATAAGTGACCCCTAAGGTAGGCCCTAAATAGCGCATAGTTCAGGGTCAGGTTTATTTAAAACGTTGGACATGTATTTTTGACTTTTACATGTGCTTGTAGTGAAAGTCTCCTAAATTCGCTTTCTGCTGCTCCACATTCTGCCTCTCCTATTGGATAACATTGGGTTAACTTCGACATGGACTGGTGCATGTTCGGAGAAAAAACTGTGTATGTCTCCAGAAAATGGTCCTCCATCTGGAACAAATGGAATAACTATCGCAGATGTATCTGTGCTCCCCCCCGGACCCTGGTTCAGACGACCAATTTACGCCATAATCCCTGTTGTCACTCATTGTAATTTGTATGTCTGTACCCATGTATGATCTATGACTTCGAAGCATGTATGTCCGTATTCCAATGCCCTGTACTTTCAACTTTTTGGATGGTTAATAAAAAGAAATATTTTTAAAAAAACATTGGGTTAACTTATTACATTTAATATGTGATCACTCTCAATTGGGATCATGCAGGAATGTCGAGTTTGGTGTCTAGAGAATTATAATTTTAAACCCTCTTTAATAGTAAAGTTGGATTTTAAGTCCGAATTCTGAAAATGTCTTTTTCAGAAAATTGGCTTTTTCTTGTGCCAACCATTTGGTTCCTGCAGCCTATATTCTGGGTCGCATGGCTAGGTGTAAATGGGATAGACCATCTCTGACTTGATGCTGGAGCTGAGCTGTTACCTACCACACTTGCACATCACAAAGCCTCTATCTGTGCACCCTCACAAAGGGGTTTGACACTAGTCTTTTGTGCCCCCAGACAAGCTGAGGCCAGGGCAGAGAGGCAGGAAATTCCAGGCATTTCTGGGGGTGGAAACCTCCAGAAACTTCTCCTACTTCAAATCTGGCACCAAGGATTAAAATGGACCCTCAGACTTAATTCTTCAGTACACCTCTTGACCCATGGAAGACTCAGAAGGACTGCTGTGTTGCTTTGCAAGGACTGCTACTTTGCTGCCCTGCTGCTTGATTTAGAAGGACTCGACCTGCACCTTCAACCCTGGACCACCAGAGTGACTCCAAGAGCTAGTTGGCTGGCCTCCTGATTAGAGCCTCAAGGACAGAAAAGGCTCCAACCACCTTCAACCCAGCACCTAGACTCTGTCTGATGTGAGTCTTGCCCCCCCAGTGGTGCTACCCCAGTCCTGGGACTTTGGAAGTGGGCTGAAGGTACTCTGCCAGCCTACCTGTGTTCTGTTGGGCCTCGCTTCGGAACAACTGCAGCAAGAAGCATTCCCAATGCAGGACCTTGCATTGCGGCTCCGCAGTTCCTTTGAATAGCTGCTGCACACGCCTCCTTAACGCCACACCTCACATTACAGCCCCTCAGCACCTCGGAACTGTAGCTGCATGATGCATCTTCAATGCAGGACTGAGCCTCTGTCCTTCGAGATGCATCCTTGGCGCCGACCTCACAATGCCCGCAACCCAGATTTAAGGTAATTTGTTCAGCGGGACTAACTTGGTCCCTATATCCAGGCCACGCTCCATCAAATTAGGCCTTAACTTGTAACTTTGTCCCATTCTGGCGCGACCAGATAACTAGAGTTGGTGCTTTGTGCTTCTAAGCATTTGAGTCTTTAAAAAACACATCTCCGGTTCTACTGATTGGATTGTTGTTGTTTTAGACTTAAATAATGTATTAAATGTTATTCTATTTTTCTTAACTGGTGTGGGATTTTTCTTGTTTTGTGCTTTCACTTTATTGCTGTTTAAAGTGCTGCATAAATACTTTACAAATTGCCTCTAAGTTAAGCTTTGTGCCAAGCTACCGGAGGGTTAGGCCCAGGTTAATTTGGGGTTTGCTTGTGTTTCACCCTGACAAGAATTGTGGTTGTTTTGTTTTTTTTAAATCTTTTTATTTTTCAAAAAAAAAAAAAAGGGACAACATTAAGGGGTCCATTAGGATGGCGGGCGGATTGCCTCCGCCAGCCTGGCGGGGGCAATCTGCCCGCCATCCTTACTCGTTTTCCCCCCTGCCATATTAGTATGGGGGGGGGGGACCTCCGCAGACGGAAAGACCGTCTGCCGCTTTTCCGCCCCGGTCCCCTTGCGGCCGGGGCGGAAAAGGATTAATATGGTGGTGGTGTCTATCAGACACCGCCAGCCATATTACAATGGGCATTTGACAATGCCTTTCCGTGGCGGCAATGCCGCCACGGAAAGGCATGCGGTCTTCTCTCTGGGGGCTCTCTGCGGGCCCCCTGAGTGAAGGAGGGGTGGGGGCTGCACACGGGGGGTACCTATGGTGCCCCCCCACATTTGTATATGCAAAGCGGCAGGCATTTTTAGCATTGTGGCGGGCGGTGCAGAGTGCACCGCCCGCCACAATGCTAAAGATGAAGGATGTGCCCGCCACTGTGGAGGGCACATCCTAATTCCCCCAACGGGACCCCCGCCCTTATGGCGGGCGGTCCCGAATACCGATAGGGTGGCGGGCGGAAAAAGTCCTCCCGTCATCCTAATGACCCCCTTAGTGTGGTCACACACAAGGCATATCATTGTTACACATTATGCATATATGGAATACACAGGAATCAAAAGCTGGCGAATCACTGTAAATCATGGGCCTAAGCCCATTTCCCATTTTACTGAGATCATCAATCAATTAGCTCGTCAACAGTGGTAATCATGGGGGGCTCGCTTATGTTTCCATGTATTCATTCGGGATCACTGAAACAATATCGATGGCAAAAATATAGACCTACAAAAATATCGAGTAAAAAATATAGAATGCCAAAATATCGACTTCCTATCTTCAAACAGGTAAGTACAAAAATATTGAATCAAAAATATAGACCTACAAAAATATAGATAGTCAAAATATCGAATTTTTAAAATTTTATTTTTAAATTTTTAAATTAATAAATAATTAATATAAATATTTTTTTTTAATACATATATATATATATATATATATATATATTCACTGAAAAAACCATAGGTTATAGACCATATATAGTTAGGAATTTGCATTTACAAAACCTTGAAAATTCACTGAAAAAACCATAGGTTAGAGACCATATATAGTTAGCTGGACATTTTATTGACATAAAACCAATGAAATTCCATATATAGTTAGTTGCACTAACTATATATCGCGCACCCGCAATCCACTGCTGATGATGTCACATATTACATCATTCATGACATGGTCAGTGACATCACTGATGACATCTCAAATGACATCACTGATGACATCACTGATGACATCTCAAATGACATCACTGATGACATCATCTAGTGTCTGTGTGTTTTTGTAAAGTTTAAATATGTTTTACATATTGAAGAATGAGTGGATGTATGGAAGACTGAGTGTGTGTGTGGCTGGCTGGGAGGTGTGTGACTCTGTGCATATCAATGTGTACTTGTATCAGTGATTGTATAAGAGAGTAAGTATGTGTTAGTATATGTGTGAAAAAGTATGGTGTTCTGTGTTTAACTGTATAGATGAGGAAATCGAAGTGTGATTGATTCTTCACAGGACTGACTAGGTGTATGAGTGCATATGATAGTGTTGTAATAATGAGTGACTGTATGTATGAGTGATTGTATGGGTGAATGAGTGAATGTGTGTGTAGACGTAGGAATCAGTGAGTGCGTATGTAGTAACTGGTATTGGTGTGTCATGATGTCATCAGTGATGTCATTTGAGATGTCATCAGTGATGTCATTTGAGATGTTATCAGTGATGTCATCAGTGATGTCACTGAAGTATGGTGTTCTGTGTTTAACTGTATAGATGAGGAAATGGAAGTGTGATTGATTCTTTACAGGACTGACTAGGTGTGTGAGTAACTCCATGGATGAGTGGCAATGTGTGAGTGTCTGCATAGGTGTATGAGTGCATATGATAGTGTTGTAATAATGAGTGACTGTATGTATGAGTGATTGTATGGGTGAATGAGTGAATGTGTGTGTAGACGTAGGAATCAGTGAGTGCGTATGTAGTAAATGGTATTGGTGTGTCATGATGTCATCAGTGATGTCATTTGAGATGTCATCAGTGATGTCATCAGTGATGTCCTTTGAGATGTCATCAGTGATGTCATCAGTGATGTCACTGACCATGTCATGAATGATGTAATATGTGACATCATCAGCAGTGGATTGCGGGTGCGCGATATATAGTTAGTGCAACTAACTATATATGGAATTTCATTGGTTTTATGTCAATAAAATGTCCAGCTAACTATATATGGTCTCTAACCTATGGTTTTTTCAGTGAATTTTCAAGGTTTTGTAAATGCAAATTCCTAACTATATATGGTCTATAACCTATGGTTTTTTCAGTGAATTTCATTGGTTTTTTAAAAGCTAATATCTATAGCTGTAAAATATATTCTTTATTACGTGACGTATCACGTAGCCACGTGAGACGCCTCATGACGCGTCGCATAACCGTGACGTATCGGCTCTGCAGCGCAAACAAAACCCGTAACGTAAGCGTGCCGGAGCACGCTTACAGATATATATATATTTTTTTAACCTTAATTAGACAAAATCCACACGTGCACATATCTTGAGGCCTTGCAAAGGCACATCAAACAAACAGTCCCTACAATTTTGCCAAGTTTGCTGGAAATCTATTCCCTTCATTTTTTTTTACTGTTTCTCTTGGTTTTCCCCTTGTTACGCTTACCGGGACGCTACCCGGTACGCGAACCGGACGCTCCAAAAACACAAGATGGCGGACTCCCGTTACGCTGCCAGTTAGCTGCCCGGTTCACGTACCGGGAAGCGCCTCTACCGCGAAAAATCGCGGGGGACTTTAATATCCCCCTCATCAATCCTAGGGGGTCAGGAGGGGTCTACCTTGCCCCCTTTCCTTCATTTCCCCCTTCGTTTTTCACCACATCTTGTCTCTCGATCCTACCGAGAGACAAGATGGCGGCCGCTCCGGACTGTTTAGAATGTTGACAGACACCGGAGAGCCAATCAGCTTCGCTTCGCGAAGTTCCCTTACGCGTCAGGTACGCGAACCGGGGCGCTAACCGGAGCGCTGTCACAGATATATATATTTTTTTTAAACGTTAATTTCTCAAAATCCACTGGAGCACATATATTGAGACATAGCAAAGGCACGTCGGGCAAACCATATCTACAATTTTGCCAAGTTTCATGTAAATCTATTCAGCCGTTCGAGCTAAAAGTGAGTCCAACCGCCCTATGGAAAAATGAATGTGAAAAACGCGTTTTGGGACCCCCCTTTTTTCTCGGCCCCCCCTTGACGAAACCCCCCCAAATTTTCAGGGGCTGCTCGGAAACAAAATCTGCCATTTTCCTGAAAATTTCAGCCAATTCCGTCCACAAACGCCAAAGTTATTAGACATAGAATTTTCAGAAATCCCATAGAGAAAAAATCCTAACTATATATACCCACTGGCTATCGCCAGTAGGTAATATACATATATAAACATATATAATCTGCATATCTATATAAATATAAATGCATGCATACATATACATATATGCATACATATGCATGTTATTTACATGAACGTTTTAAAAACACTAATAAAAGCAAAGCTAAAAAGCCACCTCATTACAAACAGAATGGCTTTAACTTAAACGAGGGCGAGATCTATTGCATTTTCAATGCTTGTTTACTTTGGTTCTATCAAGAAGGCATTCAGATGTGTCACACATTTGCCATAAATTCTGAATGTTAGCACTCTAGTTGCTCATTAGATCACTGTAGTAAAGCTAGTGCTCACCAGGGAAGTCTGCTGCTAATCATGGTTTGCAGCCATTTTCCCGCATTTTTTATCCCGCAGACTTTCAGTCCGCATACCATTATCCCGCAAGGTCATTGACCTCGCATACCATTATCCCGCATTTTTTCAAAACACATGTGCATTTATCGTGCATGCCTTTACAAAGAATTACGTTTTAAAGGCATGTATGCTAAATGCATTTGCGTTGTGAAAACCACGATGACGAGAGAGGTAAGTGGGTTTGTGTTAATTTTTTCGTGGGTTAGTGATTGTGTAGTGTAGTGTTGTGTAGTGTAGTGTTGTGTTGTGTTAGTGTAGTGTAGAGTTGTGGTGGTTGTTTAGTGTAGGGTCATGCTGGGGGTAGTGTTTTAGGGTTTAGGGTTGTGTTGTAGTGTTTGCGTAGTGTAGGGTCATGCTGGGGCTAGTGTTTTAGGGTTTAGGGTAGTGTTGTAGTGTTTGCGTAGTGTAGGGTCATGCTGGGGGTAGTGTTTTAGGGTGTAGGGTAGTGTTGTAGTGTTTGCGTAGTGTAGGGTCATGCTGGGGGTAGTGTTTTAGGGTTTTGGGTAGTGTTGTAGTGTTTGCGTAGTGTAGGGTCATGCTGGGGGTAGTGTTTTAGGGTTTAGGGTAGTGTTGTAGTGTTTGCGTAGTGTAGGGTCATGCTGGGGGGTAGTGTTTTAGGGTTTAGGGTAGTGTTGTAGTGTTTGCGTAGTGTAGGGTCATGCTGGGTGTAGTGTTTTAGGGTTTAGGGTAGTGTTGTAGTGTTTGCGTAGTGTAGGGTCATGCTGGGGGTAGTGTTTTAGGGTTTAGGGTAGTGTTGTAGTGTTTGCGTAGTGTAGGGTCATGCTGGGGTGTAGTGTTTTAGGGTTTAGGGTAGTGTTGTAGTGTTTGCGTAGTGTAGGGTCATGCTGGGGGTAGTGTTTTAGGGTTTAGGGTAGTGTTGTAGTGTTTGCGTAGTGTAGGGTCATGCTGGGGGTAGTGTTTTAGGGTTTAGGGTAGTGTTGTAGTGTTTGCGTAGTGTAGGGTCATGCTGGGGGTAGTGTTTTAGGGTTTAGGGTAGTGTTGTAGTGTTTGCGTAGTGTAGGGTCATGCTGGGGTGTAGTGTTTTAGGGTTTTGGGTAGTGTTGTAGTGTTTACGTAGTGTAGGGTCATGCTGGGGGTAGTGTTTTAGGGTTTAGGGTAGTGTTGTAGTGTTTGCGTAGTGTAGGGTCATGCTGGGGGTAGTGTTTTAGGGTTTAGGGTAGTGTTGTAGTGTTTGCGTAGTGTAGGGTCATGCTGGGGTGTAGTGTTTTAGGGTTTTGGGTAGTGTTGTAGTGTTTGCGTAGTGTAGGGTCATGCTGGGGGTAGTGTTTTAGGGTTTAGGGTAGTGTTGTAATGTTTGCGTAGTGTAGGGTCATGCTGGGGGTAGTGTTTTAGGGTTTAGGGTAGTGTTGTAGTGTTTGCGTAGTGTAGGGTCATGCTGGGGTGTAGTGTTTTAGGGTTTTGGGTAGTGTTGTAGTGTTTGCGTAGTGTAGGGTCATGCTGGGGGTAGTGTTTTAGGGTTTAGGGTAGTGTTGTAGTGTTTGCGTAGTGTAGGGTCATGCTGGGGGTAGTGTTTTAGGGTTTAGGGTAGTGTTGTAGTGTTTGTGTAGTGTAGGGTCATGCTGGGGGTAGTGTTTTAGGGGTTAGGGTAGTGTTGTAGTGTTTGCGTAGTGTAGGGTCATGCTGGGGTGTAGTGTTTTAGGGTTTTGCGTACTGTTGTAGTGTTTGCGTAGTGTAGGGTCATGCTGGGGGTAGTGTTTTAGGGTTTAGGGTGGTGTTGTAGTGTTTGCGTAGTGTAGGGTCATGCTGGGGTGTAGTGTTTTAGGGTTTAGGGTTGTGTTGTAGTGTTTGTGTAGTGTAGGGTCATGCTGGGGGTAGTGTTTTAGGGTTTAGGGTAGTGTTGTAGTGTTTGTGTAGTGTAGGGTCATGCTGGGGGTAGTGTTTTAGGGTTTAGGGTTGTGTTGTAGTGTTTGTGTAGTGTAGGGTCATGCTGGGGGTAGTGTTTTAGGGTTTAGGGTAGTGTTGTAGTGTTTGCGTAGTGTAGGGTCATGCTGGGGTGTAGTGTTTTAGGGTTTTGGGTAGTGTTGTAGTGTTTGCGTAGTGTAGGGTCATGCTGGGGGTAGTGTTTTAGGGTTTAGGGTAGTGTTGTAGTGTTTGTGTAGTGTAGGGTCATGCTGGGGGTAGTGTTTTAGGGTTTAGGGTAGTGTTGTACTGTTTGTGTAGTGTAGGGTCATGCTGGGGGTAGTGTTTTAGGGTTTAGGGTAGTTTAGTTGTTTAGTGTATGCTAAAGGCATATTCGTTCTAAAAGTTTTCGTTATTTTAATTTGCGGCCTAATAGTACATGCAGGATTTTTTTTGCGGACTGATGGTATGCGGGATTTCGTCATATATTCGCTAATCATACTTTCTATGGCAAAATGAACCCCCTCATTTTGTTCCTTTTTAAATGAAATGTTTTAAGAGTTACCACTTTATTCCAATCAAGATGGCTTCAGGTGTGCCATACCTTTGTAATAAGTAGGACTGTTAGCACTCTAGTTGTTCTTTAGAACACTCTGGGCCATTCTGTCATTGGGCTATAGTTGGGCTACATCTGGCTGATATTTGGGCTACATTTGTTTTTTTTTTGTCTCTGGTGGCCATCTTTGGGCTACATTGGGCTACATTGGGCTACATTTGGGCTCCAACATATATATAGCCCAATGTAGCCCAATATATATTTTTCAAAGTTAATTTTAGTAAAAACCACTGGAGCCTATATCTTGAGACATAGCAAAGGCACATCGGGCTACCAGTCCCTACAATTTTGCCAAGTTGGGTGTAAATCCATTCAGCCGTTCGGGCTAAAAGTGAGGCCAACCGCCCTATGGAAAATTGCATGGGAAAAACACGTTTTGGGACCCCCCTTTTTTCTCGGCCCCCCCTTGACGAAACCCCCCCAAATTTTCAGGGGCTGCTCAGAAACAAAATGTTCCATTTTCCTGAAAATTTCAGCCAATTCTGTCCTCAAACGCCAAAGTTATGCGACATAGAATTTTCATAAATCCCATAGGAAAAAAATCCTAACTATATATACCTACTGGCTATTGCCAGTAGGTAATATATATATATATATATATATATATATATATATATATATATATATATATATATATATATATATATATATATATATATATATATATATATATATATATATATATATATATATATTACCTACTGGCGGTCGCCAGTAGGTAGTTCTAGTTAGGATTGATTTCCATAAGGAAATCGCAACATTCTATTTGGAATAACTTTGGCGCCGGTTGAGAAATCAGCCTGAATTTTTCAGCAACTTTGCCTCGCGGCTCTCCGCTCCTTTCCCAAAACGTGTTTTCCCCATGTTAATTTCCATAGGGCGGTCTGTCGCACTTTTAGCTCGAACGGCTGAATGGATTTTCACCAAACTTGGCAAAATTGTAGGGACTGCTGGCCCGATGTGCCTTTGCTATGTCTCAAGATATGTGCTCCAGAGGATTTTGAGTAATTTAGGTTAAAAAAAATGTATATATCTGTAAGCGCGCCCCGGTGCGCGTACCGGGGAGCGCTCCGGGCGCGCCACGCGACCTGCGCACGGGAAGCTGATTGGCTCTCGGGTGTCTGTAAACATTTGAAACAGTCCGCAGCGGCCGCCATCTTGTGTCTCGGTAGGATCGAGACACAAGAGGTGGCAAAAAACAAAGGGGGAAATGACCAAAAGGGGGCAGGGTACACCCCCCCTGACCCCCTAGGTTTGATGTGGGGGCCATAAAAGAGTCCCTCGGGTAAAAAAAATTGTTTAATTTTTTTTCGATTTTCGCGGGGGGAGCGCCCGGTACGCGCACCGGGGAGCGTACCGGGGAGCGTACTTTGGTGAAAAATAGTGAAAATAATAGTTTAAAATAATCATTTTGAGTGATTACAGGTAAGGTAGCTCTGAAAAGAGCTTTGGGTTCTGTGGCTGTTTTAGGTACCTACAAGTACGTCCCACACACACCCACACGCACACAACCCCACACCCCCACACTCCCCACACACACCTCATACACGCACACCTCCACCCACACCCAAACACCCCACACCCCCACACCGACACCTTACACATCCACACCCACAACCACACATCCCACACACCCAGACACACACACACACCTCACCCCCCCAAGACACACACACGCACACACAGATACCTCACAGACACACCTCACACATCCCACACACCTCCCCCCCACACACACATGCACACCTCACAGACACATCCACACATCCCACACATACACACAGATCCTATACACATACTCCCCATACCCACACACACCCCACACACACCTCACATACCCACACTTCCACCTACACCGAAACACCCCACACACCCACACCCACACACACACTTTACACACCAACATCCCCACCCACACCCACATACCCCACACAGATATACATCTCATCCCCCCCAGACACACACACACACACACACATACACACCTCACAGACACACCCCGCACATCCCCCACACACACCTCCCCCACCCCCACACATGGGGAAAACTCAGTGAAACACTAAAATAATAATTTAAAGTGCTTAGAGGTAGGGTATCTCTGAATAGAGTTGTTGTGTTGTGTGGGTGATTTAAGTACCAACATGTAGGTACCAATGCAGAGTCTTAAATTCAATGTACACCGTTTACAGACAAAATGCAAAAATCCTTTCAAGATGTACCTCAGGTAGTTGTAGTCAAAATGGCCGTGTTTCCCTCTCATTTTTCATTTATATTCATGTACATAACCAATCAAATGTCAGGAAAAAAAAATAGAAAATGAAAGTAACATTTTAATTGGTTGTCAATTCTAACACTTCAGATGTGTTTTTGTGAAGTAATTTACCTCAGGGTATTTAGAGAGGTCTACAGGCTAAATGGCTCAATGGAATTCCATCGAATTTGGGAAAATGGTAGAGATTGGTATGTAGTATGAGCTATTCTATATTTGGTGAAAGTGTCTCCAGTGGTTTTTATGTAAATTAACTTTTAAACATTTTTTAGAGCGCTTCCCGGTGCGCGCCCCGGTACGCGTACCGGCAGCGCTACGGGAGTCCTCCATTTTGTGTTTCGGTAGATTTAAGACAGAAAATGGAGGACAAACAACGTTGGGAATGGGTGTAAGGGGGCATCGTAGGCACTCCTTGACCCTCTAGGTTTTCTGAGGGGGTCTTAGGAGGCCCAAATAGGCAAACAAAAAAAATATATATAATTATTTTTCGCGGGGGGAGCGCCCGGTACGCGCACCGGGAAGCGTACCGGGGAGCGTACTATGATGAAAAATAGTGAAAAAAGTTAGAAAAAGATAATCATTTGGAGTGATCAGAGATAGGGTAGCCCTGAAAAGGGCTTTTGGGTTCTGTGGCTGATTTAGGTACCTACAAGTAGGTACCAATGCACAGTCTTAAATTCAGGAGGAATATTCTATTCCCCTCATCTGAAAAGTGCACACCATCTTCCCTGTAGATATCTTGCATGTTGTAACGCAAGTTATTATTGTATATTGAACCCATTCCATAGTCTCTCATGTAAGCAGAAACAGATTTATTCACATGTTTCCGTGCTTTCTCAAATTGTGGACAAAATTGATTAGACCACTTCCATTTCTGCCTTTGGCATATATTGGAATATACCAAGGCAGTTTGAGGAAAAAGTGCCATCAATTGATCAAAGGTGTCCTTTATAAGCATTTCCAGACCTACCCCAGTCAAAGTGCCCAAGTCATTTCCTCCACAGTGCACAATTAAAAGGTCAGGGTGTGGCAAATGCAAAAAGGTTTTTACCAATGGTATCAATTGGTGAAATTTAAATCTTCTCTGGCCAATTCATTTAATCTTCACATTTGGTAAGTCAAGGTTGTGAAAATTTCTGGTAGCTGCATACCTTTGAGCCCAGTGGATATAGCTATGTCCAATAATCCAGACAGAATACATGGTGAGAGGAGATTCTGATGCAGTCAGATGAAGTGTGGAAAAGAAATGGCAGTTGGAACAATAGGAGTTTGCAAAAAAAAAAACTGTGGAGTTTCAGTGCTCTTGAATCACAAGCAATGATTGGTAGAATGAGATAGTTGAAAACTGAAAGTTAGGGTGCATGGTTGTGTTCTGTGTAAGAAGTAATTTGAATGGTTAAAAAACAAGTCATTTTAAGAAACCTTGCACCAGAAAAGCTGGTGTATTCGCAGGTCAAACATCCTTGATGAGGTGATTTGCAACATTGTAGAATAAACTTTTAATCCTGGGAGCTCAGTGAGGAGGGAGTTGCTATGGTAACAGGTAGAAAGGGCTGAGGGGGGGAAGGGTGTTGGTTTGAAAATACAGAGGGAAGAGATTTGATTGGTTACCATGAGCAATATGTGTGTAGAATTAGAGGTTTTCTGTGCCTTTATGGTTTGCAGTGTCTGGAGAACATACCTTTTGCTCTGCTAAAGAAATATTGGTGTGTGTGTCTGACACTGTTCTGAATCTCCTAAAATATTTGTAAAGGTGAGTTATGATTCATTTAATATACATAGAGACTTGTATACTCTATGGAGAAGATTTGGAAGCAAATTGTGGTTTTTTAATGTTGCTTTGTGTCATGCTTTTTGATAATGCTTGGTAAAAAGTTTTTACTGCATAGAGTAATTGTATTTTGTAAAATTGTGAAGTTTTAGTCGTGACATGGAATGCTTCTACATAGGACCTGTGCTGTGTTTTGTAAATGTGATGTCAAAAACGATTTTGGGAAAAATTAATGGTTTTTACATTTTTTAAAAGGAATAAAGAATGTGTGCATGTTTAATAGAAAAACATTTGACTCTTTACAATGATGTTACCTGTGTTAACTCAGTGTAGGAAGCATATTGAGTTTGTTTGCATAGAGGAATTGTATTTTGTAAAATTGTGAAGCTCCATGTGAAAGCTTTTGCCTCAGTCTTATCCCTGTTGTGAGGCAGATGTTTGTAAATAGGATCTGTGCTATTTTGGGGAAAATTAATGTTTTTTACATTTTTGAGTATAATGTGGCGCAGAGGTTTAAAAAGTGACGCATCTACCTACATGCGTCAATTTTTAAATATGGGGCAAAAAGGTACTTGTTTGGGCTTTCCTGGGAGCGTAGGTGGTGAGGCTTGTATCTAAGAGTGCAGTGGACTAGGCTTCATGAAGCATATACCTGTCTGCATTCTTAGACACAGGCGTCAATTTGACTCTTTACAATGATGTTACCTGTGTTTTAAATCAGTGTAGGAAGCATATTGAGTTTGTTTGCATAGAGGAATTGTATTTTGTAAAATTGTGAAGCTCCATGTGAAAGCGTTTGCCGCAGTCTTATTCCTGTTGTGAGGCAGGTGCAAGATTTTGCCTCAGTCTTATCCCTGCTGTGAGGCAGATGATTGTAAATAGGATCTGTGCTGTGTTTCCTAAATGTGATGTCAAAAACGATTTTGGGGAAAATAAATGGTTTTTACATTTTTGAGTATAATGTGGCGCAGAGGTTTAAAAAGTGACGCATCTACCTACATGCGTCCATTTTTAAATATGGGGCAAAAAGGTACTTGTTTGGGCTTTCCTGGGGAGCGTAGGTGGTGAAGCTTGTGTCTAAGAGTGCAGTGGACTAGGCTTCATGAAGCCTATCTCTGCTGCATTCTTAGACAAAGGTGTTTTGAGGCACAACCTTGCACCTGTCTCACAACAGGAGTAAGACTGAGGCAAACGCTTTCACATGGAGCTTCGCAATTTTACAAAATACAATTACTCTATGCAAACAAACTCAATATGCTTCCTACACTGAGTTAAAACACAGGTAACATCATTGTAAAGAGTCAAATTGACACCTGTGTCTAAGAATGCAGCAGAGATAGGCTTCATGGAGCCTAGTCCACTGCACTCTTAGACACAAGCCTCACCACCTACGCTCCCCAGGAAAGCCCAAACATGTACCCTTTTGCCTCATATTTAAAAATTGACACATGTAGGTAGATGAGTCACTTTTTAAACCTCTGCGCCACATTATACTCAAAAATGCAAAAACCATTCATTTTCTCCAAAATCGTTTTTGACATCACATTTAGGAAACATAGCACAGATCCTATGTACAATCATCTGCCTCACAGCAGGGATAAGACTGAGACAAAATCTTGCACCTGTCTCACAACAGGAATAAGACTGAGGCAAACGCTTTCAAATGGAGCTTCACAATTTTACAAAATACAATTCCTCTATGCAAACAAACTCAATATGCTTCCTACACTGAGTTAAAACACAGGTAACATCATTGTAAAGAGTCAAATTGACACCTGTGTCTAAGAATGCAGCAGAGATAGGCTTCATGAAGCCTAGTCCACTGCACTCTTAGACACAAGCCTCACCACCTACGCTCCCCAGGAAAGCCCAAACAAGTACCTTTTTGCCCCATATTTAAAAATTGACGCATGTAGGTAAATGCGTCACTTTTTAAACCTCTGCGCCACATTATATTCAAAAATGTAAAAACCATTCATTTTCTCCAAAATCGTTTTTGACATCACATTTAGGAAACATAGCACAGATCCTATGTACAATCATCTGCCTCACAGCAGGGATAAGACTGAGACAAAATCTTGCACCTGTCTCACAACAGGAATAAGACTGAGGCAAACGCTTTCAAATGGAGCTTCACAATTTTACAAAATACAATTCCTCTATGCAAACAAACTCAATATGCTTCCTACACTGAGTTAAAACACAGGTAACATCATTGTAAAGAGTCAAATTGACACCTGTGTCTAAGAATGCAGCAGAGATAGGCTTCATGAAGCCTAGTCCACTGCACTCTTAGACACAAGCCTCACCACCTACGCTCTCCAGGAAAGCCCAAACAAGTACCTTTTTGCCACATATTTAAAAATTGACGCATGTAGGTAAATGCGTCACTTTTTAAACCTCTGCGCCACATTATATTAAAAAATGTAAAAACCATTCATTTTCTCCAAAATCGTTTTTGACATCACATTTAGGAAACACAGCACAGATCCTATTTACAATCATCTGCCTCACAGCAGGGATAAGACTGAGGCAAAATCTTGCACCTGCCTCACAACAGGAATAAGACTGAGGCAAACGTTTTCACATGGAGCTTCACAATTTTACAAAATACAATTCTATATAACTATACAACTCAATACTTTCTCGGGAACCATAGGTGGTGAAGCCTGTGTATAAGAGTGCAGTGGACGTAGACATAGGTCTCATCTTCTTTGTACTTGTGGACAGAGCTGTCTTCCACTATACTCTTCAATACAGGCCTCACCTTTTGTGCACCCCTGGAGAATCCTCACGTGATCTGTAACCCTGTATAGATTGTTTGCTTTTTGTCATTGCTTTGTTGTTTGATAACAGTGGTCTATAATGTGCTATTTCTTTAATTTAACACAGATTGAAATACACATTTGAAGAGTAAGCAAACATGCCCACTAGGGAAAGGAAAAGAAAAGGATGTAACCGCCAAATATCAAAAACAGCAATGGAATTACAGCACTCTTCCACAACAAATACTTCAAAAAACAGGATCCAAGCTCCTGGTAAGACAACTAAGTCTTTCTTACATAACATATGTACTTTAAAAAAAAATGGACAGCATGTAGAAAAAGAGAATGACAGAGTAAATTTGAAAAGGAAGGAGAGAACCTCAAAGAATCCTACAACTGGAGCAGGAGAGAATAATATGTATAGGAATAGAAGGCAGAATCAGTTTAGAGACATTCGTAAATGAATGTTTCGCAATAGGGTGGTTTTAAATTTGTTAAAAAACATTAGGAAAGGTAAACAGAGAGCTGCTTTTTTATAAGAAAAAGAAAAGTGTAGAGAAGATTGTTGATCAGGCTTTTGAAGTTAAGAAAAAATTATTTATTTTAATAATCAATAGAATTAGGACACTTAACAAGACAATTGATGTTTTCAAATCAAACAGTAGATGGAAAAGAGTAATTAATCAGACTAATTTTTGTAAAGTTTTTTCGGGAGAATGGATGCACAGTTCAAGTTGTGAGCCATTTTTTAATGAGGAGAGTTACTTCCAGGAGAATGATTTAGTGCATGCAGTTGACACCAGTGGTCGAGCGTATGAAGTGAAAGACGGTTGTCCGATTGAAAAAGAGAAACTTGTGCCTAGAGAACTAGAAGAGGTGTTAACTGATGAAGTTTTAGAGAGACGTACTAAGGGTCCAGTGTACACTTGGAAGTGTAGTAGTATTTGTAGTGTGCGACAGGATTCAATTGATTTGTTTTGTAATTTCTTACGTACATATAGTAAGAAAAGTATAAAGCAGAAAGTGAAGTTGTTGCAAGACTTAGATCCTTGCAGAGTGAGAGGAATCACAGGTTTGCAAGGCCATTCACTGGCTTGTCTTTCTAGAAAAGTCTGTCAGAGTGTTTTTCATCATTTTAGGATGTTAGCAGTGCATCATACCAAAATGAGGAAATTAGTGAGAATGTTGTATTATGCAAAAAGTCCCGCACTTAAGCTTAAACAATTAAACAGTGCTCTTTTGCATGGAATTGAATTAGATGTGAAGAAGATTTGTGAAGAAATTGAGATTTGTTATTTTCGTGAAAAAGAGGACAGTGTAGAAATTGCGACAGCAATTCAAGGTAATGTGGAAGACAATGTACAGATTTTAAATACAGAAAAGTTTGAGAAGGAAATTACCAGGTTTAAGGTGAAATCAAGTGAAAGGCCGAATTTCACTTGTGTGTGTTGTTGACGGACTCATTATAAGATTCAGACTAGGTTAGTTGATTTATATGCAAAAAGTGAAAAGATGGATAATTATGAGTGGAAAGATTTAGCAACTTATTTGTGGGCGGAGAATTGTTTTGATTTGAGTTCTGCGTATTTGTAAATATTGTTATGATAAATTAAATCAAAACAGAATGCCTGCTAGAGCTGTTCATAATAATCTGGAGTTGGTAGACATTCCCCGTGAATTGATGGATTTAAATACATATGAGTCTATTTTGATTCAATGTGTCCATCCTTTTCAGGCAATTGTTCGCATGGAGCCTAAGGTAGGGAAATTGCCTCCTACAGATTTGCAGAGAGGATTAAAGGGAAGAGTTGTTTATTTGCCCCTAGATTTGAAAAAAAAATATTGATACAATTGGTATAGAAAAAGTAGAAGAGGAACCTTTAGTTATTCTAGTTAATGGGGTTCCAACAAAGAGTAAAAAAATCTGGAAAGATTTAGTGGATGTTAGGAAAGTCAAAAAGGCAACGTTGTATTTATTCAAAAACAATGAGTACTACAAAGATGTATGTGTTGCAGCAGAGGAAACAGCTGCAGATGAAGACAGTGATTGTTCAGGCGGCCAAATTGAAAAAGTTGATGTGTCTAGAAGTGAAGAAATATATGAACATTATACTGTTCATCCTTTGCATTCCAAAGAAGTAATGGGGAATGCAATTGAATTGTTTCAAATGAAAACAGCAAAAGGAAGTCCCATTAGTGTATGGGAAGAAAGTTTGGAAGCTCGTTGTTTTCCACAGCTATTTCCAACAGGTCTAGGTGGACGATATGACGATCGACCACTTCAAATTCCTGCATCTGAATATCGAACTGTAAGATTATATGCTGAAGATGCAAGGTTTCGTCAATGCATTCCCTATTTGTTTCATCTACTGTATGAAAGTGACTTGTCTGGGCTTTCTTATGCAGTAAACCATATTCTGAAAAGTGGAGCACATCTGCAAAATGTTTCGGCGAGGGACTTTATGGAGAAAGTGAATCTGCAAGATAATATTTTAGAATCTCATCTAATCAATCTCATGGCATGTCAGCGTGGTACAAATGAGTATTGGTACCGTCGCCATGGGGAATTGAAATGTATGCTAAGAAACTTAGGAACTCCTACATGGTTCCTCACTCTAAGCTGTGCCGAGTATGCTTGGGAAGACTTACTTCAATTTCTACGAGGGGCCAATGCTAATATACAAAATATAGAAATCAAAACACCTGGAGAACTGTGTTCTTTGGATCCAGTGAATGTATGCAGATATTTCAATCATAGATTTGAAGCTATGATGTCTTTTATTACCAACACAAAAAATCCTCCCCTTGGAGAGGTTTTGGATTTCTTTTGGAGAAAGGAGTATCAAGCGAGAGGTGCTCCTCACATACATATGTTATTATGGATTAAAGATGCACCCAAATTTGGAACAGATTCAGATGAGACAGTGATGAGCTTCATTGAAAAGTATTCAACATGTGCTGAACCGAAAACTACAGAAGAAAACAATTTAAGGCAACAAGTTTTACGCTTTCAATCCCATCGTTGTGGAAAGTACTGTCGTCGAAAATTCAGAAACAAGGACAAGTTCTACACAAAATGTCGTTTCGCTTTTCCACGACCAGTGATTTCTAAAGGAAGAGTAAATAATTTAATGTCTTCTCTGCGACATACTGTGACGAGAAAATCACCAAAAAATACATACAATTTAAAAAGAAACGAAGAGTCCAAGTACATCAATGACTACAACCCAGTGATTTTGTCCATGTGGAATGCTAACATGGATATTCAATTCGTTGCTGACAACTCTATTGCTGTAGCTCGATATGTGACGTTTTACATCACAAAAAAAGAAAAGACAGAACTGAAGGAAATGTGGGAGGACATTTCACATGAAAAGAGCCTAAGCAAGAAATTGTACAGTTACAGTCTGAAGATGTTGTCGCATCGAGAAATTGGAGCATATGAATGTTCTGATCGATTGTCGTCAGCAAGTCTCTATGCCAAATCTAGAACCAACATTTGGGTCAGTCTAGGTCTTGCTGCAACACGAAATCGAGTTTTGAAATCTGTACAAGAGATAGAGTATTTGGCGGAGTAAGGACCAGAAAGTACAGATATTTTGAAGACAAACATGTTGGATACATACTATCCAAATAGAAGTCCTCACCTTGAGAACGTTTGTCTCTATGAAGTTCTGCAAAGATATATTTATAAAAGGAACATCAGAGAAGATATCAATAATGGAATATATGGAATCATTGGATGTGAAGGATGTCTAGTGAAACAGAAAAAAGGTCATTTGATTAATCATCGAAAATTGAGTTGTGAAAATCCAGACAAAAGAGAATTTTACTATTTGGCTCTTTTGCAACTCTTTAAACCATGGCGAGAAGAAGAGGAATTACTTGGAGATTTTCTCTGTTATGAAGACTCTTTTAATGCTACGAAGGATACAATAGAATGTCCTGTTTTTCCAAATTATCTGCAAATGTTGAATGAAGAAATAGAGCAAGAATCAACAATTGCTGCAGAGATTGCGAGAGATAGTTCTCAAGGCAGTCAGAGTTCTGCTTCATTGAGTCAGGATCCACTAGGAGGACCAATTATCCAAAATGAAGCTGCCACTGCCATGGATGAAGTGGAAAGAGCTATGGAGCAAGCTCAAGAGGATGTAATTAATTTAGAAGATTTGGTGAAACAATTAAACCTTGAGCAGAAACTGATATATGACGAAGTCATAGAACAGGTTGAACATGGATTGAGTCATGAGAAGAAAGAGTGCTCATGTACATCATTTAAGCCTGTCCAACTGTATGTGAGTGGAGAAGCGGGAACTGGAAAAAGTTTTCTGATTAAAGCAATTGCATCTTATCTGCAGAAAAGGACTGAATCACCGCTGTCTTGTGTTGTTACCGCTCCAACTGGGCTGGCAGCACATAATATTAAAGGGATTTCTTTACATCGTTTACTGATGCTGCCAGTGGAGCATGATAACAAATTGCAATATCACAAGCTATCTGGAGATGCGTGTTCCGAAGTTTCGAGAGTCCTGAAGAAAATGAAACTTCTTATCATTGATGAAGTAAGCATGGTGTCAAATATAATGCTTGCTTTTGTGCATTTGAGAATTCAAGAAATTCTTAGAACAGACTATGATGTTTTATTTGGAGGAAAACATATTATTGTTTTTGGAGATCTTCTGCAGTTGACTCCAGTGAAAGGACAACCTGTGTTCAAAATGCTCACACATGAAGATACCAGGAAGTGCCTAGGAAGCATTGGAAACGTTAATATATGGTTAAACTTCAAAGATGTAGAACTGCTTCAAAATATGCGGCAGGCAAAGGATGAAGATTATAAAAATATTTTACAAGATGTAAGAGTAGGAAAAATAAGTCAGTAAGGGAAAGAAGCTTTACATGGACGGTTAATTTCCAATTTGTACCCAAATGAAAACATTCTTCCAGAGAATATTTTTAAGAAAATTAATGAGAAGAAATCTGCCATATGTTTGATGCCTACTCTGAAAGAATGTTCCATGTTCAACAACAAAATGCTGAAGTTAGAAAATGAAGAGATAGTGAAACTGGAAGCTGTAGATAAAATAGAGCATATGGGAGCAACAATTATTTTGTCAGAAAATTTGAAATCAAAATTGGATTCATTAGAGAAGACTATATCTAAAACTGCTGGTTTTGAAAAGACTCTCAATGTGTGTTTAAATTGTCGTATCATTTTGAGAAGGAATTTAAATGTTGAAAGAGGTCTGGTAAATGGAGCAATGGGTCATGTTGTTGGTTTTGTGAATTACAAAAATAGAGATGGAATTGAAATTTTAAAAATGAAATTTGATGGCATTGATGAAATAGAACATATTTGTCGTTGTTCAGCTAGATTTTTGCTCGTGAAAGACTTATATGTTCGCCGAAAACAGTTTCCTATTTGTTTGGCATATGCGGTGACAATTCATAAGTCTCAAGGTTTAAGTGTAGATAGCGCTTTGGTGAACATTGGAAGTTCTGTGTTTAAAGAGGGTATGGCATATGTGGCATTATCACGAGTCAGAACTTTATCAGGATTGTACTTGATTGAGTGTGATGAAACAAAGATTTGTGCAGATCTACATTGTGTTAAAGAATACAATAGGTTAAGAAGAGAGTATGCTCCACATTTGCCTCAATATCCTCTGATTGAAAAACGTGTGGTAGGCCGAAAAAGAAGAAATGAGAGTAATTGCAGTGAGGTAGTAGCAAAAAGACAAAAAGTAGATGAAACTGTAATTGTAAGCAGAAGGAAAAAGGTTTCTGTTGAGGATGTTGTTGGATTTGAGTTTGAAAACAGTTCTGGTGTCAACTGCTATGCTAATGTAGTAGTTAATGTTGTTTTTTTTCTTCAAAATTTACAAAAACAGATTGTCGAAAATCGAGAACAAACATTGTGCTGTTTATTGAATTCTGTGTTAGAGAAATGTAGTAGTGATAGAGCAAAAATAGAAAGTGTTTCAGAAATTAGGAATCTTGTAGACATATGTTCAGGTCAAAATCAATTTTCACAGAATATTCAGCAGGATTGTCAGGAATTTGTAATGTATATGTTTGATGTATTGCAAGATGAAGGAGTAGATATAAAAAATCTTTTTAGCCTTTCTTATCAATGGCAACATGACTGTGATAACTGTGCTTCATCAAGTACTACTAGAATAGACTCTGAAAGATTTATATATTTGACTTTACCAGACTGCAAATCAGTGCCTTTTAATAATCTAGTTAAAGCAGCGGATCACAATATGGTGTGTACCCAATGTAACTCTGCAATGCTGTCCACATTATTTCTACAAAATTATGGTCACTATGTCATTTTAATGTTCCAACGATGTAGACCTGATGGAACTAAATTGTCAACTTCTATTAAAAATTTCGTGGCTTCTCAGTTATCGATATCAGGAAGAACCTTTGCAACTGTAGCTATTATTTTTCATGACGGTCCTTCTACAACATCAGGGCATTACACATGCTATTTAAAAACTTGTAAAGGTTGGACCCAATGTAACGACACTCATTTGACTTCCAAACAATGTTTGCCTTATGGCTTTATAAATTCATACCTAGTGTTTTTACAGCCAATATTTAGGTAAAGGTATTTGGCCTATGAAGACGGGAGGAGTACTGATATATACTCATACATCTGACACTATTTGGCCAAATGGAAAGGTGCAGGAATGAGTAAAGAGTCATGACTGAAAAAAAGGAGTATATGAAAATATTGAAAATATTTCAGATGTTCTTGGAGTTTTTCTTTTAGAAAGTCGATGAAATTGATTTTTTACTGAACAGCAAAGTACTTTGCAACGAGAAAAGGACCTCCATGATATACTATTTGGCCTCAAGGAAAAGTAAGTCAATCAAACATTAGTGTACATTTGTCATTTGTTAGTATCTAAGGTTTTTTTTAAAACACAATCTTTTAAATTGTGTTTTTTTTCCCGCTGTCATATGATGAGTAATTTGAACTCACTGTGTTAAGTGAAATTCAATATATTCTGAGAACAGCAAAAATAAACTATGTAACATGTTGTACAAGTTATTCTATACTTTGTATTGTGTAAATTAAATTGTATTCCCATTCTCTGACACTCACTTTCCTTTTTCCATCCTCTTTCAGCTCTTTTAACTCACTTATAATGTCTTTCTCTCACTCTCTGTAACCCCCGTTCCCTTACTCCACTTCTTTGACAACCCCTCATTTTCATTTCAACTGTCTGCATCACCTCTCTCCCTTGCATAACTTTTCAGCTTTCAGTCTCTCTGCTTTACTTCCCTTTTCCATATTTTCCTCCTTTGCTCTTTTAGTAATTCCTGTTTACTCACTCAGCACTATTAGCGCACTCTATCACTATAAATCACCCAATCTCCCTCGCTTATCTTTGTTTGCTCATTACTTTTGACCTTTTCTATCTATTTTTCGTTCACTACTTCTATGTCCTCAGTGCCTCACTCTCCTTGTGTTATGTTCACTTGTGTTTATCTACCTTCTATCATTTCTTTTACAACAACTTCACTGCTCCTCTCTCATCGTTCTTCATCCCATTTCTTTTACTCTGGTTCCGTTACTATCTCTCATTTCCTATCTTTCACACTGTTATGATTTTTAACCTCTTCATTTGTATCTTTTAATTTAAAATACATATTTTACTAATTATAACTTATTTTTTCTGCTCTCTTTCACAGATATAAAGTGTACTAAAAAAATGTAATTAAAGTTACATTTATTATATGGTAAGTGTGACTAAAAAAATGTAGTTTGTCATCACCCTTTGCTTTAAGCTCACTAATATTTTCTCAACCAACCTCACTCCTGTTTCTTTACTCTGCTTCCCTCACTTATTCTTATTCTCCATGTTTACTCCAATTTCCCTATTTCCCCTCTCATATTCAACTTCTTTCAGTCCCTATTCTTTACTTCACTTACCCTCTGTTCTCTTCCTTTGCTTCTTCACTCATTCTGTTTTTCTTAATTATTTACCTTACTCCTACACACACACCTCATCCCCGTCCCAACACATACACACACCTCTGACATACACCACACACACACATCACACACACACCTCATACACAGAAAAAAATCCCCCCCCACACACACTTCACATACACACACACATTCCATTCAGGTACTGTTACCTTTATTTTCTCTGTCCTTTGTGTTTGTCACTCCCCATCTCTTATCCTAATTCAATTTTTCACTGTCTTTCACCCCTCTTTACTTATACTAACTGGTCTTTTCTTACCCTCCCTCACCGTTATTCATTTATCCCAGTTACGCCACTACCATTCATTCTCAATTTTTTTCTGTCCTATCGTTTTCTTTCAACACCCACTCACATTCTCCCACTATCTCTAGTTTAGTGTTCTTCCTCTCTCTTCCCTTCTTTCGCTCCTTTAGTGATTTTACTTTTCTCATTTTCACCCTATTACACATTGTCTGTTTTTAACTATGTAGTAAACAATCCCTCTGTGTTTCTCCCTCTAGCTCTCTTTCTCTTAACATTACTCTCTTTGTGTTCTTCCCTCATGCTAACTTCTTCATTAATTTTTTTTTTCTTTTTTTTTTTTTTGGTGCGCTCCCCGGTGCGCGCCCCGGTGCACGTACCGGTACGCGTACCCTGCAGAAAAAAGATTGACACAGATTCTTTAAAAATATAGGTTTATTTTTATAAAGTAAAGGTAGTTCTAAAAAGAACTGTTTTTTTTTCTTCTTTTTGTTGTTTTATTTTTTTTGTTTTTTAGAACATTTTGTACTTTTTTTGGCTTTTCTGAACACTTTTATATTTTTTTTGTATTTTTTATGGGGAGAAACAAAAAACAGGTAAATGTAATTGGCTCAACTGGAGCATGAAAAAAAATCAGGAAAAATTAGTTTTTTTTTGGACACTTATGGTTATCACCAGAAACCATAATAAGTTCAATGCTTTGCTCACCATAAGCAAGTAACTTGTTACAATATTTGCATAAAATTTTGTAATCATTAAACTTTGGTTGGATAGTAGCCAATGTGTCTCTTACCCCTGAACCCGATGGAGTGGGTTGTTTTGATGTTGAGCCTCGAGCCGATGATGGGGGTAGTTTACTGCAGAGGTCCCTTAACTCTGCCTTAGAGTAGTTGTTTGGATGCCAGCGCATCATGTGGCGAATCATCGTATGATTCCCGAAGGAATACTTTTTGTTAGGGTTCCCCCTGGATAGCTGATCACCACAAATTAAGCAAGTCACCTTTGCTGCGTTGACTTTTTTAAAACCCCTTGGGAGTTTGTAGAACTGCCATACAAAGTACTCTTTGGGTTTGTAGGGCTGTTTATCTTCTGGCAGGAACTCCCGTGTCTGTGCCTCCTCTTCCTCATCCTCCTCCTCTTCCTGTTCACCACCAATATAATCTTCTGGTGGTCTTTTAGATGGTGGTGGTGGTGGTGGTGGGCCAGATGCTCCAGCTGCTGATACTACTGTAGCCATTTTCTGAGATAGAACTCGAAACAGGTCTTCCACAGTCAAAGGACAAAGTCACAGTCAGGAAAAAAGGAGGGGGCTTTCATCATTTGGATAACAAAAGTGTTCTGGACCAATGAAAAGTGTTATTTTCAAGTCACATGATCCAAGCTTTCATCATTTGGAAACCAAAACTGATCTGCACCAATGAAAAGTGTTATTTTCAGATCACATGACCCGATGCGCGTTGCGCAAGCGCGTCATGACGTTGCGCGATCGTATGCGATCGCGTGATTCCGGGTGCGCTTACGCAGTGCGTCATATGACGCTTCACGCGACTACGCGAAACGTCATGATGTTGTTTTCATTCGCGGGAATAGCACTCTCGGGACGCTCCCCGGTACGCGCCCCGGGCGCGCCGTAACATTGCGCTTACCCGTGCGTTCACCGGTCCGCGCCCCGGGAGCGCTCAGTGATGTCATGAGTGATGTCACTGACCATGTCATGAGTGATGTAATATGTGATGTCATCAGCAGTGCATTGCACGCGCAAGTTATAGTGAGTCCAACTAACTATAACGTGGGAATTTCAATGGTTTTATGCGAGTAAAATTTCCAGCTAACTATAACTGGTGTAAAACTTATGTTTTTTTCAGTGAATTTAATAGGTTTTTTAAATGCTAATTCCTAACTATAACTGGGGTGAAACCTATGGTTTTTTCAGTGAATATATATATATATATATATTTTTTTTTTTACTCTTGACTGTGCAAGCTGTGTTAATAAATTCGTGGTGAAAGCCACCCTGCAGCAGGCTTGTTCTCGCCTCAGGGCAACTTTAAATGCGGCAGCCTGGCCGCAGAGAACTCGCCACTACAGGTGTTGTGGGGCCTGTCGACTGAAAGATTCTTCATGTTGGATTCAAGGCGCTGCAGGGCAGAAAGATGTACTTAGCAGCCATCTCAGCCTGGAGGCCACTGGGGCATTGTATTTGAACTTTATGTGCCACAAATGAAAACGGAGCCCACGGAGGTAAAATAGTGCCCATTATCATAAACTACAAGCACCAGCATGCTTTGCATGGAGCCCACCTGGGAACAATTTATTAGCGCATGAGTAAAAGTGCTTGAGGCAGCATTTCCATGTTTTTACTTGTGACTTTCCTCCGAAGAAGAAGCTGTTATGCTTTGAAACGCGTCAGAAATTGTGTTTTTTTACTCTGGACTGTGCAAGCTGTGTTAATAAATTTATGGTGAAAGCCACCCTGCAGCAGGCTTGTTCTCGCCTCAGGGCAACTTTGTTTTTGAACATATATACATATATATATATATATATATGAACATAGTTCTAATAAAATATTTACAATATATTTACCATAGGATAGCGAGAAGGTAACATTTACTATTACCACTCCAGTGAGTGCAACAGTAGAAAAAACATTGAATAGCATAGCAGTAAAAATTACTATTCCCACTCCAGTGAGTGCAACAGTAGGGAAAGCGTTGGATAGCGGGAGGGTAAAAATTACTATTCCCACTCCAGAGTGCAACAGTAGGGAAAGCGTTGGATAGCGTAGGGGTAAAAATGACTATTCCCACTCCAGTGAGTGCAACAGTAGGGAATGCGTTGGATAGCGTAGGGGTAAAAATTACTATTACCACTCCAGTGAGTGCAACAGTAGGGAGGGCGTTGGATAGCAGGAGGGTAACAATTACTATTCCCACTCCAGTGAGTGCAACAGTAGGGAAAGTGTTGGATATCATAGAGGTAAAAATTACTATTCTCACTCCGGAGAGTGCAACAGTAGGGAAAGCGTTGGATAGCGTAGGGGTAAAAATTACTATTCCAACTCGAGTAAGTGCAACAGTAGGGAAAACGTTGGATAGCGTAGGCATAACATTTACTATTCCCACTCCATTGAGTGCAACAGTAGGGAAAGCATTGGATACCGGGAAGGTAAAAATTACTATTCCCACTCCAAAGAGTGCAACAGTAGGGAAAGTGTTGGATAACATAGAGGTTAAAATTACTATTACCACTCCAGAGAGTGCAACAGTAGGGAAAGCGTTCGATAGCGTAGGGGTAAAAATTACTATTCCCACTCCAGAGAGTGCAACAGTAAGGAAAGCGTTGGATAGCATAGGGGTAAAAATTACTATTCCCACTCCAGTGAGTGCAACAGTAGGGAAAGCGTTGGATAGCGTAGGGGTAAAAATTACTATTCCCACTCCAGTGAGTGCAACAGTAGGGAAAGTGTTGGAAAGCGTAGGGGTAAAAATTACTATTCCCACTCCAGTGAGTGCAACAGTAGTGAAAGCGTTGGATAGCGTAGGGGTAAAAATTACTATTCCCACTCCAGTGAGTGCAACAGTAGGGAAAGTGTTGGATAGCGGGAGGGTAAAAATTACTATTCCCACTCCAGAAAGTGCGACAGTAGGGAAAGCGTTGGATAGCGTAGGGGTAAAAATTACTATTCCCACTCCAGAGAGTGCAACAGTAGGGAAAGCGTTGGATAGCGTAGGCATAACATTTACTATTCCCACTCCAGTGAGTGCAACAGTAGGGAAAGCATTGGATACCAGGAAGGTAAAAATTACTATTCCCACTGCAGAGAGTGCTACAGTAGGGAAAGTGTAGGATATCGTAGGGGTAAAAATTACTATTCCCACTCCAGTGAGTGCAACAGTAGGGAAAGCGTAGGATAGCGTAGGGGTAAAAATTACTATTCCCACTCCAGTGAGTGCAACAGTAGGGAAAGCGTTGGATAGCGTAGGGGTAAAAATGACTATTCCCACTCCAAAGAGTGCAACGGTAGGGAAAGTGTTGGATAGCAGGAGGGTAACAATTACTATTCCCACTCCAGTGAGTGCAACAGTAGGGAAAGTAAATACTTCATATAGAAATAAAAATAAAATAAATATTAATACCAATTACAAATTAATTGAAATAATTAACACTTCTATATAATATATTAATTAATCAAATAAAAATACAAATACAAATTAATTAATAAAAAATAATTACCTACTAATACAAATTATTTACCAATTAACAATAAATTAATTAACAATTAAAAAATAATTAAAAATTAGATAAAAAAATAATTTAAAAATAGAATTACTTACAATTAAATTACTCCCCACCCTATTCGCCTATAAGCCCACAACCCACTACAGAAAATAAACTAATACAATTAACATAATTATCAATTAATACATTAATTAAAATTAATTACCCATTATATTTTAATTAATTACCAATTAATAATTAATTAACAATTAAATCAAAATAAATACAAATAAATACATTAACATATTTAATTATTTATATTTAAATAACTTCCCACCCTATTCCCCTATAAACCCACAACCCACTACAGAAAACACATCACTGAAATTAACATATTTATCAATTAATCTATTAATTAAAATTATCAATTATATTTTAATTAATTACCAATTAATAATTAATTAACAATTAATTCAAAATAAATACCAATAAATAACATATTTAACTAATTATAATGAAATTACTTTCCACCCTATTCCCCTATAAACCCATAACCCGCCACAGAAAATAAATTACTAAAATTAATATATTTATCAATTAATCAATTGATTAAAATTAATTACCAATTATATTTTAATTAATTACCAATAATAATTAATTAACAATTAATTCAAAATAAATACCAATAAATAAATTAACATATTTAATTAATTATAATTAAATTACTTCCCACCCTATTCCCCTATAAACCCACAACCCGCTACAGAAAAGAAATTACTAAATTAACATAATTATCAATTAATCAATTAATTACATTTAATTACCAATTATATTTTAATTAATTAACAATTAATTCAAAATAAATACCAATAAATAAATTAACTTATTTAATTAATTATAATTAAATTACTTCCCACCCTATTCCCCTATAAACCCACAACCCACTACAGAATTATATTACGCAAAAATTAAATACCATAAAAATTATTAATTAATATAAATAATAAAATAAATATACACTTTTCAAACATATACTAACATAAAAATCACTTTAAAAATTGATATTAACTTACTTACCTCAAATTCGATATTTTTGTAGTCTATATTCTGTCCATTCTATATTTTTGTTGTCTATATTCTGTCCATTCGATATTATGTCCATTCTATATTTTTGATTCAATATTAATGCTATCCTATTCGATATTTTTGTAGCCTATATTCTGTCCAGTCGATATTGTGTCCATTCTATATATATATTTTTTTTTTTCCAAGACCTTTATTACACAATCATGAATTGACACAGCATAGAGCCTACAACCCCGAGGGCCGGCTGCGGTATGTACAGGTACCAAGCAACAATTCCAAAGTAAACACAGCCATTCAGCCGACACCCCGGAGGTCCGACGGCGTGATAGCAAGGTATGCATAGAGCAGCCAAAGTCTTATTCCGGATAATCCATAGGTCTATGGTATTTTCTATTTTAAACAAAACGTGGTTGTTCGAAGCAGAGGAAACATTAATCTAAACAATAGCAGACAGCCTTCACGCCATAGAGCGCGCGCGGTTCAGAAGCAAGCACAATCACACTCACTGAGGGATGATACGCCTGGTCATATCCATATCAGCCGTCGGGGAGGTACATAATTCGCCCCTATAGGCATTCCATTGACCCCATTTCTTATCCCAGACTCCGGGACATCCCCTGGTTTTGTAAACCGATTTTTCGGACAGCATGCACACGTCCATTGCGGCCACCCACCTAATCAGGAGCGGCTTGTGCGGTGAACCCCATTGCATGGCTATTTCGCGCTTCAATAGAAGGAAGCTTAGGTCCGCCCAGCGCTGCTCTATTGCAGTTAAGTCCGTAGGGTCCCATATATTGAGGAGCGCACATTTGGGAGTCAGAGGGACCGGCTTCCCCAGGGCGTCAGTCATTTTCAGGACGGCCCGGGTCCAAAGGTCTTGGACCACTGGGCATTCCCACAGGATATGATAGAAAGTACCTATTAAGCCACAGTGACGGAGGCAAAGGTCAGAGGGGCGTCGGCCTATCTTGGCTAAAAGGGAGCCTGACATGTACGTCCTGTATAGTATTTTCAGCTGTAGTAACCGGAACCTGTGATTAATGGCTGATTCGCGCGGGGACATCAGCGCTGACTGCCATTCCACATCATCTAGAGTGCCAACGTCAGTTTGCCATTTATCCCGCAGGAGATGAAAAGTATTCGGCATACTGTTGCACAATTTGCGGTATGTGTAAGATATCGCCTTGGCTTGAAGGGGTTCAGATAAGAGTCTGTCCTCGAGGGGCGAGGATTGTGGAAGGGAGGCGAGATCTGGGACATTGGTAAGTATGGCGTGTTTAATTTGAAGGTATCGGAAGGTCTCAGATTGAGCCAGATTGTACGTGTCTTGCAGTTCTGTGAATGCCAGTAGTTTGCCCTTGTGGAGCAAGTCGCCAATAGTGGAGATGCCCAATGTGTCCCATTTATCAAAGCCTCTGTAGTGGCATAGGGTACCTAGCCTGTATGAGGTCCAGAGTGGGGTGGAAAGTGTGAGGGTGTCGGCCCATCCGAGTTGTTTGTTTGCGCGGTGCCATATTGACAGTGTGTGAGACATTGGGCCTATATACCGAGCTCGGGAGTGTTTGCCGTAAAGAGCTTCGAGATAGCCGCCACAGCTCGTCTGGTATTTCTCCAAGTGGAAGGCAGGGTTTGTGGGTGTGCCATAGATCCATGAGTTGGTGGCGACCAATTGGGTTGCCCAATAATAGAGGCGGATGTTGGGGAGGGCGATACCTCCGTCGTACCACCCTTGCGTGAGAGAGAGGAGAGCAATGCGCGGAGAGCCGCCATCCCATAGGAGGAGGCGGAGGTCTCCCTCCATCAAATTGAAGTAGGAGTCAGGTACGGGGAATGGGCAGTTCTGAAGGGCATAGAGGAACCGAGGGAGCGCAAGCATTTTAAACAGGGCCGCTCTGCCAGGGAGAGAGAGGGGGAGCGTTCTCCAGTGTGAGACATCGGCATGGAGTCTCTGGAGTGGACCTTGAAGGTTGCGGTCATGGAACAGCTGGGGGTCAGGAGTGACAAAGATTCCCAAATATTTAAAACCGCCTTGAGCAATTTCAACGGAGTAGCCTCTCGGGAGAGGCGGGAGTGGACCACGGAGAACATACAGCACCGATTTGGACCAATTGATGGTGAAGCCCGAGTATTTACCAAAATTGGTGATCACGTGCAGCAAACTGTTAAGGGAGGATCTAGGAGAGGAGAGATATACTAGGATGTCATCCGCATACAGTGAAATTTTGTTGACCGTGTCAGCGTTCCATCGGAGGCCTCGGATGGAGTTGTCGGTTCGTATCCAGTGGGCTAGCGGTTCGAGAGTGAGGGTGAATAACAGGGGGGACAGCGGGCAGCCTTGCCGCGTGCCCCTATGTAGGGGAAAGCGCCTGGACGTATGCCCGTTGACACAAACCTGTCCCCAAAGGTCAGTGTAGAGTAAGCGAACCCATTGTACAAATCTGGGGCCAAAGCCAAAGCGGAGGAGCACCTCGAAGAGATAGGACCATTCGATAGAGTCGAAGGCTAGTGTCTCGTCAAGGGACAGGATGGCCGCGTCCTCTCGGAGGTGCGGTATCCTACTCATGACATTATGGACACGGCGGAGATTGAGCGCAGTGTTGCGGCCCGGCAGGAAGCCCGATTGATCTTCGTGTATCAGGGCTGGGAGAACTGTCATGAGTCTGGTGGCTAGGAGCTTGGTAAGGACTTTTACTTCAGTGTTAATGAGAGAAATAGGTCGGTAGGAGCCGCAGTCAGCAGTTGGCTTATTGGGTTTACGGAGAACCACGATCGAAGCCAGTCGCTGGTCCGGTGGCAAGCAGCCGACTTTGAAGCTTTCCTCGAACATCGCCTTGAGATGTGGGAGGATCTCACTCACCATGCCCTTCAGGAACTCAATAGGGACGCCATTAGGGCCCATCGCCTTGCCAGATTGAATGGCGAATAAGGCGCTTCTCACTTCCTCCGTTGTGAGGTCCGCCTCCAGCTCCTGTCTCTCGGTCTCTGAGAGAGAAGGGAGCCTCATTTCGGCTAAGAGCAGTTTGGATTCTTCTGCGTTGTAGTGGGCTCTGGCGGAATAGACCCCCTCCAGGTGGGTGGCGAAGGCCTCCGCTATATCGCCCGGATCTGTGACAGTAGATTGATCTGGAAGGGTTAATTCCGCAATCCATCGGGAACCCTGCTCCCGTTTTTCGAGCCACGCGAGCATCTTGCCCGCCCTGTCCCCCAACTCGTAGACACGGTGGCGGGTTTTCAAGAGCTTGGCTTGCGCCTTTTCCAACGCCAGTGCCCTATATTCTATTTGTTTCGCTTGAAGGCGGGTCGTTGTCTCATCCGTGGGGTTCGTGTTGTGGAGGGATTCCAGGTTAAGTAGATCTGTTTCCACTTGCGACAAGAGTTCACTCTGTTTATGGATGTAACCTGTCTTGAGAGCTAGCGCCTTACCCTTGATTACTGCTTTGTATGCCTCCCATATTGTTATGGCCGAAGTCACTGACCCTACATTTTCGGCAAAGTAATATTCGGTGTGTTCAAGCAAGCTATTGTGTATGTCAGGGATTTTTAGGAGCCAGGGCGCAAGTATTATGGGGCCGCGTGTCTGTTGGCGGTGATGTGTGAATTGCACCGTAAGGGGGAGTGGTCGGAGATCCCTCTAGGGAGCCCCTCCGGACGGCGAAAGAATTGTAAATCAGTGACGGGTGAGAAGAAGTAGTCTATACGAGAACTGCTATTGTGAGCGTTGGAGTAGTGCGTGTAGTAGGGCGTATGGGGGTGGGACAGGCGCCATAGGTCTGCGAGCCCCATCATTTGTGTAAAGTGGGAGAGGTCCGAGCTAGACTTGTGTGAGGGACGGCGGGGGTGTCTATCAATGGCATCACTCATTGTCATATTGAAATCGCCCCCAATAAGTAAGGGTCCCTGCGGAAGATCGAGCATTAGGCGTTGTACGGTCTGGAGTGCGGCTGTGCCCAGGGCTGGAGGGATGTAGACTGAAATTACATTCAGTGGCTTGCCTTCCCAGGTGGCCTTCACCACTGCATACCGACCAAGGGGATCAGCCCATGTTTTCGTGCATGTCAGGGCCACATTCTTACGCACCAGAATACCGGTGCCCCTAGATCCAGAGGTGAAACCGGCGTGCACTAACAATTTGTATCCGCCCCGGTTTAGCGCCTGGCATGCATTACCCATGAGGTGCGTCTCCTGGAGGAGAACCAGGTCTGGAGAATGGCGTTTGAGATACTGCATCACCACCCCTCTTTTTATCTTATTACCAAGACCATTAACGTTCCACGTCATAATGGTCAGGGACGTTGTCGAGGGGGGCGTCATGGCGGCCTAAATGAGTGAGATTGTACACGGATCAGTGACATGCGGTGCATAGAGTGCTGTCTATGATAAAGGGCTCCAAGGGAGAGGGCTACCGTGGAGCCTGTTCGGGGCCGAGCATGGCCGAAGTCTGAGCTATAGGTATAGCGTGATGGCGCATGGCAACGCACAGGTGGGCTCAACGGTGACAGGTCGCTAGAGGTAACGCGTGGGGTAGCGGCGTGCCGCACATCGCGCTCTACTATCAAGAATCCGCTGCAATGAATAAGTAAGAACAAGAACAGAGACCATAGAAGTCTCTTCATCAACTTCCCAACATTTCCCGTCCCTCCCAAACCCACCCCCCATACTGTTCCCCTCCCAACATTCCCCCTCCCTGCGTCCCTGCCCGCGGACTTAGAACTATCCACTCCCCAACTAGGCAGAGTGCCTGTCACCCCCCCGAACATTAGAGAGGAGTGTGGAGAGCCAAGGGTGCCCTCGTCAGCCAATACTCGGATGATGTCATCCAGTGCAAAGAATACAACTAAAATCAACAATAGCATTCACATAGTAGGAGTCAGTGATAATACGTAAACGGAAGCCAGTCCTGCGCCCGGGGTCATAAGGAGACCATTATGAGCGGAGGGGCAACTTCAGAGAGCGCCGCCGAGTCTATCATTGTAACATTCGACAACCCACCTGAGAGGGAGAAGCAGGAGCTATAACCAGTTCCAGTGACCACAGGCTCCTTGCCAATCACCCCACTTTGTCCAAGAAGCGTCACCAGGGGTTGAGCTGCCTCCCCCTATTATAGGCATTGAGAGGGTGATGCCCCTCTCGGGAGCGGTGAATTCAACAGCAACTCGAGTAGGTCAATCAACGACATCGGGTAGAGTGACCCACCCCGGAAGGAAGACAACAAAGGATACAGAAGAGTCTAAGCATGAGTGAAGTAGGAGGTGGTCTGTGCTTCAAACGAGTGAGTCTTCGAGGAAGAGAGTCCGATAAGCGCCAGCCATCAGATAGCAGAGTCGGACGATCATAGCGGAGAGCATATCAGCTTGTAAAGGAGCGACTGAACTGTTCAATCTGACCTAGAATGTTTGGCGTTACTCTTCCTGCACGTTGTCCGTGAATAGGTCTTGACTTTCCGGCGGTATGCCCTCGTCAGTGCGATCTGCGGATTTCTTGCGCCGGTTGTGGGTGATAGTCGACTGTCGCCACCCCTCGAGCCAGTCCCAAACATCAGCAGGAGATTCAAAAAACCAGGTCTTACCCTCCGCTTCAATGCGGAGCTTCGCCGGGAATAACATAGAGTATTTAATAGACTGCGCACGGAGCGCCTTCTTCACCTCTAGGAAGCTACGTCGGCGGGCCTGTACTTTCATGGTGAAATCTGGAAAGATCGTGATTTGCGCATTGTCTATTCGCAAGGGTGGTCCTGCTCGCGCCGTTTGAAGGATGACATCACGGTCACGGAAGTTGAACACACGGGCCACGATGGGGCGGGGGGAGGCGCCCGGCTTTGGCTGGCCCCCAGGAACTCTGTGGGCCCGTTCTATGGAAAAATAATTGGAGAGGTTCTTCGGCTGAAGGTGTTGCAGGACCAATTTCTCCACAAAGAGGTCGGCGGCCGGTTCTTCAAGACGTTCGGGAACACCCAGGATGCGCAGGTTATTGCGTCGGGCGCGTCCTTCGTAGTCATCCAGGAGCACCTCCATCTGGTGTTGCTGCTTCTGTAGCTGAGTCACCTGTTGCTGCAGCGTGGAGGTGTCATCGACGAGCGCCAGGGTTTTAATTTCGATGTCCTTCACTTTGGAGTCCATCTTCCGGAGGTCGGCACGCAGCAGGGTCACCTCCACGCTCACGGAGTCAATGCGGGTTTCGAGTGAGGAGCGGACCCCCGCAATTGTCTCCATGACGTCGTCCAGCGTAGGAGAAGGTTTCCCCTGTGGAGGGGGGGTTGTCGCTTTAAGGGTGGCGTCTGGAGCCGCATCTTTGGGGTCTCCTCTAGTGCCCCACGATAGTTTATTAATTTGCCTTTGGGTGGGGGGCCGATTTCCTTTATTGGAGGCCATTGCCAGTCCGGTCTCCGCCAGGGGCCGGGGTGATGGAAGGCCAAGAAGCAAACTTTCTGGAGAAGGAGAAGAGGGGGGAGGTGGGGGAGCGTGCACCGTATTCTCACAGACACAGTTCGAGGGGGGCGCTACTCCTAAGGCCCGAGCAGCAGTGGCCCCGCTGAGCAAGTTGTTGGCGAGTAGGGGGCCAGAAGGACTTACTCGCTGTGGAGTCGGCAGGTTGGATGTGGGTCAGCAGCAGGCACTCGGCGGGCGATTCAGAGGGTCTCCGAGGAGGGACCCGGCGCCTCACAGCTTGTTCCCAGTCCCCGCTTGTCCTCCCCCGATAGAGTGCTCAAGCCCCGATGTGGAGAAGTGGAGGGGTGGGAGCAGCGTCCGCCTCAGTGAGTCCTGGTAGGCCCCGGTAGGTCAGGGTGTGATGTCGCAATCGGCTCCCCCGATGCATCTACCTGCCCCCGTAGTGGTCCGCAAGATCTGGTCCAGAAGCAGGCCGGCAGTTGCAGGGGCAGGCCAGTCTTCGCGGCGTAGGACAAGAAAAGAGGGCCGGAGCCGGCAGACAGTGTTGGTCCCCGGTGCCAGGCCCAAGCCGGGGACTCGCCTGGATGTTGACGCCGGGCGGGTGGGGGAGGCCGGTATGGGTCGTCCCGCTCCTCACCCGTAGGAGCTACTGGCGCGGAGGCAGGCCGTGGCGACAGGGAATCGCCTCCCCCACACTCGATCAGCCGCAGTGTAGGCGCCGGAGGTCTGGTGCGGTCTGTGGTAGCCCCGGAGTTTCACCCGGATGCGTCCCAAGTGACGGCCGCCATCTTGGGCCGACGTGCTCCGGCCGCCAGGATTCAGTCGCGGTGATTCTGCTGGGCCAGCATGCGTCAGAGGTCAGCCGGCGGCCTCAGGAGGGTGACAGATGGGTGTCCAGTCGACCCCGTGCCAGGCAGCAGCACTGGCGGAGGTAGGAAGGCCGATCGGCTGTGTGGGCAGAGGAGCCGCCTCAAAGTGCGACCATTCTCCTCGGCAACTAGCCACCCCCCCTCCATTCTATATTTTTTAATCGATATTAATGCAAATCGATATTAAAAACTCGATATTTTGACTGTATACCATTCATTCCATTTGGACCACACCGCCACCCACTTCCCCGGCCACATATACTGTCTTTTTCTGAACCATGCTCCAATCCATGTCTTTCTGCCATGCGCTGAGTGTTGGTGGTGTGGCGGCCCCCCACATCCTTGCAATATTCCTCTTTGCTATCGCAAGGCCCAACGTTGCCCACAGTTTGCCTTTCACTGGGAGGTCCGAGGGCTCCCAGATGTTAAGGAGGCACCTCTTTGCCTCAGAGCGCAATTCCACCCCCCACACTTCCCTCATACAATTGAGCACCCGCGTCCAATAGGTCTGTATCTCCCGGCATTCCCATAGTATATGTAGAAAGGTGCCTACCTCCCCACACCCCCTAAGACAGAGTCCATTGTCGCTTCGACCTATCAGGACTAGCCTGGTACCAGAGATGTATACTCTATGCAGGATCTTCAACTGGATCAATCGCAATTCAGCCGATATTGCTATTACCTTGGGGAATGCCAGCGCCTCTCGCCATTCTTCATCGTCAATCTCGAATCCGTCTGCCTCCCATTTCCCCCTAAGGGCTAGTAATGGATCTGGAGTATGATTAATGAGCTTTTTGTATGTGAGCGATATGCCCCTCTCCTGGAGGTGGCCATCCAGTAGTCTATCTTCGAGTGGTGATGACTCCAGGAGGTGCGTCCCGGGAGGAATATTGGCCTGGAGTGCATGTCAAACCTGCATGTAACGAAAGTGTTCCTTTTGGGCTAAATCATAGGTGTGTTGAAGGGTGTCGAATGATAGTACTCCCTCTGGGCCCCATAAGTCTTTGATACGAGATATGCCTATTAGGTCCCAATTTCGAAATCCTTTTGTGTGGCTCAGAGTGCCTAGCTTCTCTGAAGCCCACAGCGGGGTTGCTAGGGTGAGTCTGTCAGCCCAACCCAATTTCTTTTGGACTATATGCCACAGCTGGACTGAGTGTTTGGTGGGTCCTGTAAGGCGGTACCTTCCCAGTCTGGAGTAGAGAGCCGCTTCGATGTTTCCACCCGGAAGAACCCATTTGTCAATCTCGTACCCTGGATCATTCCCTGCACAGTATGTACCTTAGTTAATGGCTGACAAATGTGCCGCCCAGTAATATTTCCGGCTATCCGGGAGTGCTATCCCCCCATCAAACCAACCCATTGTGAGTTTCTGGAGGGAGATACGAGGCACTCCAGTCCAGAGAAGGTCTCTCTGGGTAGCCTTAATAGTGGCGAAATACTTTTGCGGGACTAAGTCTGAGTGATTTTGGAGGGCATATAGGAACCGTGGCAGCGCCATCATTTTAAAGAGTGCTGCTCGGCCTAGCAGCGTTAACGGGAGGTTCTTCCAAAAGGCGGCGTCTCTTTGGAGCTGCTGTAGGGGTGGCAAGAGGTTCCGCTCATATCGCGCGGCACGGTCCTTAGAAATGTAAATTCCTAGGTATGTGAAGCCATCACTAGCTATTTGGATCGGGCAGTCATCCGGTGTCCGTGGGGGGGCACCGTGCAAGACATATAGGAGAGATTTCCCCCAGTTAATGCTGTAGCCGAGTAATCTCCGAAACTCCTAAAGATATCCAGTGCTGCCGTAAGGGACTCATGCGGCGCTGTAAGGTAAAGGAGGATATCATCCGCATATAGCGAAATCCTGTCCTCCCAGCCGTCAGTCCACATTATCCCCTTCAGGGAGGGGGTCTGCCTAATCCAGGCTGCCAACGGTTCTAGAGCAAGAGCAAAGAGCAGGGGTGAGAGGGGACATCCCTGTCTCGTCCCCCTAAGAATTGTGGTTGTTGTTTGAGTAGCCTTCCACCCCTATCAACCAGTATCCCAATTTCCAACAAAGTATAGCACAAATTTCCCGAAATGATGTGTATTTTGCCAGCATAATTTAAATGTTGCCTGTGCTTAATTTAAAGTCACTTTTTAGAAAACATAACTACCAAATGCAATTAATGAAAGAGCCATTAAATTGACAAGCAGGATGGACAGAAATAACATTAAAAAGAAAATTACTAATGACTTTAACAGAGTTATCCCCCAAGGAATCAATATAATTACTTTAAAATATGATCTGCAGTTTGACATTAATAATAGGGGTAGCACAATGTAGAAAATTCTAAAAAAATATATATAGTTGGCAAAACAAACACAATCTGGGAAGGCTACCAGAGCTCAGTTATTTTTCATTTGACTTTGGAGTTGTTAGATTTGTAATCTGAAAGCATTTTGAAGTGTTTTAAAAACTGTGCAAACTTTGCAGGCTTTGCAAACGTTGTTAACATTGAAAAACAATCCAGGAACAAAATATTTTTGTGGAAATAAATCTCAGCAAAATCTCACTTTAACCGGGGGAAGTAAAACACCTGTTTTTTGCAAGCATTTTAATCTTCAAACAGTTTTACAAAGTTTTCAAAACTCTGCAATATTTGCACGTTTGTAAACTTCATATAACTTTGCTTGTGAACTTTAAAATCTTCTCAACCCTTATTTTACTCAATGTAAATTTACAGATTAAACCTGAACACTGCATGCCACGTGCTCTTTAGATCACATCTTCACTTCTTTTCCACAGCAGACATTTTTCTTAACAAGTATATGAGTTTGAGGGAGCGAACACAGTTAGTTGCCAAGTGTTTACGTTTCAAATCATGAGTCGCATAGGACTCGCAAGAAATATGACATGAACGCACCATCAAATATTAGAAAGCAGACTTCACGGCAAATGCAATTGACAAGAATTAGGGATTGTGAAAATCGAGTTAATGGCAGGTACGAATTGATGAGTCTAACTCCAGGATAGCAAACACAGGCCCATTGTTCTGTGCCAGTAACACATCATTCAAAATTAATTTAACCCCCTCAAGTTCAGCATAATAAAGCCCCCTTAGGATGAGCATCGTTGTCAATGATCTCTGTAGAGCCGGTGGATCAAGGTTGAATCCTTGGATGTGAAACAACTGTTTCTTGGTGCTTGAAGATTTGTGTCTATATTACTCAACTCAGTTGCTCTCATTAGGCCTGGGTGTAATTTTCGTTATACAGAACTAATGTCATGTATTTTTACAGTATGTTTGTCACACCAAATTCCCAAATTATGTATTACGTCAGGATGCATAATTACACACTTCTCGTGAAAAAATGTAGTGCAAACGTCCAGAACACGAGTGGCTGCCGTTCAGAGAAAAACGCCCCCTACCCGTCCAAAAAGGATGCATTACCTAAAAGCAAATTGCGTGAATTTTACACAGCCCTAAAAAACAAATATAATGTTACGTTTCTTTCATTTTTAAAATCATTTATGTAAATATCGTTTTAGGACCAGGTTCCCCTTAATGCCATTTTGTTATATGCAGAGAATATCACGTAAATCGTAAGTCTGGCTATCTGTGCCACAGAATCGATAAACAAGGTTCAGGTTAGGAAAGCTCGACTGCGGCCATTTGAAATTAAATAATTTTCAGACGATATGGTTACATCTCCCTCAACATGTTTTTTCTTAGATGATTTATATATATACTTTTTTTTAAAGTCACGCAGAGGCTGAAATATTTTTTTCAAGAACTTAAAATGTTATTTAGCAAGGCTGGTATTGTTGCAACTGAAAACGTTAAACATTCACACCAGGAGAGTCCGTATTGGAACTCTAGGTGGCGCTTCATTCCACGGAAACGGAGCGCAGAATATTCTTCTTTTACATTTTCACACTTCTAAATTAATAGGGCGGCAGGATGCTAAATATAAATGTGATCCCAGCACCTCACAAAAGGAATGAGCAAGAATATGCAAACTCCACTAATGTGCCATTCTTTTAAACTTACTAACATTTCTCTTCGATGCACAAAAAAGAACTCTGCCACCCATTTATTTAATGACTTTTCTTTTTCTAATATATGTCCTTTAAAAATAAATAAACTTAATGTATGCTATGTTACGCTGCCATCCCTTCATAATCAAGAGCAGATGAATCATCATGCAATAACCACACTCCACGTTGTTATATTAGGGTGAAAGGCCATGTATTAGGATTGGGTTGCTAACATTCTATCCAACTTTATTAACATGAACAATATCTCAACATTATGAATCTTGACATAGAAACTGGACAGTTCCATTCTCCCCGCACTATTCACACTCACCCGCTTTCAAATGCCCAGATAGTCCATACACTTTGTTTTTTTCTCCCCCCTTTCACTCACTGACCTCGTTCCATATACCCAGTCACTGCTTCACTTGCCCTACAAGCATTCTCGCTTGAAGACCCCTCCCTTGCTCGTCGCTGCCCATGCACCACCATCAGTCACCCGTGCTCCTCCCCCCCGAGGGGTGAATATGCCTGTATGTGACTCACCACCCTCCAAAATAAAGCCAACCAGGAAAACCCTGTGGGCGGTTCCAGCCCCACCAGAAATCACGTGCACCTTTCACCACAAGCAATAAGATCTGTGGCACCAAATTGACTCATTCCATAAAGCACTCACCACATCCCTCATTTTCATCAAATAATAAGCATTTCCCAAGCGTGTAAGGTGCACCCCATCATCTCTGTACAACCCCGGCTCCTCTTTCTTGAGCCCAGTATGTGCAATCACCTTGATGAAATGAGCCTGGCAGAAAACCCTATTGGCCCTGTTCAGCTTCCTCCAGGCCTGAACAATTGCAGCATCTTTCAAGGCATCCTGCCAAATCCTGCGCTGCAGTAGCTCAGGTCAGACCACACATGTTCCTGAAAATTTTCGTTTGATCGCCTCCAGGTCCTTCTGAATATTTTGGAGCAAGGGCAGTCCTGACAAACGAACCAAGTAATTTTCCCCCATAAGAATCAAGAGCATGTCCAGTTAGCCCCTCTGCGGAACCAACTTTGTCAGTCATGGCAACAAGGAACCTCAACACATTCCCCCTTTACCCCACCGAAGCACCTCATGGTGGCTGCTCCTCAGGCCCAGGTTTTGTCCATAAACTTGCTTGTCTGTGTAGTATTGTGACCTCAGGGCGACAACTGGCAACAGGCACTAGGAACCTGTGGGTCATAGGGCAGTGACCAGGTCACTGGACACCACATCCTGTAGAGACAGGAAGTGGACAGTAGACCCCTGTACGACCAAGAGGACAGATGTGCTGCGCCGCGCTCCTGTAATACAAATAAAGGAAATACCTGTAATCACTAGCTGTACTGTGGTTCATGTGCCGACGGTACACCAAGGATACGACATCTGGCGACGAAGGACGAAACGGACACACGCGTGAATCAGCGCGTGATCAACAAAAGCATCGCAGCAGCAACGGAAAGACGCACGGAGCTACACGGGAGCCCACCCCGACAGCGTCCAACAGAGTGCAGCAAAGTTGCGGTAAGGGAAGCAGAGCACCAGCACGAGTGCCCGGGACTGAAAGCGCGAGGTCCTCGCGCTTGAAAATCAAAAGCGCGAGGTCTCGCGAGAAAAAAAATCTCGGCGGCCATATTAGAATCAGGCGAAAAGAGCCAATCACAGCAAGGAAACAACAAGGCGGCCATTTTAAAGACATTTTGATCGCGAAGTCTCGCGTGAGTGCGGCGACCATTTTGTTTGTGACAAAAAGCATTAGAAACAGCAAAGAAGTGCAAGGCAGACATTTTAGGGTCAGGCAAGCACCGAAAAAAGTGAGAAACAAAGAGAAACTGGAAAAAAAAGAGAAAAGAGACAAAAGATCCTTACAATAAATAAGCAAACAGAGGAAATAAAGGAACAAGAAAGGAGAAGTGACAAGATCACTTCAATAAATAAGCAAACAGAGGAAATAAAGGTGCAACAAGACAAAGAGATAGAAGATGCCTGAGACAAAACAAAGTGCACAATATCGCACACCACCACCATTCAGCGTATCGGAGCCACAGGTGGGAATAAGATGGGAGAAGTGGATCGTAAAATTTGAGCGATATGTAGAAGCTACAGATGTAGTAGAAGGAAAAAAACTGGGATTATTCCTGAATCTGGTGGGAGACGAAGTAGACGACCTTCTAATAATGCTCCCAAAGAGCGAAACAAGCACGTACAAAGGACTAATAAAGTGTCTGACAACAAAGTTTGATCCTCAAAGAAACATTGATTTTGAAAGATACAGTTTCAACATAGCTTTCCAACAACCGGAGGAGTCCATGGATGATTTTGCAACGAGGCTAAGGAAATTAGTGGCCCATTGTGAATTTGAAAAGTACGACAATGAGCAGGCCATCCGCCTAAGACTGATAGAAGGATGTCATGATACAGACTTTCGCACGAGGATACTAAAGGATCCGACCACGCTCGAAAGAATTTTAGATCTAGCGAGAGCAGAGGCAAGGGCGATGGCACATGCAAGACAAATGGACCGACGAGAGGAGCAAGTTCACAGAATAACAGACACGGGTCGAGCTGGGAACTGGAAGAAAGGGTCAAAGGACCAGGTGACAAGGAAACAACAAGGGTCACAATGTTACAGATGCGGGCTGGAATTTCCACATCGAGGAGCGTGCCCAGCATTTGGCCAGACATGTCGAAAATGCAACAGAAGCAACCATTTTGCCACCATGTGCCAAGGAATGCACTTCAAGAATGAAAGAGGAAGGCCAGGGAAACCAAGAACAACGACAAACCGACATGTACGACACATGGAAGCGACAGCAAGAAGCTCTTCGCTGGAATCAGGCGAAGAGGAAGAAGCAGAAGAGAAAGTAGAACGCCTTTATCTCATGTCCACAGACGAGGGACATGAGGAAGAAAGCATCAGACTGGTAGACAAGCAGTCAATAGAAACAACAGACTGGGTGACAATTGATGTAGGGCCGCACCAAGCAGTATTGGTGCTAGACAGTGGGGCCACGTGCAACATCATGTGCGCCACCAAATATGAAAAAATGAAGAGAAAGCCACCCCTACAACCATCGAGTGTACGAGTATTCACTTGGGGCGCGAAAAGGCCAGTAACAAATTTAGGAAAATTCACGGACACTATGACACACAAGGGTAAAACTGTCACAGAAGAGATTCATTTGCTACGAGGAGACATCCCCGCACCATGCTTATTAAGCAATGTCACGGCGAAGGTCATGGGCCTACTACAGATGACATTTCACATGTCTGACAAAAGAAGCATCCTACAAGAATATCCGAAATTAACAAAAGGACTTGGGAAGCTGGAAGGGCGGCAGATCACACTGCACATCAACGAATCAGTCAGACCTGTCGCTCAACATCACAGAAGGGTACCGATTCACCTACAGCCGCAAGTGGAAGAAGAAATAAAGGCACTGCTGGATCAAGATATCATCGAACCGGCTGAAGGGCCGACGCCGTGGGTGTCTCCAATAGTGGCCGTACCAAAAAAGGACACGGCACAAATCACAATATGTGTAGATATGAGAATCCCCAAGACGGCCATTGAAAGAGAATGACATCCGGGACCACATCTCGACGACATGATTAGCTGTTTGACGGGAACGAGACGGTTCTCAAAACTGGACTTATGTAAAGGATATCACCAATTAGAACTAGACCAACAATCTAGATATATCACAACATTCTCGACACACCTAGGTCTGTTTCGCTACAAAAGACTAAGTTTTGCAATATCATCAGCAGCTGAGATCTTCCAGGAAACAATTAGACACATAATAAGACCAATCAAGAACAGCCTCAACTACAGTGATGAAATCCTGGTATTTGGCAAGTCCGATGGAGAACATGACAAGGCACTGAGAGAAGTTTGCGCAAAACTTGAAGAAGTGGGCCTGACGGTAAATGAAAAGAAGTGCGAATTGGGAAGAGAAGAACTGGTGTTCTTTGGACACATCTTCTCGAAAAAAGGAATGAGGCCGGATCGCAGCAAAGTGGACACCCTAGAGAAGGCAAAACAGCCAAAGGATGTAGCTGAGGTACGATCGTTCCTCGGCCTTGCCAGCTATTGTGCCCTCTACATCAAGGATTTTGTCACAGTGAGCACACCACTGCGAGAACTAACGAAGCAGGGTCAGGCATTCTACTGGACCACAGAATGCAGCAAGGCATTCGAAGAGATAGGGGCGTCAGTAACGGCAGTTGACCACCTGGCATACTTTGACCCAAGCTTATGCACCGAACTAACCGTGGATGACAGCCCAGTGGGCCTGGGAGCAATACTGGCACAACACAAACATGGAAAAGACTCACCAAGACGGGTCGTAGCCTATGGAAGCAAACGTCTGTCAGACGTTGAGAGAGCCTACTCTCAACCAGAAAAAGAGAGTCTGGCTGTGGTATGGGCTTGTGAGCACTACCACATGTTCATCTATGGAAAGCCATTCACGATTGTAACTGACTACCAAGCACTAGTAACAATATATGGCAACCCAAGTGCCAAGATACCACCAAGGATTGAGCGGTGGGGAATAAGATTGATGGACTACAATTTTAAAATAGTTCACAAACCCGGAAAAGAGCAAAACCCGGCAGACTACATGTCACGACACCCACTCCCACATAAGGAAGATGGCACCACCATGGCAGAAGAATACCTAAACTTCATCCTCAAACAAAACACCCCGACGTCAATAACAATTGCCGAACTAGAGCAAGAAACAAAGAGAGATCCTACCATGCAGGCAATAGGGAAAATAGTGCGGCAACAGAGATGGAGGCACGTCAACAACAACAGCCTGACAGAGGAAGGAGTAATAAAAGAAGAAATGCTAGCGTTCAAGAAGATAAGCGAAGAATTATCAGAGACAGAAAATGGAATCCTGATGAGAGGATCCCGAATAGTGATACCTTACCGGCTGAGGAAGAGAACAATTGAACTAGCTCATGAATCTCATCGAGGCATTGTAGCGACAAAAAAGATGTTGAGGGAAAAAGTATGGTTCCCAGGATTGGATGGCATGGTGGAAGAAGCAGTAACACACTGTCACGTCTGTCAAATAACGGGACCGCCATCGTAACCAGCCCCGCTAAAAATGTCCGAACTGCCACAGGCAATATGGACTGAACTGGCAGCAGATTTTTAAGGACCGTTAGAGACTGGAAAATACTTGCTAGTGGTCATTGACGAGTTCTCAAGGTTCCCGATTGTAAGACAGATATCGTCGACATCAGCCAGCTCCACATTGCCAGTGCTAGATGACATTTTCGCGGCCTGGGGTTCCCCACAAACCTTGAAAACAGACAACGGCCCTCCATTTTCTGGAGAAGAATTCCGTCGATTCATGGAATATCTGGGGATCAAGCATCGGAAGATAACACCTCTGTGGCCACAAGCCAATGGAATGGCAGAACGATTTATGGGGACTATAGAGAAAGCCATCCAGCGAGCAAACCTGACACAAATATCGATTGGACAAGCACTGTGCCAGGTGCTGAGAGACTACCGAAACACCCCTCATAGCTCCACAGGCCGATGCCCAGCGGAACCGGTGCTGGGGCTCTCGAGCAAGACAAGACTGCCCCAAATAGATGCCACCGTGAGCGGAGACCGAAATGACATTGTGGAAAAGGATCATGAAGCCAAAAGGAGAATGAAAGAATATGCCGACAAACGGAGACACGCATCGGAACCACAATTGAACGAAGGAGACCTGGTGGTGGTGAGACAGAGACAACAGCGGAAGTCGGACAGCCCATTCGCCAAAGATCCACTGGTAGTGACCAGAGTGAAGGGCTCAATGGTGACAGCAGTCTCCGACCACCAGAGAATAACAAGGAACAGCTCTCATTTCAAGGAACTCAAGGCGGAAGAAGAAGAACCAGCAGCAACATCACCGAAAGTGGAAGACAGAGAGCAGGAAGCCAGTGGAGAGACAAGACCAAAAAGAATGTGCAAGAAACCACGCAGACTAATTGAAGAAATGTAGAACGAAGCTCTCTCTCTCTCTCTCTCTCTCTCTCTCTCTCGCTATCAGCAAACAATGTCAACACAAAAAGGGTGACAGTGACGAACACAAATGCATCAAGAACTTTGTAGAACTTTTGTTTGTGACCAGAGGGGAGATGTAGTATTGTGACCTCAGGGCGACAACTGACAACAGGGCACTAGGACCCTGTGGGTCATAGGGCAGTGACCAGGTCACTGGACACCACATCCTGTAGAGACAGGAAGTGGACAGTAGACCCCTGGACGACCAAGAGGACAGATGTGCTGCGCCGAGCTCCTGTAATACAAATAAAGGAAATACCTGTAATCACTGGCTGTACTGTGGTTCATGTGCCGATGGTACACCAAGGATACGACATCACTGTATACTATCACTGCCCAGTGCACAAAGGAATATCCAACAATCCAGGTATATATCAAATCTCAAGGGGGGAGAGTAGAGGTAGGAGAGATAGGGACTCGTCCTCCATGAAACTTGTAAAGTAACCAAACAGAAAGAAAGTTAACCTCTTGCTAAGACCGTAAAGAAAAAAAAAACGTCTTCTTTCAAATAACCCTCACCCACCCGGGTTTCCCCTTGGTGGCATGCTTCATCCTAAGGTTCATCCCTGCCCTCTACAGACATGGCTGTGCTTCTACCTACGAATACGTGGGAGTACTTGATATAACAATAAGGGTGTCCCTGTACACCTATACACCTATGTGGTCTTGTTATGAAGATGGAGTGGGTTTTGGAAGTGAATATTAAAAATATAAAAATTGTGGGCCAAAAACAACTTTATTTTCTAACCCTGAATGATACTCTAAAATCTGGGGATAAGCGGGAAATGCTAGTGGCGTGATTACCTACTGTGTCCCTGGTTGGTCAACTAGTTTCAAGCCCTACCCCAAGGCTTTTCGTCAGGACCTCAAAGGAGAAATGATGCTCCCACTCCTGATGTTGCTATTAGCACAGTTAAAGTGATAAACAAAAATAAGGAAGCAAATATATACAGCACCTAATTGGTCCGCTTTAAATCGCACAAATCATGATCAGAGACCTTCACTGGTCCTCATGAGTCCTTCGAGGAGTTGAAGGGACGCCTGTAGCCAAACTAGTCCAGTAACATCGGAGCCTTGAGTGAGCAAGTCAGGTTTGCCAAAAGGGAGTAGCCTTGACAAAGGTTTGACTACAGGCATCCCTTCAACTCCTCGAAGGACTCATGAGGTCCAGTGAAGGTCTCTGATCATGATTTTTGAGATTTAAAACAGTCCAATCAGGTGCTGTATATATTTGTTTCCCTATTTTTTGTTTATCACTTTAACTGTGCTAATAGCAACATCAGGAGTGAGAGCATCATTTCTCCTTTGAAGTTCTGATAAAAAACCTTGGGGTAGTGATTGAAACTAGTTACGCTTTGTTCACCCTAAGTTGGCAGGGGATGCTCAGACGTGAGTCCCTTGTTCACTTTGCCTCTGGAATCAAGATAGCCTGGCTGATGAGGGTTATGAACCAGAAACCGGTCCCAGGATGCTTGTTTCCGGTCCAGGGAAGACATGGCTTGGCAGTTCGGGGTGGACTGCTCCCATGAGGCACAGGGTCAGACTGATTTGCATATGGCCATGTCTGAACTGGGGTGGCAGAGTGAGCTAAAGAATGGTGATGGATTAAACCCAGATCAGTTGACTGGGGGTGAGTGTTTGATTTGCTCAAACGCTTCGTCCATCATCCCCTTTTGTATCACTTTTAAAAAGTGGACATTTCTCTGCTCTTACTGCTCTGTGTGCCTGCAGCCTCTCTCCAATACACATCTGGGCTGGGTGACAGCTACACTTCGTACATTCCCTCTAGACAGCCACAACACAGAAAGGCTGGTGTGATAGGAGATTCATCTGCATACTGATAGCCTTCTTGGACAGGAAGGGGGAGAGGTGACTCACACTTACATCTGAGTAGGCTGTGTCCTGCCCTCATACAAATAGCTGATTTACCCCCTACTGGTAATTTGGAACCAGGGATCGGCTGAAAGGGATCCTTGTGCACTTCAGAGAGTTCCTTAGAAGTCACCCCTTCAGCAAAGGCAGTTTTGTGTTTAAGTAATAGGGCTTTGGCCCTACCAAATCAGTACACTACTGGACCTCGGAAGAACTAATATGGAATAAAGGCTGCTGCACTGTAAGGATTGCCACTTTGCTGTGACTGACTGTTCTGAGGAACTGCTTCTCTGCCCTGCTACCTGCTGATCTCCGACCTGCTGAGGACAAGGGCTGAACCCAAAGTGACTTCAAGGGCTTGCTGGCCTGCCTCCTGTTTTCAGAAGACCCAGGGTCATAAAAGACTTTACTCCTCCCTTGATGTTTCTGCAGGACGCTACATACTGTGAATCTTGCTGAGGGCAGTCCAAAGCTGTCTGATTTGCAGCAAGGGCTCTACAACCATACAGCGCTGTGCTTGTGGACCTGCAATGCTTTACAATGATGTTCAGTGCAGATTGAGATCCTCGTGTCTGTTACTACCAAGATGCCGCCGCACTTAGGGAGGCTCTTTCAGCGTGGTGTCACCTTGTTTCCCTGGTAACAAGAGCCCCCTCAATGCGGACGTATCAGCTCACCCCATGTGGGTAGAACCAAGGCTACGTGCTGCCAGCTCGCCTGTGGCCCATGGAAAATTGTAGCTGTTGTGTGCATTACTGATCCCCCAAAGACCTTCCCATAAGGCCCATCGTTGCACCACCTTCTCGCCTTGGAGCCCCAGTGACACTGCCCCAAACCAAGAGGCTGTCACTCCTGCAGCTCCCGAAATAAGGTACTGTGTGCGTGAGTCAGACCTGCGAGGGCTTCTAAGTTGAACTGCATGCTTACAAGCGGCTGAGATTCACCCAGAATCCCGGTCCCGTGGAACCTGTAGCATGCTGTCCTACAGGCGCCTTTGTTGAAATACTAATTTTGGCCATGATACCGTGAGGAAACAAGTATCAATTTTCCCTACTTTGTTTTGTTTTGTTTCTCGCCAGTTTTAAACATGACCGGATGATCATGAGTGCTCCTTAGCACAGTTGTAAAATGTATATGTCATGAACTACTTATTGGAGTTTTGTCATTTTGGTCTTATTTTAATCAGATAAATATTCCTTATTCCTCTAAACCTGTGTGGAATCTTTTTGCGGTGTTTTCATTGAGTTACAGTATTGTAACATTTGCACAAATACTTTACACATTGCCTCTTAAAGTAAGCGTGACAGCTCTGTGCCAGGCTAGCAGAGGGTGAGCACAGGTTAATTTTGGGTGTGTATCTGACTTAGCCTGACTAGGGTGGTGGTCCATACTTGTACAGGGCGCAAACCTCTGCCAACTAGTGACCCCATTTCTAACAGTAGGCAAGAGAGAGATTGTTCTGTAATTTGACCTTAGAAATTGGTCAAGATTTTGCTTTTTCAGCAATGGTGTGACCAAAGCATGTTTCCAGGATTTGGGAACAATGCCCTTTGAAAGAGATGCAGTCAGAAGTTTAGTGAATTGATCCAAAGATTGATGGACAAGCTTGCCGAGCACCAAGGGAGGACAGGGGTCCAGCAGCGAACGTGATTTGGTGGTAGCAAGTAGTGAAGTGAAGGACGGTGGGTCTATAGGGTGAAACACACTCAAGGCGCTGGACCCTCCAGGTTGTAATAAAAAGGTGCTGCAGTCAAGTGTGTCGGAGATAGAGGCCTTAATGTCCACCACTTTTTTTACAAAAAAGTCAGCTAGCTCATCACACCGAGGTTGTAGGGGAGGAGGGTAATTGGAGCAATGTTGGTGGGATCTGAGAGTGTTTTCACTACCTGAAATGAGTTACAGGGCACTTTTGGGCTAAGGCTATTTTATCTGAATAAAAGGATGCTCGAGTGACAAACAGTTTTTTGATAGTCCTTGGAAGCCAACTTATACATTTGTTTGTTCTCTTTATGATATAATTTGAGCCATACTCTTTCCAAGCATTTAAAAATCCTTTTTGTTTTAACACAGAGAGTCATTATACCGCAGAGCTGGGGCGTGGCTTCTATGGATTGGGGCCAATTTTTTTTTAATGGTTCAACCTTTCAATTACCATCACTTACAGGGTTGAGCCTTGGTTCTGAGGTGTTTTTTTCTTGCCTCAGGAGATGGATCTTTGCCACTGAATTTTGATTCAAAGAGGAATTTCGGCATCAAAAGCAAAATTTTGCATACCATTCCAAGTTTAATCAATGATGAGAGTTTGGATACGTTTTAAAAGCTTTATTCTCATTACAAAATTAGCATGTTTCTTTATGTTCAAATTAGTCAATACATCTTTAGTAAGTTTACAGAAATCTCAAAAAAGTTATGGTTAGAACAAATAGTCAAATAATGCATCAAGCACGTTTCATAAAGGAATAAAACCCTATTCTAAGATCAGGACCAGAATTTCAAAGTTAGTAGACGTCATGAAGAGTTCAGGTTCAAAGGAAAAGAGTGAGCTCCACGGAGCATAAAGCTCAAAGCCAAATTACAGCAGCAGAACTTCTCATCAAGAGAAGTTCATGAAACTCAGCCAACTCAGCCAAGTCTCAGTAATATGAGCAAATAATCAGACAGTTGCAGTAGCAATCTGTAAAAATAAAGCTTCACGATAAAGTAAGGATGAACCGAGGCAGCAGTAGCCACAACCATCAGTCTACGACATGGGAAATTGACAAGAAACTGGGAAACAAATAGAGAAAAAGCATTTAAACTAACTAGGAACATGCACTGATATAAAAGACATGAATACATATTGCAGACATTGTATCAGGCTTCTTCCTCTCTGAACCAATTGGATTGCAGCACTCGTCTGTGAGGAGGTTCAGCTCTTTCTTTCTCATAAAAATGCATGAGGCTTGCAAAGCTCGATCGCAAAATTGCATAGTTAAACTCTGGAAACATAAAACTCAGTTCCCATTGGCATCGAACGCAGGTTGGCCTTCTAAATAATAAATGTTTCATTGCGTACACAATGAGATCTGCTGAAGAAAAAAAACATAAACTCACAAAATACTGTTTAGTAATGAGTTTCGTTAATACAAACAAGAAATACTGTTTTAAATGTGGAACTATTCTATTCAAGCATTAAGTGAAATATGGTGAGAATCAAAAGTTAATAATTACAAATACTATTTTGCATAGTAAAATAATACATTTATTAAAACAGGAACATTCTTCAGTTATGGCAAACATTTCTAGCATTGTCCCATTGTGGTCAAGCTCCTAAATTATGTTTTTGCACATTTAGGCAATATTAGGTTTACTTCTAGTTATAGGAAAGTTGCTTATTAGCATTTTTATGGTCTATACAAAGAGCTATGACTGTCTATTGCAGTTTGCACATTTTAAGTGTGTGTCCTATCGGCTTTGAACTTTACATTAATATTTGCATATTCTAGCCGCCAATCTAAATAATTTGCATTTTAATTAGTGGACTTTATCTGGTGCTTCCTGCTTGAAATAAAGATTAAGACGTAGGATGAGGATCTGAGCCAGGTGTGTGTCTGATTCCACTGAATTACTCAGCATAGGGTGGATAGATTCTAAAATGGAATTGGCTGGTCAGCCCGCAGGCTCCTCAGATTGGTAAACAGAGGGTCCAGCAGATGTCCAGCTTCATGGGTGGGATTGTTATTGGTGAGCTTAATATTCAAGGTCATACAACGCGGCAGAGCAGTGGTTGTAGAGCACAGCGTTTATCACACCCGCATACATGGCAGAGCAGCTGTGGTCAGCAGTTTCGGTGGATGTAGGGTCAAGGGTCCATACTCACCTGCTGAGAGGAATAGCCTTGGTACGAGGTGATTCTCTTCCTCAGTTGCTGGCAGGACCTTCCGAAAGTGGAGTCTGAAGAGCAAACACAAAGGAAGGACTAATTAGTTTGTTTCCTGTGAAAATCCTCTGCAGCAAAGAACCACAAAGAAGGACAAAGAAGGAAAAAATAAATAAGGAAAAAAGACTCAGGACACAGATGGGAGAATCCAGCCCTGCAAATTTTGTAGTGTAATATATTTGAAGTGGTTTTCACGCATTGAATGTCCATGGCAAGCAATCAAATGGTGGCTGTTCATGCAATGTTTTTATTACAAGCAGGCTATTGATGGTTTAAGATTTTCAGTATCCAGAGCAAAAAGCTTTGGTACTTAATGCGTTAGGTAAGGAGGGACAGCATGTTTTGAAGTTTTTGCGAGAGGTCATGGGTGTTGATGAAGAGCCGATGGAAAACACTTACATGGAGGCAAATCGAAGATTAGAAAAATATTGTAGGAAACAAGTAAATATAGTGACGCAGCGTCATCAATTTTATTTGCAATCACAACCAACGCAGGAATCGGTAGGCCTGCGTTTTGCGTTGGTGACAAGATTGAGAGAATTGGCTGTAAAGTGTGACTTCGGAACAATGACTGATCAGATGATGAGACCAACTGATAGTACAGTATAAAAACAAAAGGATGCAAGAGAGGTTGTCGACTGCGAGACATCCAATGTTACAGGAAGCAATAACGATTGCAAAAATAGTGGAGGAATCTGACATTTGCATGAAAAAAATGCAGCAGTTGGACTCTAAATGGAAAGAAGGTGTTAATGTAGTAAATAAGAAGGAAAACTTTACAAAGGGTGATGTTAAAAGTAGACAAGCTGTGGAAGTTAGAGAAAGCAAACAATTTGGAGTTGATGCAGCTCGCTTGTGTGTTGGCAACAGTTGTTGGTCTGGTGAGGGGCATGCGTGTGAGTGTATTTTTTGTTCTCTATCTTCCTGCCGTGTCATTCTCTGTGCCACCCATCTTTTTAGCAGTGCATGTGTTTAAGGCATGGTGACCACTGGGGTCGGAGGTGGCATGCTGTCATTCTGGACAAGGGTCACAGCAGTCAAGATTGCGTCCCAACTAGTTGCGAGAAGGACCTTGCAAATCCCTAGTGTGTTTCCTCTGTGGAGTGCAACATTTTCCGCTTTGGCCCAGGTAAGCATTGATCGTCTCAACATTAGTATGCGCGGGGGATCAAGGGCCTTCCACCTTTTGGTGCTCAATCTTTTCGCTACTGCCATCCTCAGGTCAAGGAACCTGGAGGCGACTCTTTTGTTAAGTTTTCTCTGGTATAGATGTGGAATGTATGTGTGCCATTCGAATGAAAGGGTTTGCTCCATGCATTGTGACAGGATGTCTGCTACCGCTGTCAAGTCGTCAGATAGGTTGGGGAATCCCCACAGCATGTGCAATAGGTTTGCGTCGGTTTGTGCGCATCTGGAACATGCGGCGTCTTGGCGTTTTAAGTATTAGTTAGTTTTTGCTGGCTTGAGATATGCTCTGTGAGGGATATAGAATTGGATTTGGCATAGGAATGCATTCCTGGGGACTTGTGTTAGGATCGCCAGTACTGAGGACCACTCAGAACCCATGAGTTGGAGGTCCATGTCCAACGCTGGCGGAGAGGTGACACGTTGGCCGCAGTGTGGTGCCTGAGTGATGCAGTGAGCACTTTGGTTAGATGACCCCCTTGACCTATAACATGCATATATTGTATGGTGAGGTGTGTCACTGGTTTCGTGGTTAGGTCTTACCATTTAGTGGTGAGCACCTCAAAGTGGGAGCGGTGGAGCAGAAACTGACTGTGGGCAGTACATCCTCCTCCACCAGCATTGTGTATGGGATTAGCGTGCCCATGCAAGGCCGTTGTGTACAGCTCATGTAGGTGCTCCTGTGTGGTTTCTGGTAATTGCACTGATTCTAAGAATGTGGTGAGTTGCCTCTCTTTTCGGGTCCCCAAGAACCGGTACAATGTGGTATAATTGCGTATCATTGCGATGTGTATTTCATGTTGTGTATACACAGTCAAATCTGCTTCAGTTCTCAGGGCAGCTGTAGGATGGTGTGCTTGTTCCTGGTGCAGTAGCCATGCTAGTGTTTTACCCACATGGTCTGCCGTGGCTATAGTGCGCTACGTAGTTGTGGCACCAGAGCTGTTCTAGAAGGTCTGTGTGTTCTGACTGTAGTGTGTCAAGTTTTCTCGTATTCCTGCTTCCCTCTGACTGCTTTATCTCTTGGCCCGTTAGCTACCTTTCTACTTTGCTGAGCTCCACATTTGGTTGTTTACATATGTTCCAGGTGGCTCCCAGGCAGTGCCCTCTTAGAGGTGCTTTGAAGGCATCCCACTCGAGGATGGGTCTTCAGTGGAATGGACATTGATCTCGAAGTGCTCGAGTATTGCCGTCCCTAGGGAGGAGCGGAACACCTGGTCTTCTAGCGCCACTGGTTGCAGGCTCCACATGGGGTTCAGGGGGTATCCTGTGTCCTACGCAAGCTGTAGGAACTGGGGTTTATGATCTGAATGTGTTTGCCCCAGGTATTCGGTGTGTTTGATGAGTGGGAGGAGGGCGAGCGACCCAACAATGCCATTGAATTTGACATGAAGATCATGGACAGGGTAAAAGAATGAGTACATTTGTGTAGTGGGGTTAAGAGTTCGCCAGAGGTCTATCAGCACCCAGTATTCTGACAAGGTTTGCACATTGGAGGTCGCTGTGGTGTGTGTTAGGAGTAGATATGACCTGTCTAATTCTACGTCTAGGACTGCATTAAAGTCCCATCCTACAAGCCAGGGAAGCCCGCTCCATCCAGTGAGCACTCCTGTAAGTTTTCAAAGGAATGAGGCTTGGTCCGCGTTTGGGGCGCACACAGAGCCCATTAGCAGTGCTTGTCCATTTAGTTTGCCTTTCACAAACACATATCTCCCTTCCGGGTCTGTGACCACTTCTTCTACTGTGTGCAGGATGCCTCCCTTTACCCTTATCCATATCAGTGCTCCCTTGCCTGGGAGGAGTAATTTGTACTATATACTTGTCTCCTCCAAAGTTTATGGTGGCGGTCCACTACAGTTTGGGAGAGGTGTGTTTCATGTAAAAAAACTTTGTGTGCATGTCTGCGCTGGAGATATGCACATACTGAGTACCTGCGGGCAGGTGTATGCATGCCCCTCACGTTCCATCTTATAGTGTTAGTCTGTGCCACGATTGCGCTTTTGTTATTCCCTGTGCAGGGGGGTTGAGATTGTTATCGAGGGCCGGGATGCCAGTCGGAGCTTCTGGGGTTAACTTTAAAGGGGTTAAGGATGCAACTAAGTTGCGTGTAATATTATGAGAGCAAGCTCATAGTCGATGCTTATCCAAAATATAAGGCCAAACAGTGGCAACAATCATGTTTGATATGTCTAACTTTGGGTGTGTGTGCTGGGCAACCGTGTGTGTTGGAGTACACCCTAGTGTTTACTCGGGGTGATTGGTGAATCCTTTCCTGTCACTTTTTCATGTGCATGAGGCTCAGTCGCAAACGCGTCTGGTGTGGCGGGGAAGGTGCTTTGCAATGAGGGTGTACTACCCATTCTTTGTCAGTTGGGAGTGTTGTGTGCCGGGGCACGTATCTATTGGATTAAGGTACATAGGTAAAATCATGCGTTGGATGCTTAGACAGTAAGAGGATACGTTTAATAAAACAATTGTCCATTGTTCATATTATGTCGTCAGATGTCTGCAGCATTATGCCCGGCAGCCGAAGGGAGTCACGGTTTTCGGGTTTCACTTTGGCGATGATCCAATCAAGCTTTGGGAGAGGGCTGAGCTTGTCTCAGGTTTGGAGGTCAGAGAGTTGGCTCGGATGGTTGCAGCTAAATGTAGAGCCTCCTGTTGTTCCATCATCCTCTGCAATCATGTCATGGATTGCTAACTGTGGTCGTGCCTGCCTGGGTCTTTTTCCCCTTCCTCAGCGGTGATTTCTCCTGCCCCGACGGGGTAATTGCGTGCCTGCCAGTAGTTTGGGTCCTGTTTATAGTCCCGATTCCTCCATCCAGTCTCAGTCTTTGGAGGGTGTTTCAAAGAATCTTGTTTGTCAATTAGCAGCGACTCGCAGTCTGGCTGGGAGGGAGTATAGGATATCCAGTGTCCGTAGTTGGCCCTTTACTTCTGTAAATGAACCTTGTCTCCTCTGTATCTGTATGGTCTAATCAGGGAACAGTATTACATGTTAGTTATGCACTTTTATTTTAGTGAGCTTGTGGTTTCTCTTAGTAAGGTGTCTCTGTCCCTGTAGGTGAGCAATTTGAAAAGTAGTGGCTGCGGTCTGGCATAATGGGGCCGTCGTCGGGCTGGTACCCTGTAAGCCCGCTCCACCACTAACTGGGGTGAGAGCTCATCCTCCAGGAGAAGCTCTCATAGCCAACGTTCAACATATGCGACCGGGTCTTGTCCCTCTTCTCCATCCGAGAGGCCCACCACGGGTACATTGTTGCTCGGCGAACGGCCTTCCGCGTCTTCCAGCCGGTCTTCTGGGGATGTCCACTCTGTCCATGATGTCTTGCAATGCCGCTGCATGGGTTGCGGGTAGTTGGCTTTAATTCTAACAGGGCCTGCTCTTTGGTCTGGACTTTTGCAGATAGTTTTCGGTGGTCTGATGAAACTTGCCGATTTTAGATTCCAGTGAGTTCCGGGTTTGATCCAGGGTAGCATCTATCTTTTGAACCGCTCTCCGGACCGACTCGAGGTTTGTTGAAAGCACCAGGTTTTGAGCCTCTCCTGTGCATTCTTCCTCCATGCATTGTGCCCTTTGCTTTTCAGGGTGTGCGGCTGGTTGTTGTGAGTTGGTTTGTAAGTGACCCATAGCTAGCTCCTGCGCAGAGGACATGCAGGTGCTCAGTTGGGCTTTTGTCCACAGGCTTTTGGTTGTATCAAGGTGATCGCCGACAGTGCGTGGTGAGAGGGACTCACAGTCTCACTGGCGTCCTTTTGTTATTGTCAGTTAGTCGGTATTCTTTTATGGCTAGTGTGTGCTGATTCTTCCTTACCTTATTCTCCTCCAATTCCATCACTCCCAAGTGCCAATTATCGCTTCCAGGAAAGAGTGAGACAGCTCCTCCTCCAGATACTGCAGGAGCTCTGCACATTATATGTCCCAATGCGTGCTCTGCTCTCAGCAGATCTGCATCTGGCATGCACTCCTAGGGTGCGTAGGAGCATAGCGGGGGCGTTCATTTAGGTCCCTGGCCCCGGCCCCGGCCCTATGGAACTCTATTCCATTCACGGCACGCAGCACACAAGATCATTGTGCATTCTGAAAACAGATCAAAATCTGGCTGTTTTCATCCATCTAGCACCTGATCGGTGGCTCACTATGCTTTTGTCCCCTAGGCCTTTAGAAACAGTTAATACCCTGCTGGCTTTTCAACTGGTTAGCGACACCTCACTCCGGTTATCTGTCTGCGAGCGCTGGGACGCCCCGTTGCTGGGGCAGCCATGCGCTATACAAGTTTGCTTAACATAACATAACATAACATAACATAACATAATGGTGTGTGCTTCGAGTGCTGCGCTTCTGCTGGGTCTCGTCTCGCATTGTCAGGCAGGGAAACAGTGTACAAGGGTTTGGTGCCAGTGCCTTATCCGTAGCGTCTCAGGTGCCCCTTGTGTGGACACTGTGTCACCTGCAATCTCTCGCCTGGTGTCCGGGCTAAGTTCAGGTCCCTTTGGGGTTGTCAGCAATGTCAGGGTATGATTGTCTATGGCGGGCGTGCACCAGGTAGGGCCTTGGGGTGTCAGGCCCAGGCTTATGGTAGCATCTCACAATGCGCCTTTAGCTTGTGTTTCTGCAGGGCCGTTACCTGCAATTCTTGGTGTCTCTGCCTTTGTCTCCCCCAGCGGGAGCACCAGGCACGTTCATTTGCTGCCTGTCATCTGTAGTGTGGCCTCAGAGCTTCTGCCTCTCTTCGCAGGGTCGGGTCTATGTAGGTCGACGCTGTTTTTACTCACGGGCGTCTAGTTGCTAACTTCAGAGTGCCGGTGTTCCCTGGGTGGTCTCTGGGCAGGGCACTTGCGTTCCAGTGGCAAGCCCAGGCTGGCACGGGCCCAGCGTATGCCTCAGCATGCTCAGCTTCACCGTCTTTGGATTGCCGCTGCTGTGCGGGCCTTCTCCTGCGGGTTTACGCAGCTGCGGCGGGCCGGCTCCCTATTCTATTCCGCTCTACAGTGGGTGCGGGCGTTTTGTATCTCCTTCGGTCACTGCTTCTTTAAGCCTCGAGGAGCGCCCTTCACTGCTGCACCATCCCACCCCCCGACGACCCCCCGCCGTCTGTCGGTCTTGCGTCTCACTTTCAGGCCTTAGCACGCTTGGTTTCACCGCCCTTGTTTCCCTGTCTGTTGCGCTGGCCTACTCCTGCGGGCCCCTGTGGCCACGGCAGGCCGGTTCCCAGTTCTGCTCTGCTCTGTGATGGGTGTGGGTGTTTGTTTCTTCCTCACTCTCTGTTCCCTTAGGAGGTGAGGAGCCCCCTGCACTGCTGCACCAGCCAGCCCAGCCGATCCTCCACCGTCTGCTGGTCTCGCTCCTCAGCTTCGGGTTTCATGGTGGCGTCACTGTCTGTGCTGCTTCACCACGTCACAATGAGGGCCTCCTCCCGCGTTGCATCCACGGGCTCAAGCTTTGCTCGCCTCAGTCGGGCCTCAAAGCCGCTTCCGACACTTCTGACTTCTTGTGTGCGCTGCTTCACAGTGTCGCACTAGGGCGCCGCAGGTGCTTCCCCAATCAAGGCCCTCTCTCAGCTCCGCGCTGTGCTGCGGTCCTTAGGTTGGACTGCCTGCGTGCTGGTGCTGCAGCGACTTTCACTGTCGGCGCTATTTTTCCACCAACTGTTGTGGTCACCGGCACATCAGGGGGTAGGTTCCGCCCTGCTTCCGTTGAGCGGATGGGGTTACACGCCGTGTTTTCAGGATAAACGGGGCAATATAGTCCGAGCTCTAAAGACTCGCGTCCTCCATCTTGGCTGGCTAGCCACACCCCCTACCTTTCCTTTGTTGTTGCTGTGGCGCCAGGATTCCATGGTGCCCGAAGTAGCAGTTGGGCATGGGCAGGCGAGGGGAGCCTCATGCTTGTGGTTGGGGACAATAAAGACTTAGAAAGAGTTATTTGGAGTCCAACGTTATCACTATAGTAAGCAAGTGTTTTGGTGTTTGAAAAATCCTCTGGTTAAAAAATTGCACTTTGAGCATCCTTGTTACAGACCTGCCAACTTGCAACATTTTTTGCTCTGTGAGACAATGTATGGCCTTTGTAAGGGCGGCACCTGGAGCTGTGGGTAGCATTTATAGACTGCCACAACTCGATGTAACTTGGAGGAACATTGGAGGGGGTATTGCTCCGAGATGGGGTGGTGATTTAAGCTTTCACAGCTGCAGTAGCTATGCATCATGGAGGAACATTGGAGGGGCAGCACCCGTAGATGGGTGGCTACTTCTACTAGGGCCTAAACACAGAGAGGGCTTATGAAGCTGCCTCCCGTGCATGTCCAGGATGGTTGCACAATTTTCAAACTCCACACATGATTTGGAAACACACTTTTTCAAGGGGTTACCAACACACCTAACACTGATTCTGTGATTTTGCCTCTTCATAGTGTGAACCGGTCAAGTGAGCTGATATTGTGTGGTACACGAGGGCAGCATGTGAGTTGCCACATGCATTGTAATGCCAAAGGCTGTGTATGGTGGGGAATTGGCTGATATCCGGGAGTCTCAAAAACAGGAGGCAAGCCAACAGGCTCTTGGAGATCACTCGGGGTTCAAGCAGAGTACGGTTCTTCCTCAGCAGGGGCAGAGGGTAGCAGGCAGCAGGACAGCATAGCATAAAATCAGTTCTTCCAGAGCAGAAATCCAGCATAGTGACAATCCTTGTAGCAGCACATCAGTCCTTCTTCCTGACAGAGTTTTTTTACAGGTCCAGAAGTGTATGATTTGGTGGTGTCAGAGACCCGGTACTTAGACCCAGTTGTGTCTTTGAAGCCCCTTCAGGGCTAGGAGGAAAGCACAGAGGTCCTTTCCTCCTAGCCCTGGCTCCAGAGTCATTACACCGGGGTAATCAACCCTTTGGGTGGGGGTACACTGCCTATTCAGGTTTAAGTGTCAGCTCCTCCCTCCCATCCTGCCCAGGATGAGCCATCAGAATGCATATGGGCACTCAGACACACCTAACCTTCGTTTGTATGTCGCTTTCTAGAGGGAACGCACAAAGTCAAGCTGTCACCCGTTCCAGATGTATATTGGAGACAGGCTGCTGGCACACAGATCTTTAGAAGCAAAGAAATACCAACTTTATAGAAGTGGTATTTGTATAACAGCAATGCTAAAATCCAACTTTATCAGTAAAGAGGATTCATACTACCATTCCAATAATATATAAAACATGACAGGACTGCTATTTCTCTTAATCAGGAATTTCAGCTTAAACGTTTAATAAGGAATTCCAAATGTTAACCTGTGAGAGGAGTAGGCCTCACAGTAGTGAACATCGAATTGGGGTGTTTTTCACTCCCAAGACAAGCAAAACGTACCAGTACAGGTCCTACCTTTTAGCTACACATCTCCCTGCCCTAAGGGCTTCCTAGGGCCTATGTTAGGGGTGACATGTGTAATAAAAGGAGAGTTTAAGGCTTGCCAAGGGATTTAAATGGCAAGTTGACATGGCAGTACAATTGCACACACGGGCAACACAGTGACAGGCCAGAGACCGGTTTAAAGGGCTACTTTTGTGCATGGCACAATCAGTGCTGAAGGCCCATTAGTAGAATTTAATTTACAGGCCCTGACCACAGGTAATGCACTCTACTTGGGTCTTAACGATAAATTAAATATCCCAATTGTGGATAAACCTATGTTACCATGTTTAGGGGAGAAGCACATGCACTTTAGAGGTGGTTAGCTTTGTAAAGTGCTCAGAGTTTTAAGACCAAGGCAACAAATCCCCAAAAAGAGGAGGTAAGCAGGCAAAATGTTTGGGGGAAGACCACCCTAAGGCTGGCAGGTCAACAACACACTTCCTAAGGTCTGAGTGGGCTGAGCCCACACCTTGGTGCACCATATTTACATGACTTACAGAGCAGCTCACTCAGACATTTCGCTTTGCACCACATACATTACCAGGGCATTTTGCACAAGAATTTTTTTGAACAGGATAAAGACAATTTAACATGCTAATAATAAAATGGACTTGTGTTATCTATTTTCAACCAAAATGGGGGATTTGAAGGGCCTTGGGGTGCAAGGGGATCGTGTAAAAACTGTTCTGGGAAAAAAGTATGTAAAAATGTCTTTACTTACTGTCATTGCTTATATAGAAAATAAGAAACACTTTTTCATCTGAGTATATTGTTGCTCAATAGATATCGCAGAGTACAGACATAGTGACATTAAAATATGCTGCACAGCAGTCAGTTGACACAAAGGAAGACTGTTAACCCTGGTTCATCATCTGTGCCGTTGCATACAAAAAAGTCACTGCAGAAATTATTAGCCCCATCCTATTCCCATCCCATACACAGTATGGAGTGGTTGTCTCCAACCAACCTAACCATCACAAGCATGGTCAGAGTGCCACCAGTTTTTAAATGTTGCTGTACAGTGTTTGAAATGCGGAACAAAGGCTCTAGTTGTATATGTTTAAGCATAGTTGAATGGTAGTGAGAGAAGTACTATGCCTTATTCAATCACCCTAAACTTTGCAAGCAGTATGTTACCTTTACCATGCCACCTTTACCATTTTGTTATTTTCCCAACTGTACAAGAACTATGCATGTCAAAGGTTACAGAGACATAATAGTTAGCTCAGCTAACTATAACGTATGACCCAGCAATGCACTGCTTATGACCTCACATATTACATACCTGATGACATCTCAAATGATGTCACTGATGACATCATTCAGTGATTGTAAGTATTTCGTAAACATTCCTGAGACTTAAAGATATATACTAAGCTACTGCATACGTTAAATTACTATTCTTTCTGTACTACTTCTAAGTGATGCTAGTTCTAACATATCTGATGTGAGTGGTTGTGTGACTGTATCTGTGTGTGAGTGGGTGTGTGATTAGCTTTATGGCTGTGTGAATACGTGCTTGAGTGGCTGTATTGGTAAATAAGTGGCTGTATGAGCAGCTATGTGGTTGAGTGAGTGTCTGTGTGAGTTGCTGTATTGGTAAGTGAGTAGGTGTGTGAGTGGCTGTATGGGTGTGTGAGTGGTTGTGTGGCTATATGAGTGGGTGTGTGAGTGGTTGTATGGGTGGCTGTATGGGTGTGTGAGTAGGTGCGTGAGTGGTTTTGTGGGTGTAATGATTATGAGTGGGCATGTGAGTCGTTGTATGGGTTTGTAAGTGGGTGTGGCTGTCTGACTGGGCATATGAGTGCGGATAGATGTGTAAGTGGGGGTGTGAGTGGTTTTGGGTATGTGAGTGGGTATGTGAGTGGTGGTATGGGTGTGTGAGTAGGTGTGTGAGTAGGTGTAAAGGTGCATGTGGGTGTGAGTGGGTGTGTTAGCGGTTGTGTGGGTAAGTAGTTGTATGTGTGAGTGACTGGGTGTGTGAGTGTGTGGATGAGTCAGTGGCTATATGGGTGTGTGACTGAGTAAGTCAATGGCTGTATGGATTAGTGAGTGCATGTCTGAGTAACTGCATGTGTGAGTGGCTATATGGATGTATGACTGGGTGTGTAGTGGCTGTATGACTTGGTGTACAAGTGGCTGTATAGGTGAGTGAGTGCGTGTGTGAGTGGCTATACAGATGAGTGAGTGGGTATGTGAATAGTTGCATGGGTCTGTGAATGGGTATGTGACAGCTATTGTGGGCATATGAGTGGGTATATAAGGGGTGTATGGGAGTGTGAGTGGGTGTGTGAGTAGGTTTGTGGATATCATCAGTCATCACTCCCCTTCGGTCTTTCCTCTGCCCCTTGGTGTTTCACCAAGATTATGAGAACTATTGTCTCTCTTTTGAGAGAAAGGGGTATTCACTTAAATATTTATCTGGACGACATCCTCATCATGTCCCAACTCCATTCACAACTCCTAAAGGACCTCAATACTGCCATGGATCTTATAGAAAGTCACGGTTTCATTATAAACTGGGAAGAATATATCCTTACCCCCTCCAAACTCTTGGAGTTCCTTGGCTTCATGGTAGATACCTCGAGATGCCTTCTCTTAAAATTCAGAAAGAGATCAGGTCTGTTATAAAACATGACTCTCTAACCCTGCGGGAGTTAGCCAGACTTCTGGGCCTCCTTTCTTCTTCCATTCAAGCTATCTTTCCGGGACCTCTGAATTACCGAGCTCTTCAGAGAATAAAAGGGAAAGCTCTCAGGTCTGGTCTGTGGTACGGAGATCTCGTAACCTTAGATCAGGAAGCCAGGTCGGAGCTCTCTTGGTGGCTGGAGAATTTGGATGCCTGGAATGGCAAAGCAATCTTCGGCTCAACCCCGGAATTTTTCCTGGAATTAGACGCGAGCCTTCACGGTAGGGGTGCTCGCTTTCTCAACCAAAACACAGGTGGTGTATGGTCTCTTGCGGAGTCCTCCCTTCATATAAACTTCTTAGAACTTACGGCAGCCTTATACACCCTAATCTCCTCAGTCTCCTATATCAACCGCCTTGGTGGGACCAGATCAACAGACCTCTCCGACTTAGCCAAGAAGCTCTGAATGTTTTGCTTAGAAGACAAGATTTCCCTGAAGGCAGAATACCTCCCGGGAAAGTCGAATATTTCCGCAGATTGGAACTCGAGATTCCTCCCAGACTTCAGTGATTAGAAACTCAATGTGAACGTTTTCAATGCTCTGAATCGCTTTTGGGGTCCTCTGGATGTGGACTTATTTGCGAGCAGATTGACTTTCCAGTTACCAAAATACTTCAGCTGGATGCCGGACCCGGGCGCTCTTGCGGTGAACGCCTTTCTCCAGTGCTGGTCTCACCTTCAGGGTTAGGTGTTCCCTCCCTTTGCCATGATTCAAAGAGTTCTGCAGAAGGTGAGACAAGACCAGTGCTCCTTGGTCCTAATAACTCCATTTTAGCCTTCTCAGGCATGGTTCCCGACCACCCTGGAATTGTCTTGCGATATTCCCTTCCTAATTTCAGTAGCCAAGGGCCTGGTTAAAAACGCAGACATAGAATATCACCATCTAATTCTTTCAGGGAATTTGAACCTTCTTGCTTGGAAAGTGTCAGGCAATCCAACAAATTGTCTGGCCTTTAGTCATCAGCTCTCACTCTCCTCAGAGAATCCTGGGCACCAGGAACACACTATAGGTACAATAACATTTGGAGAAAATGGTTTTGTTGGTGCACGGAGAGGAACTTGGATCCCGTGGAGGCTCCTATCGTCAATATAGTTAATTTTCTTGTTGAACAATTTGACAAAGGCCTTTCCTATAGATCTATTAATTGTTATAGATCAGCAATCTCTGCTGGGCACTCCATTGTCAATGGCAAGACAGTAGGTAATAAAGTTATCATTTGTAGAGTTCTGAAAAGTTTTAGACTGAAACGACCTCCTAGACCTAAATACCAATCCTTGTGGGATGTCAAAGCTATTTTAGACCTTTTTTCATCTTGGCCTGATAACGCTGATAACGCTTCACTTAATAGAAAATGTCTTTCCATTAAACTTACAACTCTCTTATGTTTAATCTCTTGTCGTAGAGTTTCTGATGTCAAATGTCTTGATATTTCTAATAGATCATATGATATGTATGGCGTTAAGTTTGAAATCCTTAGAAGAACCAAAATTATGTCAGACTCTAATTTTTAACCTTGTGTTGATCATCTGTGCAAAAGACTCTTTGTTGTAGACTGTATGAAAGAGTATGACTGTAGAATGAAAGATCTTCGCCCTCAGAATGCTAATCAACTACTTATTTCGTTTGTTAAACCCTTTAAACCAGTTTCTTCTTCCTCCATAGCCAGATGGGTCAAGTCGGCAATGAGCCTTGCTGGTATTGACCTATCTAAATTCCAAGCCCACTCTCTCAGAGGTGCTATGGCCTGTAAATCTTTCTGGTCTGGTGGTAAGTTGGATGATATCCTGAAAGCGGCTGATTGGTCCAATGCATCCACTTTTGCTCATCACTATTGTAATCCTAACGAGCATATGTCTGATGTTGTTGTTCACGGCTACCAATATGCATAATGTAGCCTCCGGTCTTGTAATTAAATTGTGATTATGGGCATGACCAGAGAATTTGGATTTCATTAAAGACACGGAGGCTAACATTATCCCACCCGTCCCTCCCTTGGACAGAGTATTTATTGCCATGTTTATTATTGTATGCTTTTGATTATACTGCCTTTACCGCTCAAGTTTATGATCTATTTAACATTTTCCTCCTTCTTTCCAGATAACTCTGCCTAATGGATTATTCTCATCATCTTTGATTCCTCCTCACTTCGTTTCCTCCCTTCGGACTCCTGTTTTCGTCACTCTCAAGATCAAGTTGGATCTCACTCTTTCGGAACTTTTGTAGCTTCTACTCATTTAAAAGAGGCAGTCTATTTGTCCCTCATGCCTTTTATACCATCTGTTCACTACATTCTAGAGCTGTTTTCTTTATGATGTAGTGCGGCTGCTTGTGCCGCTATGCCGCAAAACCCCTCTAACATGGAGGGAGCACCTAACCGCTGTAACAACTTGGCAGAATATTTCCATCAAAAATTCAATTGATATGTCTGCCTTTCCCGTCCTCACAGACTGAGTCTACAGCTCTCAGTACCAGGAGTTTGCACCCCAAACTACAGTGCTCTCTAGGTAATGTTCCTCTGTTAGACGCCGACTCCCTGGATTCATATATCTCTAGGGTACCCTCGGGCTCCACCTCTGATCCCACTCCCCCTCAGCATCTCTCGCTAGTCATTAATGCCATTCGTCCGGTAATTTTGGACATTTTAAACTCCTCCATCACATCCGGCATGGTACCCCTGGCCTGGAAGTGTGCTCAGGCTAGAGCCCTTCTGAAAAAACCCAATTTAGATCACTCCAATATGGCTAATTATCGAACTATCTCTCTCCTTCCCTGGCTAAGCAAGCTGATTGAGAGACACATAAATACCACGCTTGTGCAGTACTTGGAATCCAACAACCTGCTCCATGTCTCTCAAACAGGATTTCGCCCTGAGCTCGGGACAGAGACGGCCCTTCTACCAGTAACAGAGGAGGCAAGGAGACTTCTGAACCAGGGCGGCTCAGCAGCAATCATTCTTTTAGATCTCAGTGCCGCCTTCGACACTGTTGATCATAACATCCTGCTTGAGCGACAAAAAAATCTTAGAGTGACAGATATGGCACTTACCTGGTTCCAGTCCTTTCTAAGTGACAGGTTCTATCAAGTCTTCGATGGAACTGCCACATCAAACAGGTGGCCTCTTAGCTGTGGGGTTCCTCAGGGTTCTTCTTTGAGCCCCACACTTTTAAACACCTATATGGCTCCCTTGGCAGAGATAGTCCACCCATTCGGTATAAAGATCATCACCTACGCAGATTACACTCAGCTGGTTGTGGCATTAAACCACCCCGAGGGGTCATCTTGCACTCTAGGTTCCTGCCTAGAGGCGGTAGCTGAATGGATGGAACTTTCTCACCTTAAGCTAAATGGGGACAAGACCGAATTGATGCTTTTGGGCAAACCTTCATCACCTTCTTCGGCTTTCATATGGCCGACTTGTCTCGGCCCTACTCCAGTTCCAAAGCAGCAGCTCTAGAGCTTGGGCATGTGGCTCGACAGCTCCCTCTGTTTCAATCACCAAGCCATTAAGCTCTCTGCTACTTATTTTGGTCTGATGATAATGCTACGAAAGATCCTTCCCCTGCTCCCTTTCCAGGCGAGAAGGATTATGGTGGAAGCCCTCAAACTGTCCCGCCTGGACTATGGGAATGCACTGTATTTGGGCACCCCCCAGTCCACAATTCAGAAACTACAAGTGATCCAGAATTGTGCGGCCCGTCAACTTCTTCATATTCCTCGGAGACAATCAGCAAAACCGGCATTGAGGAATCTTCACTGGCTCCCAATCCGGGCGAGGATACAGTTCAAGGCCATGTGCCTGGCTCACAGAGCCATTTGGAAATCTGGTCCAGCCATCATCCAGTCCCTGGTCACCTCATACCAACCCCCTAGGTATCTTCGATCTAACACCGCTTTTTTTGCCACCCCAAGGAAAGTACGAAGATCTAGATGGGGTGGACGCTCCTTCTCCCTGAATGCTTCAAACCTTTGGAACTCTCTCGCCCCACTCTTCGGGGGGAACTAAACTTACTGGCCTTCCGTAAGCTTCTCAAAACCCATCTTTTCAATACTACTCTTTAACATGGCCTGCTTATCTGCTTGCCCGGTCCATAAGAGCTAGCAGGCCTCAGGGTAGCTATGCGCTATAGAAATTTAATTTCATTCATTCATTCATTCATTAGTGATGTCACTGACTATATCATGAGTGATGTAATATGTGAGGTCATACACAATGTAAGGTAGAGGTGTGGCCCAGAGGCCAGAGCGGCAGACTCTGGAGTGCTGGGTTTACGATTCCATTCCCAACGCCAGCGGCAGCTCAGCTCCACATCATGTGAGTCCGGGTAGTAGCTCATTAAGGGCCAGATGTAGGTAGCCAAATACCGGTCGGTAACGGCCGAATTCGGCCGTTACCGACCGGTATTTGGCTACCGAGATGTAGGGGGACTGTAACGGGGCAAATTGGTAATTTTACCGATTCGGTAAATATACCGGTCGGTAAATTTACCGACCGGTATATTTACCGAATCGGTAAAATTGATATGTAGGTGGGACTCTTCTGAGTCCCACAAGGCCTACAAAATCGGTATTTTACCATCAAATTGTATTTGATGTTAAAATACCGATTCAGGTGTGCATGCACATGTGTGCATGCACACCTGTGCCATATGACAGGCAGACCTGCCCTTAGGGCAGGTATGCCTGCCATATGGCCCCCAAACCTTTTTTGGGGGTGCTAGAGGGTGTCAAAGTGACACCCCCTGCACCCTTGTCAAAATCGGTATTTACCGATCGGTAAATACCGACCGGTAATGCCCCATTCATTCCTATGGGCTTCAAAGCCCATAGGAATGAATGGAGCATTACCGGTCGGTATTTACCGATTCGGTAAATACAGATATTTACCGAATCGGTAAAATACACATCTGGATGGACCTACATGTCCACCCTTCATATTTACCGATTCTTAATTACCGAATCGGTAAAATTCGGTAATTAAGAATCGGTAAATATTTTTTACCTACATCTGGGCCTTAATCCCCTGATGGCCCAAGCTCCTTGAAACCTTAAGGTGTGATATTTTCATGCTTTACAAATGTGTATTATTATTATTATTGCAGGCGTAAGTTATCATTAGCTCAGGTAACTATAACTACTGAATTTCACTGGTTTTGTATGAGTGAAATCTGAGCATAACTGATGTGGATGTATGAGTGTCTGTATGGACCTGTGAGTCAGTGTGTGAGTGCCTGTGTGGGTCTGACTGGGTCTGTGAGTGGCATTGTGCATCTGTGAGTGGGTGTGTGAGTGGCTGTGTGGGTCTGTGAGTTGGTGTGTGAATGCCTGGGTGTGTCTGTGAGTGAGTGAGGGAGTGGTGTTATGGGTCTGTGAGTGGGTGTGTGAGTGCCTGTGTGAGCCTGTGAGAGGGTGTGTGAGCGTCTGTGTGGGTTTGTGGCACTATGGATTTGTGAGTGAGTGTCGGAGTGGTTGTATGGGTCTTTGAGTGGGTAGGTGAGTTGTACTATAGGTCTGTTATTAGGCGTGTGAGTCCCTGTGTGAGTCTATGACTGGGTTAGTGAGTGGCTCTGAGGGTCTGTGAGTGGTTGTGTGAGTGGCTGTGTGGGTGTATGAGTGGGTATTTGAGTGCCTGTGTTTGTGTTTGCGTTTGTGAGTGGCACTATGGGTTTTGGGTATTTGCATACTTAGGGTATTTAAAAAGGGGAACCATGGACTCTGCTCTCATCAGAAGATGGGAAGAAAGAAACCCCTCATCACAGTCACTACAGGTCAGGTTGCGCTTTATTAAATCATCAATGGATTCAAGTATGTTAAGGATTTCAGATTGCTTTTCAACATGGAATACGAGAGGAAACACATTTGATTTGCCTTCACCAAGCCCAAGAAGTAATGAACATTTGAACTTTTAATGAAGTGGAGCTGCAACTGGGGCATCTGATATGTTTATATTTGTAAGTGATTTCCTTTGAGGTTTAATTTCTGTGAAATGCGCACTAAGGCCAGACTGGAACCTCATTTTTTCCCAGAAGAGTCCCCAGTTTTACTGAAATCGTTTACCCAATTGGAGTACTATCATCTGGTTATTTGGAAAGTGCAGCCTCGTTGGGTAAATATCTTGTGCATATTCTTCACTACAGCTGCATTAAGGATCATGAGGTAATGTTTCCAATGACCTTGTGTGCCCATAATTTTGACAATGCAATTGTTCCTCAAGCGTCTTCATCCATAAATCAGTGATAACATGAATCCTTATCAAGAGAAGGCGACGAGACTACAAAGCTGTGAATTCCCACCAAAAAGGGGTTCTTCCATTCAACTAAATGAAGTAAGTGCTTCTTTGTTTGATGGAGATGTCCTCATATTCATCTCCATCAAGTTGACGTCACTAAATCAGCTGAAAATGCGCTCGGAGGCCTTTTGTTAAGCTGTCCATCAACATGGGAAAATGAGGGAAAACCTTTTCATACTTCTCAGTAAAATGAGGAGGGGGGCCTTCCTCTCAAGACAAATTTGGCCCGCGGACCCCATCCTGGCCCGGCAACAATTGGATGGGAGAAGGGGTACAGCTCCCCTTCAGCAGCGTTAGAGCAGCAAGTAGCAGGGCAACAAGCAGAGAAGCAGGCCTTCCAGATCAGCAGACAAGTTGAGTCATTTAAATAGCGCAGCAGTTCTTCTGGCAGAGCTTCAGTGTCCAATAGTGTCTGATTTTAGTAGGTCAGAGACCTAGTATATATACCCCAAAGTGCCTTTGATGTGGAGGTGGCTTTAAAGCAGCTCTCTGAAGTGCACAAGTATCCATTTCTACCCAGTCCTGTCTGCCAGACGATCTGTGGGGTAATCAGTCCTTTGTGTGGGGACAAGACACCACCTATTCAAGTGAAGTGTTAACCCTTCCCTTCCATCCTGCCTGGGCAAGGACATCAAAATGCAGATGTCAGTAGATGGGTAGTCAGACACAACCATCCTTCCTGTGATTTGGCTGTCAAGAGAGAATGCACAAAGTGCAGCTGTCACTCACACACAGACATTTCTTAAAGACAGGCTGTTAGGCACACAGAGCAGTAAGTGCAGAGAAAGGTCCACTTTCTAAAAGTGGCATTTCTAAAATAGTAATGTTAAATCCAACTTCACCAGTAAGGAGGAGTTATCATTCAATCAATCATATCATTTGTAAAGCGCACTACTCACCCGTGAGAGTCTCAAGGCGCTGGGGTGGGGAATACTGCTACTGCTCGAAAAGCCAGATCTTGAGAAGTTTTCTGAGGGTCAGCAGGTCTTGCATCTGCCGTAGGTGGATGGGCCGGGTGCTCCAAGTCTTGGCGGCGAGGTGGGAGAACGATCTGCCGCCAGAGGTCACTCTTCGGAAGCGAGGAACTGTGGTGAGGGCGAGGTCTGCAGAGCGGAGCTGGTGGATGGGGGTGTAGAAGCTGAGTCGTCTGTTGAGGTACGTTGGCCCAGTGTTGTGGAGTTCCTTGTGTGTGTAGGTGAGGAGCTTGAAGGTTAACCTCTTGTTGACCAGGAGGTAGTGCAAGTATCTCAGGTGGGGTGTGATGTGGCTGCGGTGAAGGATGTCGAGGATCAGGCATGCAGAGGCGTTCTGGATGCATTGGAGCAGTCTTAGGAGTTTGGCCGAGGCTCCTGCATAGAGGGCATTTACATAGTTCAACCTGCTGCTGACGAGGGCCTGGGTGACTGTTCTTCTTGTTTCAGTGGGATCCACTTGTAGATCCTGCGGAGCATGTGGAGGGTGTTGAAGCAGGAGGAGGAGATGACGTTGACCTGTTTAGTCATGGAGACGGCAGAGTCGATGATGACCCCTAGGTTGCGTGCGTGGTCGGTGGGTGTTGGAGCAGTTCCCAGTTCGGTCGGCCACCAGGAGTCCTCCCAAGCCGAAGGGGTGGACGGTCAGCCACCAGGAGTCCTCCCAGGCCGAAGGGGTGGATCCGAGGATGAGGATCTCCGTCTTGTCCGAGTTCAGCTTCAATCGGCTGTTCCTCATCCATTCAGCGATGGCCTTCAATCCTTCGTGAAGGTTGGTTTTGGCGGTGTGGGGGTCCTTGGTGAGGGAGAGGATCAGCTGGATGTCATTGGCGTAGGAGATGATGTTTAGGTCGTGCCGACGGGCGAATTGGGCGAGCGGTGCCAGGTAGATGTTAAACAGAGTTGGGATGAGCCCTGGGGTACGCCGCATATGATCTTGTTGGCTTCGAAGCGGAAGGGGGGAAAGCGGACGCCCTGTGTTCTGCGGAGAGGAAGGAGGTGGTCCAGTCCAGGGCCTTCTCTTGGATCCCGGCATTGTGGAGGCGTGTTCGTAGTGTGTGGTGGCAGACCATGTCGAAGGCAGCTGACAGGTCCAGACCTCTGACCCTGATCGCAGGCAGGTTGCTCCCCACGCTGCTGCACAGCTCTGCCTGAATTGTTTTTGCCTAATCTTGTATTTTTCCCCTGTGCCTAACTTGCTTTCTTGCCCAGACTTGTTTTATTCCTCTGTGCCTGTACTTGCTTTCTTGCCCAGACTTGTTTTTATTCCTCTGTGCCTGTACTTGCTTTCTTGCGCAGACTTGTTTTTATTCCTCTGTGCCTGTACTTGTTTTCTTCTCTAAACTTGTTTTTCCTTCCTGTGCCCAGTTCTCCGCTTCCCCCGCCCATTTTTCCTACTGCTGCGGCCCCGCTGCCCTGCAATCCCATTCGTCGACCCACCTCACAGCTGCTCCTCCCTCCCACATCCCCTCATATGGAGGCCGCTCAGTGGCTGCACAGCGGCTGTGCGCAGTGGGCACGCCGCTGGCACGCCAAATGCGTGCCTAAGGCAAGCCTGTCTGCGCCTGGACCACGCCCAGCACCAAGACACAGCGAACGCCACAACGCCCGAAACCGCTACGGTGCCAGAACCCTCCACGAACTCAACACCGGACGATCACACACCTGCTTCCTGGCCACCCCGAAGCGCATGCACGGAGCTTTCACCTGCCAGAACTGGCTTCACAAGCATCCGCCCCACCATGCTGCCGACCAGGAAAGAACCCAACCACCTCAGATGCATCATTCTCAACACCCGCTCCGCCCGCAAACACGCCGTTGAACTCTGGGACCTACTCGACTCAACCTCCCCGGACGTCGCCTTCCTGACGGAGACCTGGCTGAACCCCGCCTCGGCACCCAACATAGCCATAGCCGTCCAGGAAAGCTACAAGATCACCCGCAGGGACCGCACCAATGGAGCAGGAGGAGGAATCGCCATCATCCACAGGAACACTCTCAGAGTCTCGACCAACACCGACGACACCCTCAGCACCGCCAAACACCTGCACTACCAGATCCACACTGACCCCATCGCCACCCTCAGGGGAACCCTCATCTACAGTCCCCCCGGACCCCGACCACAGTTCAGCGACTCCATCGCCGACTTCGTCAGCACACATGTCCTCACCTCCACGGACTACATCCTCCTCGGGGACCTGAACTTTCACCTCGAGAACAACAACCACACCAACTCCACCACCCTGATTGACAACCTAGCCAACCTCGGACTGAGACAACTCATTACAACACCCACCCACTCCGCCGGTCACACGCTTGACCCCATCTTCTCCGCAAGCCCCAACGTCTCCTTCAACCACACCACCGCACTCCACTGGACCGACGATCGCTGCATCCACTTCACCTTCAAGAAACCCACCATGCACCACAGCACCCTACAGATGCCTCGCCGCTGCTGGAGCAAAGTCACCGAAGACCAGATAATCACCACCCTAACACAGAGCCCACCCGCCGACCCCATCGACCCCAACACCTCCGCCCGCAACATCAGACAGTGGATCAACGACTGCGCCAACTCCTCCGCCCCGATCAAGAAACCATCCAACAGTCACATCAACAAGAAAGCCAGCTGGTTCACTGAAGACCTCCGGGGCTCCAAGCAAACTTCCCGAAAGCTGGAGAAGATCTGGCTCCGTGAACGAACACCAGACAGCCACGCAGCCCACAAGAACGCCACCCGCAGACACCATCACCTCATCAGATCTGCCAAAAGGGCCTCCTTCAAAGACCGGCTAGACAACAACGCGCACAACAGCAAAGAGCTCTTCAACATTGTGAAGGAATTCTCCAACTCCAGCTCCTACTCCAACGACGTCCCACCCTCGCAAGACCTGTACGACTCGCTGGCCACCGTCTTCCACCGCAAGATCGCAAACATCCACGACAGCTTCAACATTACGACCGCCCGACAACCACTGAGACCTCCGCCCCCACGACCACCATCCGCACCAACTGCCTGCTCTCCTGGACCAACATCAATGACGACGACACCATCAAGATCATGAACACCATCCACTCTGGATCACCTTCGGACCCATGCCCACACCACATCTTCAACAAAGCCAGCACAGCCATTGCACCCCATCTCTGGAAAGTCATCAACACTTCCTTCGAGACAGCAACCTTCCGGGAGAGCTGGAAGCACGCCGAGATCAACGCCTTACTCAAGAAACCCAAGGCGGACCCCAAGGACCTTAAGAACTTCCGGCCCATCTCCTTGCTCCCGTTCCCGGCAAAGGTCATCGAGAAGATTGTCAACAAACAACTGACCCGCTACCTCGAGGAGAACAATATCCTGGACCCTTCCCAGTCCAGGTTCTGCAGCAACCACAGCACCGAGACTGCCCTCATCGACGACACCGATGACATCAAGTCCCTGCTGGACAACGGAGAAACGGCGGCCCTCATCCTTCTGGACCTGTCAGCCGCCTTCGACACGGTCTGCCACCACACACTAAGAACACACCTCCACAACGCCGGGATCCATTCCAAAGATGTGCGGCATGAAAAAGCTACTCCTCTTGATCAGGAATTACAGCTTAAAAGTGTAATACGGCATTCCCCATGTTAGCCTATGAGAGGAGTAGGCCTCACAGTAGTGACAAAATTAAATAGGCTGTATGTCCCTACCAGGACATGCAAAACATAAAGGTGCATGTCCTACGTTTTACTTACATAGCACCCTGCCCATAGGGTTTCCTTAGGGGTGACATATACGTAATAAAAGTCTACATCTGTGGTGGGCAGAAGTAGTGCTGCAGCCCACTAGTAGCATTTGACTTACAGAGGCCCGGGTTTAATGTGACACCACTTTCCAAAGGACTTACTAGTAAATCTAGGAGAGGTCATCCTCTTAGACGTCTCCGCCGCCTTCGACACCGTCTGTCACTGCACACTATGCGCACACCTCCATGATGCAGGGATCTAAGACAAGGCTCTGGAATGGTCCACCTCCTTCCTCTCTGGCAGAACCCAGAGCGTCCGCCTGCCGCCGTTCCGGTCCAAAGCCTCCGAGAGCATCTGCGGCGTACCCCAGGGATCCTCCCTCAGCCCAACACTATTCAACATTTACATGGCCCAGCTCGCATCACGTCGCCCGACAGCACGACCTCAACATAATCTCCTACACCAACGACACTCAACTGATCCTCTCCCTCACCAAGGACCCCATCACCACCAAAGCCAATCTCCACGAAGAATGAAGGCCGTCGCCGACTGGATGAAGACCAGCCGTCTGAAGCTGAACTCAGACAAGACGGAGGTCCTCATCCTCGGCTCCAACCCTTCAGCCTGGGAGGACTCCTGGTGGCCGACGGCACGAGGAGCAGCCCCGACACCCACCGACCATGCACGCAACCTGGGAATCATCCTCGACTCAAATCTCTCAATGACCAAGCAGGTCAATGTGTCTCCTCCTCCTGCTTCAACACCCTCCCCATGCTCCGCAAAATGGATCCCGACAGATACAAGAAAGACAATCACCTAGGCCCTCGTCAGCAGCAGACTCCACTACGGAAACGCTCTCTACGCGGGAGCCCCGACCAAGCTCATTAAACGACTACAACACATTCCAAAACGCCTCGGCACGACTGATCATCGACGCACCCCGCCACGGTCACATTACCCCCCACCTGAGGCACCTGCACTGGCTCCCATCAGCAAGAGGATATCATTCAAGCTCCTCCTCCATGCACACAAGGCACTCCACAAGACCGGCCCAGCCTACCTCAACAGACGGCTCTCCTTCTACATCCCCAACCGCCAGCTACGCTCCACCGACCTCGCACTCACCACCGTCCCGCTCATCCGAAGGACAACCTCTGGCGGGAGATCCTTCTCCCACCTTGCCGCCAAGACATGGAACACCCTCCCACTGAGCCTACGACAGACCCAAGACCCGCTGACCTTCAGGAGGATGCTCAAGACCTGGCTCTTCGATCAGTAGCAGCCCCCACCCCCAAGCGCCTTGAGACCCTTGCGGGTATGTAGTGTGCTTTACAAATTACTGATTGATTGATTGATTGATTGTTCATGAAATCACAACCCAATCAACTGATCAAACAGCCATCAACCTGACTTGATACATAGCTGCACAACCAACCTTAGAGGTCTACACAAGCAGTACTACACAACCTTGCACTCATTAGGATACACCCACGCAGGCGCATTGACATAAATTAGTCACTTTCGAAACTGATATTTTATGTACAGTTTAAGTGAGAGTCAATCTTGACAATGATTACTTTGTTCCTTTGTTGAGTTTGCTATAGTTTCTTTCCATCTTTATTTCTAAAAAAAAATCTTTCATATTAGTCGGAAGAGGTATTTATGGGCCATTGTTTTAACATGTGATTTTGTAAGTTGATCACATTGTGTTTATGTATTTTTTTGATTTACATTCAAATGCTGTAGTTAGTAGCCTGAAAAACAATTGATGGACAGAATGCAGAACAATCTCATACATTCACCCCAGTACAGAGATCTGGGCCTAAATCCATCGTTTTTTGCTCCCCATGCCATTCCATTTTGAACCCAGCCATATGCAAATCAGTCTTGACCCTGCACCGAATGGGAACAGTCCAGCCCTAACTGCTACACCAGGTCCTCCCTGGACTGGGAACAAGCATACGAGGGCCGGTTTCAGGGGTTCATCCCTCATCAGCCAGGATAGCTTGACTCCAGTGGTATGGAGAGCACTGGACCCACGTCTGGGCATACCCGTCCCACTCGGGATGACAAATGCAAAAATAACAATTGATGGACAGAATGCAGAACAGTCTCATACATTCACCCCAGTACAGAGATCGGGGCCTAAATCCATTCTTTTTAGCTCCCCATGCCATTCTAGTTTGAACCCAGCCATATGCAAATCAGTCTTGACCCTGTACCCAATGGGAACAGTCCAGCCCTAACTGCTACACCAGGTCCTCCTTGGATCGGGAACAAACATCCTGGGGCCGGTTTCAGGGGTTCATCCCTAATCAGCCAGGATAGCTTGACTCCAGTGGCATGGAGACCCACTCCTGGGCATACCCGTCCCACTCAGGATGACAGATGCAAAAAACAACAATTGATGGACAGAATGCAGAACAATGTCATACATTTACCCCATTACAGAAATCTGGGCCTAAATCCATCATTTTCTTGCCCCCGTGCCATTCCAGTTTGAACCCAGCCATGTGCAAATCAGTATTGGCCCTGCGCCCAATGGGAACAGTCCAGCCCAAACTGTAGTGGGAACACGCATCCTAGGACTGGTTTCATAGCTGGGTCTGAACTGAGGTGGCGAAGTGAGCTAAAGATCGATGATGGATTCAACCCAGAACTGTGACAGGGGCTGAGTGTCTGAAAAATGTCAGCGCTCTGTCCATCATCTCCTTGTGTTTGCTTTGTTCACCCTAAGTTGGCAGGGTATGCACAGACGTGGGACCTTTGCTCACTTTGCCACTGGATTCAAGCTAGCCTGGCTGAGGAGGGTGCTACCCCGAAACCGGTCCTAGGATGCTTGTTTCCGATTCAGGGAAGACCTGGCTTGGCAGTTCGGGCTGGACTGTTCCCATGAGGCTCAGGGTCAAGACTGATTTGCATATAGCTGGGTCTCAACTGATGTGGCGCAGTGAGCTAAAGAACAATGATGGATTCAACCCAGATCTGTGACTGGGGGTGAGTGTCTGAAAAGTTTCAGCGCTCCGTCCATCATCTCCTTGTGTTTGCGTAGTTAGTAAGCTATCATACATTTTAAGTACTCTTGCTCTACTTTCTAGCAGTCCCTGACAGACACAGAGAGCTAATATGGAGTGATGTGCGACATGAGAACAATGGGCAAACATCACAAACAGAACAGTGATAGGAATGAGTATATTTGTAGTATGTGCAAACCTTGCTGACAAGTGCAGTCAGAGGCAGTATTTGACGAGACAGGTCCTTGGAAAGAACGCCCCTCCAACCCCCACACACAACCAGATACAGCTCTTGCAGCGTCTGGCTCCAGCCTCCTACCGAGTCACTGAGAAGTATTTATGTCTTATATAGACATGAATAGAGTATCACTCCTGCCTTCTTAAAGGAAACTTGTTTATTTATTTATTATCAGTTTTTAAAGCGGTCTGTACATTAATAAATGAGACAGAGCTGGATAACTGACTGCAGAGTGCACAGACCGTGAGACACCCTTCCATTATCGTTGCTGCAGCCAGTAAGGCTTGGTAGGAGCGTCTTCTCTTCTCTCTCTTGTGGAATTCACAAGTGTTGTAAATCCTTCACTTCACCTCTGCCTTTCCTCTTCCTCCATTCAGTTCTCATCTGACATAAGTTCATTGTTGCAGCCAACACATATCAGTTCATACATGCTGTGTATGTTTCCCTGCTACCCATTCTGATTGAATGTCATTCTTATATAGCGTTTAGCTAGTTGGAGATTATTTAAGTTGTGTGATAATTATTCACTGTTAAACCACATATAATTGAGATACTGGTGCCTGCGAAATCTCACTTATCTCCAAACCCTTATCACTGTATGATATTCCTGCTACTTCGTCATTCATGAAAAATATACCTATTGCTGCCACATTAAACGCTGTTAATGTTGCATATATTACTGAAGGGACATTTTTAGAAGTGACATTTAAAGTTAATTTCCAACTTTTAGGATCGATCTGTTCATTGTCTTTAAACTTTTTCGTGGTTATTAACACAGTAATGTGGCACACCCCACGGCATGTCCAGCAGTCTAGGCAACCAGGAAGAGATATAATACAGATCACAAAAAAATATTAAGAATGACAGGCAATTTCCACGTAATACAGATTTTACATGCTGTGAGATAGCTGTTTATATATTTGTTTTGGTATATAGATATATTAGAGATGTTTTCATTAACGCTTTGCGGCCATGCATATGCGTTGTGGCAACAACAATGGGCTAATAGGTAACTTGCACAACTGAGAAAAAAGTACACGTTGCAGTATTAGAAATGTTACACAACCACTTACAAAACCATTGAGCCCTTACAACCGGCAAAACACAACACACAGGTTCTGGATGTAAATTTCATTCCCAGTTATACTGGTTACATGGGGTTTTTATTTACTGTTTACTGTTTACACTGTTTGCGCCTGATGCTCCTTTCTTGAACCGCAAAGGAGATTAATGTGCCTTGTAGCTCCCCATTGTAAAGTGCACAATTAGTGCATGTACTCATATTGCCACATTGATATGTGCCAGCATTCACCAACTCTTAATTAAGGTTACAAATTGTTTATGGACGCTAGACTTGACATCCTTGGCGTGGTATTCCCATAGACTTTTTGCCTTCACCCCTCCAGTTTTCTGAATTTGTTGGCATTAGGACTCTGTGCCCTTTACCACTGTAACCGTGCTATAGTGCTTGTGCTGTCTACTTTAAACATGGTTAAATTGGCCAACACCTGATTGGCACATTTAATTTACTTGTAAGTCCCTAGTATATGGTACCATATGTACCCAGGGCTGTATACTAAATGCTACAGTGGGCCACCCACTGAAGTATTAGAACATGTTTCAGGCCTGGCACAGCAGCCTGTAGTGCTTTTGTACACTGTCATTTTCACCTGGCAAAATATACAATTTTTGAGGCCTAAATCTTCCTTTCTAATACTTGGAAGTTACCACTAAAGGCTCCTAGAGCAGGTTTTTTATAACATCTTTTTATTGCCATTTATAATAGACACATGAGGGTGTAGACAGTTGCTGAAAATAACAGCATTAATCAAGGTATTACAAGAACAAGTTGTCCAAGACAAATATAAACCATGGTGAGCAATTCAATGTTCGGTGTACAATAAACATACAATCTACAATGCTTTGGTTGTCAAGGCTGAACTGTCCATTTAAGTGAATGGTGATGTAATAAAGAAATAAAGGAAGGATAACTGTGATGTCTGATAAATATCCAATAGTGTAACAGGAAAGAAAATAAAGAAAACAAATTAAAAGGCACAGGGTTGCAAACTCAGGCAAACAACCACTCCTATCTGTTTCTTCAGGTATAGTCCATTTACAAATGTGGCGGGCAGTGAGGATGGGGGGGGGGGGCAGCCCGACAGTTGTCACTGGGCCACCGGTAATTGACCTCACAAACTGAGTGATTCTAGCCTCAGTCTCAGGCATAGGATTGTATAGTGGTGTTCTCATAAATTCTGCATTTGGTTTAATCTTTATTCGAACAGGTTCCACACCTTTAATGAGTCCGATGTTTTTTCCTGAAAAGTCCCATACTTCAGATTTTACAGTGTCCCTTAAATCTGAAGTAAATCCTCTAGCGATCTTACAGGGAACAATCCTACAGCTGTTTTTTTTCTGGCCATTGTAATTCAACATTTTCATCAAGTGTGTGGAATTCAACACCATCTGGTGTGCAGAACATAGTGCAATTTATTTTAGACAAGGGATCCCTTTCTAACACATTTACAGGACATGTGTCACACACCACAAACTGATGATCTTCTTCAAATGAGACTACTTTTACTGAAACATGTTTTGAAACAGGGTTCTTTATTCTCTTATTTGTGACACCTACCACTTGGATCTTCTTTCCCAAGAGGGGTACAACAGGGACCTTCGTGTTCTACGAGTGGAACAGATAATCAATCAATCAATCAATGGTTTGTTAAGTGCAGCTACTCACCCGGAAGGGTCTCAAGGTGCTGGGGGTAGAAGGGGTGCAGCTACTAGGCGCTCATGGAGGATCGTCGGAGGCCACGTGGGTAAAAGGTCTTACCTGGTCTTTCAAGGTAAGTGTGGTGATGGATACTCATGGTGATTCATCAAAGAGCCAGGTTTTGAGGTCCTTCCGAAACCTGGGGAGAATTGGTGTCTGGTGGAGGCGGAGAGGGAGGGTGTTGCAGGCCTTTGCCGCGAGGAAGGAGAAGGAATAACCTCCTGTTCTGGTCTTCTTGATGCCTGGTACTGTGGCGAGGGAAAGCTGGGCTGAGCAGAGGGATCTTTGGGGTGTGTGGAACCAGAGGGGGAGGTTCATGTAAGCGGGGCCGGATGTTGTGGAGGGTTTTGTCGGCGTGGGTGAGAAGAGGGAAGGTGATTCTGAAGAGGTGTGGCGCCGCGGCCAGGGCGACTGACGCTGGAATCTGGGGATCACGGTTCGATCCCCGGGTCCAGCGGCAGGTTAGCCCCAGGCCCGGACTGGTAAGTCCGGGCACCGGGCAATCCCCCGGTCGGCTGGAGGGGGGTGGGGGCCGGTTTTGTGAGAGGGGGCCGGTTCTATTGCTGGGGCCGATTTGGCCGTTTGGAACCGATCCCTGCATGAGTCAGAAAGACAGTCATGAGTCATTACGAACAGCCAGGCATTACCATCTCTTTCCTCCTTTCGTTTTTTTTGCTTCTCTGTGAAATGGATCCAAAAACAGAAATACAGTCTTGCCAAGTTTCACGCATTAGGCGTATGCGTATTTCACCGCGCATGCGCAGTTGCAACAATTAAACCTTTCGCGATCACACGTCTTTCTGAGCTCCCCAACACAGCCACCGCGCTTTTTACCCTACGCACGCACCAGCGTGATTAATCATGTGAGCGGCGCCGTAACAGAGTTCTCTGTGCCATGGTATTTATCTCCGTAAAACACTTAAGGGTCCTGACCGGCGGCGGAAACTGGAGTTGCTCCTCAACAGCCTTAGAAGCACACCAGCCTCTCACAAAGTAAGTTGCGCCTCTCAGGGCCGTGCAAGCTGGGTGTGGCTGAGGCTCAGTGGCTGGCTGCGTGTGGGGATGCCTGTCCCCACACGCATGCTGTGTGGGGACAGGGGCATGCGACCTTCCTTAGCACCGAAAAACCCCTGTCACTTCCCTTGCGTGCTTGTGGCTCACCTAACTCCCCCAGTCAAGCCTTCACGAGACTCGAATAACACCCCCACTTAAACTTAACAAGAAAAATGCACTACATCCACCCCCGCTGTCTCATGCTGCTATGTAGTCATTTTGAAGACTGTCTTTGAGAGACAACAATTTTATTTAACCCCGGGTCATTGGCCTATCAAAACTCCCTAGAAAGAGGGTTGAGAGCAGTTCCTATGGAGCTTTCCCAGTGCAAAGGGCGCATAATGTTCATGAAAAAGAGTGGAATTATGCTTATTAGACAAAATTTGCTTGGACAGTATCTTGCGTGAAAACTATAAGAGGGCAAGGCTTCTGTACATAATTCTCGTAAGACATCTCTGCCTTTTCTTACTCAAGCATAACGTTTCTCGTGACTGTAGCACACATCACTTTAACAGTTCCTGGGAGACACTTTTTTAACTGGGATAAGCCTCCCACAGGATGATATTACACACAAAAAATAATTGCTTAAATAAACAAGCATATGCAATGCAGTAGGTCTTGCATTGCTGAAACGTTGAGCTATTGGTGCTTCATTATTAATTGCAATGCCAATAGCTGAAACTTTCAGTAATGCGAGACCTATTGCTTTGCAAATGCTTTTTTTAATTGCAGCTTGTAATATTTTACTTCTGTTGTGGGTGCATGCATTTTAAGCTCTATGCCTATGGGTTGGAGTAGCTTGTATGTGCATGCTGCAAAATATCTGTTGTTCAAGGCTGGCCTTTTCTCTTTCATTATATGCAGTGCTTTAAATGGAAAAAATAAGTGCAGGTACTCACCAAAAGGAGCAGTGGGCGGAGTTTAGGGCGGGGCTAAGGGGGAACAAGGGGCGGGGTTAGCTTTTTGACCGTGCCAAGGTTGTATGCACGAAATCTGCATGCATTTTATCACCCGCCTAAGGATTACATGCTGCTTCAGCCTGCCTTAAATCGAACCGGTGGCCTACAGCCCACTGAGCCATCTGTCCAGTACTGGTACTCTTTTGTAACATGCACACGTCACTTTTCTTTTGTAACATACTGTTTGCTACCTCTTACATTTTGTTTGCTTTAGATACTTGCGCAAGTGCCACCATTGCTTCATGTAACGTTTGTTCTTGTGCTGGAGTGTCTGCCATTTATTGCAGTACTATACCTCTACTTGTACTTTTTATGCTTTTGTAACCTGCACACGTCACTTTCTCCTCCTGTAATGTACCGATTGCTACCTCTTGTATTTTGTTTGCTCACAATTGTCACTTTTGCCTCATGTAACTTAACGTTTGCTTTTGTAATTTGTTCACTTGTAATTTTCTCCGCATGTATCATTACTGTTCCTATTGTGAAGCGCTCTGACACCTTCGGGTAAAGTCAGAGCTATATAAAAACGCATAAAATAAATAAGTCTCTCCTGGAACATTTGTAAACCAGAGTTAGGGCCAGAGCTGACAACGTCTGTACTGGGGTACCAGGTGCCAATCTCCAAATTTTTGATTGGTCTTAAGGTCTGTCCAAGGTCGATGAAATAGGAATCAGCGAGTGTGGAAGTGGAAGTGTGCAAGAAAGCAATTCAGATGCGTGGCGACTGTAAAAGCCTTCCCATACGTTCTTTTGTTATGTCCCGAATAGTGCCTCCCACCGCCACCCATTAGATTTTACAGCCCCCTCTTAGCGCCCACTGTGAAAGATCTTTGGATAAGCAAATGACTCTGCAGACAGACCCCTGCTCTGATTTACAAAGCAGCTCATGCTGGGTCCTGGTGACGAGCTTCTGTGATTGATTCCGTGCAGTGCTTGAAAGGTGCTGCCGTAGTATAACTTGAGGGATAAAGGGAGCGCGCTGCCTCGGATAAAGTCAGATCCCCATGAGTACCGGTACTCTCTATCTTCTGGAACAAAGTGCCGGTACTCAAGGGGAGAAAATGAAGAAGTGCCGGTACTCAGTACAGGCGAGTACCGGCCCATTTAAAGCACTGATTATATCCATGTGACTCCTTATGCCACTGTTTCACTCTCAAAGCGTGCAGTTTTATTATGTACCCATTATGCCTGATTGCAAAACACACAAGCAACAGAGCTACAGGCAGCAACGGACAAGGCTGCATCACACCACCAAATGTGTGCAAGATCAAAAAAGCTTGCTTGTAACAGAGCATGAACAGTAGCATGAAACTGACGTGATGCCACTTCCTTTCCTTTTGTCTCAGAGAGCTAAATGGGAACTGGAATGAGCAGGAAGGGTGCAAGTAAATACTGCACAAGTGAAATGCACTTCTAAAAGAAATATTAAAAAAAACAAAAGGGCCGAAAATGAAGGTTGTAAAGCAAAGCTATAGGCAGTGGAAGAGAGAGGCGTGGGAGGGGAGTGGAAGTGCTCACTGTGACGTAGGAGAGGGTGAAACCGGGGCCGCCTACAATCTGAGGCCCCGGCCCGTGTGATTTTACCTGCTGGATTTTCATCAGTTCACCCAAGACATCTGAGAACTGGAAAACCTGGCCAGTTATGAAAAGACAGAGTGATAATGCTCCAGGGAATATCTGTCTGTCAGACTTGTAATCAGGCCCTTAGTATTAATGTATGCAAGGCCACAGCTTTCATGAGTGCAGCAGGAGCAGTGGCACCGGGACTCAGGCGTGAGAGGAATCTATTACTCCTGGTTATGACTGCCTCCGTCTGCCTTGCCATGGACTGAAAAATGCGCCAGGCTAGTTGGATTTCTTACCATCGTGGGTGCATTATGCCGTCCAATTTAAAAAACCGAACTTCATGACTAGGGATTTGGACTTAAGAGTGGAAACAGCTTTTTGGCGCACCCAAATACCTCTTTGTTACACAAAAAGTTTGTGAGCCAGACCCTGAATGGAAGGATATGTAATTCACCTCATTATTTCAAAGAAACAGTTTAGGCACAGAAGAAAGCTAAACAGTGGATTATTTTTCATATATCATTATATAGTATGAAGTATTGACATTTAGAATATTTCTGTAATGTCATATCCCACACTATAGAAGAGAATAGTCCTACAGGACAGCTGGACTAATGTGACATAAGCTTTCCTAATGCCCTGTGATGCAGATGTGGCGGCCACTTTGTCGAATAGCAACATGGCCGTCTGAGCCAACGATCGTTTGGATGCATTCTTGGCGATTTTAACTAATGACATTTGAATATCAGCTATTCATTAATTAACAGTTTTTGACAACTTTAGAATGGCACTTTTTGCTATGACACACAAAAGGAAGGGCGATGCCTTCAGAATAGAAACGAATCATGACTGCCAGCAAGAAGAACAATAGTGACCAGAAGAGCAGGAGAATGATGGTGGACAAAGTCCCGCCATATGAGCGAATCAAAGAGACAGTGAATAATGCCTCATGAGAGTGTGAACGATGCAGTGAGGGTTGTCGCTAGACAATAAACGTCAACGACAAAGGAGAAAATAGTCACCTCAAACTGCTGGCAAGCTATCTCAGAATCCAGCACCATGGGATTTTGTAAGGGGACATTTAAAGCCTACTTGTCACATGCATAGTACAGGGCCATATTTCCCTCTGCATTCTGGGACTTGTAGTCCCGATGTCAGACTAGGATAAACGCTAATACAAGTACCAGCATGCACAGGAATGCCTTGGACCCGGAAGGGCCCTCACACACCCACTCTCCTCAGTGGCCTTTGAAGAGGATTCTCATTACACATGGGTTTTTAGTAATAACATCTTTTAGGCATGTGCTTACTGGCCAGTGCCTAAATAGTTGTCTTGCACAGTTTCATAATGAAACATTTCAGTTTAGAATTGGGTGGATTGGGTCAGCGGGAGATGGAATTGTGCAGGGCTGGGATAGTAGGTGGTGCTGTGGAATTGGAGTCGGTCAGCGGGAGGTGGTATTGTGCGGGGCTGGTTCAGTAGGTGGTGTGTGGAATTGGAGTCGGTCAGCAGGAGGTGGTATTGTGCTGGCTGGATCAGTAGGTGGTGTGTCGAATTGAAGTGGGTCAGTGGGAGGTTGTATTGTGCAGGGCTGGGACTGTAGGTGGCGTTGTAGAATCGTATGTTTTCTCTGCACCCCAAAGATGGCTGTATTTTTCTAACCACTTGGTGGCAGCTGCTGGCGGTGGCCATTCCTTGCTTTCGAGCCCGCGAAGCAATTGCTACGCCGCTGCTTGTGGTACATCAACGACTCGGACATTCTATTTTTAGCAGACTTTATTGCCGAAACACTTTGGTGGGCTGCGAACAATGATGAAGGATTCACTTTACTGTAAAAAAAAGACTGGATTAGTGACATGTGTGTTAACATCCCCCTTACCCCACAGGAATTGTCTATGACATTCGGAAAAAAATCTTTTTTATCAGCCAATAGTTCTGTATTCAAGGAATTTCAATAGATATTGGGCTGAAAAACATTTGCTCACCCTCAACAAGTTGGCACCTGGATTTATGACAGAAAGGAAAATGATGCTGCACCACCATAGGCTAACAAAATAACAAAAGGGGCCCCCGTGAGCAGACTCAACAACAGGCTCCATTTTTAAAAAGCGTGATACTGGCACTGGAGTGCTGAAACACATTGTACAAACCAATATTATATGACTGGCCTCGGAGCGAGCACACATCTATTGACATTTTCTACAAAATATCCTGCCAGGTGAATTTGTTTTCAACACGTTTCTATAACATGCTGGCTCCTGTGTCATGGTTATAAGAGGAAACAATACTGAATGGCTGGACCTCACCAATTAAAAGTTATTCAATTTACATGGAAAATTACTCAGCGCAATATATAAATATATAATTTCTAAGAATGCCACTTGTCCTTCACTTGTCATCAAAGAAAGCTAAAGAAATAAGCTCTGTTCTCTGTCCCGTTGCTGTAGCGCGCCATGCAGCTCGAGGCAAAGTTGGGACTGTCGCGTGATTTCTGATTCAGGACGCCGATGGGAAATCATTTTCAAACCAGGCTGTTTATGCAGTTCAGAAGGAACATATCAGCAAGATTCATTGGAACTTAAATGCGTTTCATATGGTGAAATCCTGAGAAACAGAAGGCTGGAGATGTAGAATTTGATTTTCTGGATGTTCCCCCGGTGAAAAGTTTAACGATTCTAAGAAGCAACGTTATTTGGACTACTTTTCTAGCCGCCCTTAAGTCTATCGAGCCCTTATGCTTTCCAAGGCAAGATAGATTATACATTCAGCATCAATCATTATCTACGTCATAGGCTTTCAAAGGATGTTTAGAGCTTCCTTCCTTCACAAAAACAATAAATTACAACGTTTACCTTTGCTCTTTCCTTTTCATAATTGTCACACAGGAAGTGTATTTGCTCGAAGTCGAAGGTTCAACGTTTGCCCCATGTACCTGTTTCCATGATGCGTGCATGTCCACCTGTGAGTGTGGGACTCTCACTGCTGGGAGAGTTGGGTGAGTGGAGCAGAGTGGTGCTCCAGATGTGTTTGGCGTCTCTGGTCGTTTCACTGGTTGAGAGACATAGGGCCGAGCTGGCCCCCGGATCTCTCACAATCTTGTTGGGCCTCAATGAGCCATTATTGGGTGTGCTGCTTGCAGGTGCATGTCAGGTCAAGCTGCTCTGGGCTGCCCTCTAGTCTTTCATGCCAGTTGGAGCATTGCCCCGCATACCGCAACTGCCCCTGGTTCAGACACCGAGCACAGACGTGTGGATATCCCTGCACCTCGCACGCACTACTTTGTATGGGCCTGGGCCCGAACTGACCCTTGTCCCCGGTCTCGTGCCTCTGCAGCAAATCTTAGGCCTCGTCTAGCCCCGGCGTCCCATTCTGGGACCAACAATTGCCTTCAAAATCCTGGCACCCTCTCTATCTGGACAGGCTACGATTAACTTGAGACCTCACCAGAGACTACTGCCCGGCCCTGCACCCAAGCAGATTCACTTTGCTTATTGCACGGTATGACTTAATCCTCCCAGCGCCTCACATATGCTCCACAGACTGTGGTACCAGCATTTAACAAGGGACGCCAGATGCTTGACTTCAACTGTTAAATCATTATAGCAGCCATTTAGCACCGTTGTGTAACCATCTACCTGTCTGTTCCTCTTCAGAAGCCTGTAGGGTCATTTTTACACCTATCGGTAAGATTTTAACATTGGCACATGCATTTTGTACCACCGGGTGCCACTGCTTGTGATTATTTTTCACACAACCTGTATCATAGCCTTCCAACTGAACAATGTTTCCTTCAAGTGTGTAAATTTTAGCTCCTCGCCGATCTTCACAGGCAGCCCTCTGCTTTTAGTCTATGGTGCTATATTGACTGTTTGTGTACCACCCTATTATTTAGGACCTCCCTCGTTTTCGAGGAGATCCATGAAAGTTGTTCCCGAGGGTTGAAATGCATAAATAAATAAATAAATGCAATCCACTGACTTCCACTGTCCCACACCGAGGAAGATCCCTACAAACAGTCACAAGGAAACACTGGGAACAGAAAATGAATACTGGACAATAAATGAGCCAACTTTGAACCTACACCTGTCTCCTAGGGATCGACTGACCAGACTTACTATATCATACACCAAGTACTCAAAGGACCACGGTGCAGTCTGGAAGTCTGAGCTTGTGTATGGCCATTACGAGCCCATGGTACTAGCGTCTGTATCCCGTGTCCCTCTGCTCTTTCAACAATCTCAGTCTAAAGGGGGTGGTGGCCTTATAGTCCAGTTTTGTGTCACTGATGTCGATGCGGTCAATCTTACAGAGGTAATGAGAAGAGTCGTTGGCGTGTGTATGCCACGCCCGGACCTAAAGCAAATGTGCATTCCGTTGGCGGATGGCATGGTGGTGGAAAGTCATGCCCCTCGGCCGATGGTGCACTTTTGCCCTACAGTTAGCCCAGTCCAAGCTGTGCTCTGCTGTTGTGTGCGGATGCTCCGTTGCAGAACCATGAGCAAGCTCCCCACCATCAGACTGCCGGCTTCAACCCCCACAGGACCAATGAGTTGCTGTTGCTAAGGGGAACAACCCCACACCATGTGGCTTCCCTGTGAATGTGCTAGTAAGTTTGCATAACATGATGTAGGTAACGCTATACTTGCTGGTTTGAAGAGGGATGTGGCTCTGCAGAGGGCGGGTGTTAGATATCGTCGATAAGAAATGAGGAAGGATCATTGGGTAAGGAGTGTCCTAAACTGCACAGAGACAAGGAGGGATGCGCTGTTGCAAGTTAGTGGTTATCGCCCGTCTATAGTAACCGAGGTCCCTTCCATGCATCATGTGGTGAGAAGTTTCTCCAGTGAGTCAGTGTACAAGCAAACTCACACCCTTAGTGTGATGAGATAAGGTTGGTTAAAGGGAATGCCTTAAAATATTGCAACATCCAAAGTAGCTTGCATCAAAGGGAGAGTTTATACTAGTGCTCAAAATGGAAATATAGAACCGTAGGTACTCCTCGTCTCAGACTGCCTGTTTGCTGCTGAGATGTGCTGGTACTCTTCCATTAAAAGAATTGGGGGCAGTGCAGAGAAGTGCCTGTACTATTCCTTCATAATTAAAGTGCAGGCAGCAAGTACCTGTAGTCCCTGCACAATTAAAGCACTCTTGTTTAGGTCTAGCTACAGAAAAAGTCCCAGCGCCATTAGCACATGCAAAATGTGTTTTTAGATACATATTGTTCATACTGACTGCTGAGACAAGGTTAGATAAGTGCCTGTTGGCCTCTCATTACATCAAAAAGGCAATTTTTGTTGGCTCTTAGGGCTCAGTGCACGTTACCACCACTAACCTGTGCTAAAGTGCTTGCACTCTTTCCTTTCAAACATGGTAAAATTGGCTTACACTGAATTGGCAATTTTAATTTACTTGTAAGTCCCTAGAAATGTGGTTCTACATGTACCCAGGGACTGTACATTAAATGCTGCTAGTGGGCCTGCAACACTTATTGTGCCACCCACTTAAGTAGGCTATTTAAAGATGTGTCATGTCAAGGCCAGGGCCTTTGTGTTAATTGTTCATGCTTTCTGGCCAGGGTGCCATTTGAGATATTTCCATGCCTTCTATCAGCCTGGGTGCTTATGTGTGACATTTCCATGCTTTCTGGCCTGGGTGCTTAATTATGTGTGCTATTTCCAAAGTTTCTGGCCTCAGTGACCTGGAGCTGGTGGCTCATGTTTGATATTGCCATGCTTACTGGCCTGGGTGCTTATGTGTGACGTTTGCATGCTTACTACCTGGAAGTGTGACCAGGCCTGGGTCAGTGCCTAGTTGCTTATGTGTGACATTTCCACAGTATTCTGGCATCAGTCAGTGGCCTGTGTGCTCATGTGTGACAACATGAGTGACAATTTACTATGCTTTAAAAGGTAATATAATCTAATATGTAATGGAAAATGCTTTGTTTTGGCCTTTCTCTCTCTCAAATTTTCTTGGGGGGGACAAGTTCAACCCCCTAAACTCCCCCTAGTAGTGGTTGCTCACTGCGCTTGCTCACTACATACCATGTGGGGGGCTGGTCTCACTTTTACTTTGTTCTCTCTGATTCACTACTTGTGTCTATTTTTGGTGCTCTCTGAAAGAATGTCTATGGGTACATATGACTGGGTGCTCTTTAAGGTCATCATCTACTATTTACTGTGCTTTGAAAGTTGATACAATTGAATATATAATGAAAAAAAGTGCTGTAAAATTCACCATTTTGGTCTGTCGTTTTCCAAAATTTTCTCGGGGGGAGAACCCCCCCAAACCCCCCTAGTAGCAGTCGGGCTCGCTCGCTGCGCTCGCTCGCTACGCGCCACACGGGGGCTGGTCTGCAGAAATTTGCCAGGGCTGCTTACAGTTCCCAGTCCGGCCCTGGTTAGCCCAGCACCGTGCGACTCTGGGCAATAGCTTGCTTAATCTTCCCGACGGCCCCCAGCGCCTAGAGACCCTAACGGGTGATTGTGCGCTATACAAATGTGGATTATTATTATTATATTCTCTTCTCGACGGGGAGCCAGTGTAGTGCCCGCAGGTGTTGAGTGATGTGGCAATGGTGCAGTAGGTTAAGGACTAGTCTGGAGGCGGCGTTCTGGATGCTCTGGAGTTTGCAGGTGAGATTCTTGTTGATCCCAGCATAGAGTGCGTTGCCGTAGTCCAATCTGCTGCTGATGAGGGCATGGATGACGGTGTTCCTGTGTTCGAGGGGGATCCAGTTGAAAGTTTTAAGTAGGAGACAGAGGGTGTGAAAACAGGAAGAGGTGATGACGATGATCTGGCGGTCCATTTGGAGTTCGGAGTCCAGAATGATTCCGAGGTTGCGTGCGTGGCCTGCGGGTGCGGTGGATTCCTGAGGGCTGGTGCCGCTCCAGGCATTGGGATGTGGGACTATGATGAGTTCTTCAGTTTTGTCTGTGTTCAGTTGTAGGCAGATGTTTTTCATCCAATCGGCGAATGCTTCCATTCCGTCATGAAAGTCGTGTTTTGAAATATTGGGTTAATTGGATAGTGAGAGGATGAGTTGCATGTCGTCTGCATACAATACGATGTTGAGTCCGTGTGATCTGATGATGGAAGCGAGTGGGGCCATGTAGATGTTAAACAGAGTAGGGCTGATGGAGGATCCTTGCGGGACTCCGCAGGTGGATGGCGTGGGCTCCGAGATGAAGGGAGGTAGTCTGACCCGCTGCGTTCTGCCAGAGAGGAATGAGCAAATCCAGTTGAGGGCTTTGTTCCGGATTCCTGCATTGTGGAGTCTGTGGGTTAGGGTGCGGTGTGAGACTGTGGTGAAGGCTGCGGAGAGGTCCAGGGGGATGAGGGCCACAGTCTCTCCTCTGTCAAGGAGGGATCGGATGTTGTCTGTCGCGGCCATGAGGGCGGCCTCGGTGCTATGGTTCTTCCTGAACACTGATTGGGAGGAGTCAAGGATATTGTGCTCGTCGATGAAGGATGCGAGTTGGCTCTTAACAGCTTTTTCAATCAATTCTGCCGGATAGGGAAGTAGGGAGATTAGTCTGCAGTTCTTGAGGTCACTGGGATATGCCAATGATTTCTTCAGAAGAGGGTTGCTCTCGGCACGTTTCCAGTCATTGGGAAGGAGGCGGTCTCAAAGGATCGGTTGATGATTCTTTGTAGCTCAGGGGAGATGATGTCCACGGCTCTGTGGTAGATGTGGTGGGGTAGGGGTCCATGGGGGCCCCAGAGTGGGTGGTCCTCATTGTCTTTAGGGTGTCTTCGATGGTTGTCCAGCTGTCCGTCAGCTGTGTGGTGCAGGAAGAGGTGCATGTAGGTTCCTCGTGGAGGCTGATATTGTCGAAGTTGTCATAGATGGTTATGATTTTGTGATGAAAGAAGGCGATGAGTTGGTCTCAGAGGTCCTGGGAGGGAGCGATGTCGGTGGACTCGCTGTTGGGTTGGGTGAACCCTTTGATGATGCTGAAAAGTTCCTTGATGTTGTGTCCCTGGGTGGAGATTCTGTCCTGGAGTACTTTCTTCCTTGAGTGTCTGATGAGTTTGTGGTGGGCAGTGGTGGCTGTTTTGTAGTTGTTGAAGTTGGCTGGGGTTTTGGAGTTCCTCCATAGTTTTTCAAGACGTCTGCAGGTTTGTTTGTATTCCCGGAGTTCGGTGGAGTACCAGCTGACCTTCTTGGCGTGAAGGTTGGAGGATTTCTTGACAGGAGCGATGGTGTTGGCGCAGTCGGTGATCCATTTGTGTAGGGTGCTGGCGGCGGAGGGGTCGTTGCTTGACGCAGTGGGCGCGGAGCCGCTGAGGGTGGTAGTGAGCTGCTCATCGGAGATCTTGTTCCTGTTTCTGCATTGGGGCTGAGGTGGGTGTCTGCGGGGATGATCGCTTTGTAGGTGAAGTGGACACAGCCGTGGTCCGTCCATGGGAGTTCGGAGGTATGGCTGAAGGAGATGGAATTTCCTGCTGTGAAGATAGGGTTGAGGGTATGTCCTGATGAGTGCGTTGGTCCTGGTACGATCTGATTGAGTCTGATGATGTGAAGGTTTTTCAGAAGGGAGATGGAGTTTGGGTTTTGACGGCTGTGTAGGTGGAAATTGAGGTCTCCCAGAAAAATGTAGTCGGTGGAGGTGATGGCATGCGGGTTGGTTATGTCAGTGAAGGAGTCAGAGAAGGGTGTGTGTGGTCCGGGAGGTCAGTAGATGAGGGTGCGCCGTAGGGTGGTGGTCAGGTTGACCTGCATCTTGAAGTGGAGGTGTTCCATAAGGTCTGTAGGCCCGTCGGTGTAGGTGCTCAGGCAGAGGTTGGCCTTTTGGGCAATGATGATGCTGCCTCCAGGGTGGTTTGGGCAGCAACGGTGTCAATCAGAAATGGCACTTGATGGACATTTACCTCTCCTTTTACATATAAACCACTCTGGACCACCTCTAAGACTGTAGGCCATCCTTCTCACAGCACCTGGACACCCAGCCTGCCACTTGCCTGTGACCTCCAGTTTCTGTTTTTTCCAAACTGATTCAGTGACACTGCCTGGGTTTTCCTGCCTAGGTTTTCTTGTCTAAGTTTTCCCACTCACCGTTCTTCCAATCAACAGAATACCCGCCCAACCCAGAACCAATTTAATGCAGGCTGCAGCACAACTGAGCAGCAGATAGGCGCCCCATGCGCACCCATAATGTGCTGAATATGCGCCAAAGACAAGCCTGTCCGTGCCTGTATCATGCCCAGTGCCATGACCCCTGAACCCCTGCTCACCAAAGTTTAACCATCACTGAGCTCTACATCCTCAGCCCCAGATTCTGCCACAAACACTGCCACTGCTCCGATCCATGCTCCATAGTAAGACCGTATACCTGCACCCACAGCCACTTCACCAGCCACTTGTAAAAACCGCAGTTGATGGACAGAATGTAGAACAATGTCATACATTCACCCCAGAACAAGGATCTGGGCCTAAATATAGCCAGTGTCTAACCCAGGGTGATGCGGAGTGCAAAAAAACGATGGATTTAGGCCCAGATCCTTGTACTGGGGTGAATGTATGACATTGTTCTACATTCTGTCCATCAACTGTGTTTTTTGCAATTTTCACCCCGAGTGGGCTGGGGATGCTCAGACGTGAGTCCCAGGCTCTCCACACCACTGGAGTCAAGCTATCCAGGCTGAATGAAGGCTGATAGCCAGAAACCGGTCCTTGGATGCTTGATTCCGGTCTGGGAAAGACATGGCTTGGTAGTTCGGACTGGACTGTTCCCATGAGGCACAGGGTCAGAGCTGATTTGCATATAGCCAGTGTCTAACCCAGGGTGATGTGGAGTGCAAAAAAACGATGGATTTAGGCCCAGATCCTTGTACTGGGGTGAATGTATGACATTGTTCTACATTCTGTCTATCAACTGTGTTTTTTGCAATTTTCACCCCAAGTGGGCTGGGGATGCTCAGACGTGAGTCCCAGGTTCTCCACACCACTGGAGTCAAGCTATCCAAGCTGAATGAAGGCTGATAGCCAGAAACCGGTCCTTGGATGCTTGATTCCGGTCTGGGAAAGACATGGCTTGGTAGTTCGGACTGGACTGTTCCCATGAGGCACAGGGTCAGAGCTGATTTGCATATAGCCAGTGTCTAACCCAGGGTGATGTGGAGTGCAAAAAAATGATGGATTTAGGCCCAGATCCTTGTACTGGGGTGAATGTATGACATTGTTCTACATTCTGTCCATCAACTGTATTTTTTGCAATTTTCACCCCGAGTGGGCTGGGGATGCTCAGACGTGAGTCCCAGGCTCTCCACACCACTGGAGTCAAGCTATCCAGGCTGAATGAAGGCTGATAGCCAGAAACCGGTCCTTGGATGCTTGATTCCGGTCTGGGAAAGACATGGCTTGGTAGTTCGGACTGGACTGTTCCCATGAGGCACAGGGTCAGAGCTGATTTGCATATAGCCAGTGTCTAACCCAGGGTGATGTGGAGTGCAAAAAAACGATGGATTTAGGCCCAGATCCTTGTACTGGGGTGAATGTATGACATTGTTCTACATTCTGTCCATCAACTGTGTTTTTTGCAATTTTCACCCCGAGTGGGCTGGGGATGCTCAGACGTGAGTCCCAGGCTCTCCACACCACTGGAGTCAAGCTATCCAGGCTGAATGAAGGCTGATAGCCAGAAACCGGTCCTTGGATGCTTGATTCCGGTCTGGGAAAGACATGGCTTGGTAGTTCGGACTAGACTGTTCCCATGAGGCACAGGGTCAGAGCTGATTTGCATATAGCCAGTGTCTAACCCAGGGTGATGTGGAGTGCAAAAAACTATGGATTTAGGCCCAGATCCATGTACTGGGTGAGTGTATGACATTGTTCTACATTCTGTCCATCAACTGTGTTTTTTGCAATTTTCACCCCGAGTGGGCTGGGGATGCTCAGACGTGAGTCCCAGGCTCTCCACACCACTGGAGTCAAGCTATCCAGGCTGAATGAAGGCTGATAGCCAGAAACCGGTCCTTGGATGCTTGATTCCGGTCTGGGAAAGACATGGCTTGGTAGTTCGGACTGGACTGTTCCCATGAGGCACAGGGTCAGAGCTGATTTGCATATAGCCAGTGTCTAACCCAGGGTGATGTGGAGTGCAAAAAAACGATGGATTTAGGCCCAGATCCTTGTACTGGGGTGAATGTATGACATTGTTCTACATTCTGTCCATCAACTGTGTTTTTTGCAATTTTCACCCCGAGTGGGCTGGGGATGCTCAGACGTGAGTCCCAGGCTCTCCACACCACTGGAGTCAAGCTATCCAGGCTGAATGAAGGCTGATAGCCAGAAACCGGTCCTTGGATGCTTGATTCCGGTCTGGGAAAGACATGGCTTGGTAGTTCGGACTGGACTGTTCCCATGAGGCACAGGGTCAGAGCTGATTTGCATATAGCCAGTGTCTAACCCAGGGCGATGTGGAGTGCAAAAAAACGATGGATTTAGGCCCAGATCCTTGTACTGGGGTGAATGTATGACATTGTTCTACATTCTGTCCATCAACTGTGTTTTTTGCAATTTTCACCCCGAGTGGGCTGGGGATGCTCAGACGTGAGTCCCAGGCTCTCCACACCACTGGAGTCAAGCTATCCAGGCTGAATGAAGGCTGATAGCCAGAAACCGGTCCTTGGATGCTTGATTCCGGTCTGGGAAAGACATGGCTTGGTAGTTCGGACTGGACTGTTCCCATGAGGCACAGGGTCAGAGCTGATTTGCATATAGCCAGTGTCTAACCCAGGGTGATGTGGAGTGCAAAAAAACGATGGATTTAGGCCCAGATCCTTGTACTGGGGTGAATGTATGACATTGTTCTACATTCTGTCCATCAACTGTGTTTTTTGCAATTTTCACCCCGAGTGGGCTGGGGATGCTCAGACGTGAGTCCCAGGCTCTCCACACCACTGGAGTCAAGCTATCCAGGCTGAATGAAGGCTGATAGCCAGAAACCGGTCCTTGGATGCTTGATTCCGGTCTGGGAAAGACATGGCTTGGTAGTTTGGACTGGACTGTTCCCATGAGGCACAGGGTCAGAGCTGATTTGCATATAGCCAGTGTCTAACCCAGGGTGATGTGGAGTGCACAAAAACGATGGATTTAGGCCCAGATCCTTGTACTGGGGTGAATGTATGACATTGTTCTACATTCTGTCCATCAACTGTGTTTTTTGCAATTTTCACCCCGAGTGGGCTGGGGATGCTCAGACGTGAGTCCCAGGCTCTCCACACCACTGGAGTCAAGCTATCCAGGCTGAATGAAGGCTGATAGCCAGAAACCAGTCCTTGGATGCTTGATTCCGGTCTGGGAAAGACATGGCTTGGTAGTTCGGACTGGACTGTTCCCATGAGGCACAGGGTCAGAGCTGATTTGCATATAGCCAGTGTCTAACCCAGGGCGATGTGGAGTGCAAAAAAACGATGGATTTAGGCCCAGATCCTTGTACTGGGGTGAATGTATGACATTGTTCTACATTCTGTCCATCAACTGTGTTTTTTGCAATTTTCACCCCGAGTGGGCTGGGGATGCTCAGACGTGAGTCCCAGGCTCTCCACACCACTGGAGTCAAGCTATCCAGGCTGAATGAAGGCTGATAGCCAGAAACCGGTCCTTGGATGCTTGATTCCGGTCTGGGAAAGACATGGCTTGGTAGTTCGGACTGGACTGTTCCCATGAGGCACAGGGTCAGAGCTGATTTGCATATAGCCAGTGTCTAACCCAGGGTGATGTGGAGTGCAAAAAAACAATGGATTTAGGCCCAGATCCTTGTACTGGGGTGAATGTATGACATTGTTCTACATTCTGTCCATCAACGGTGTTTTTTGCAATTTTCACCCCGAGTGGGCTGGGGATGCTCAGACGTGAGTCCCAGGCTCTCCACACCACTGGAGTCAAGCTATCCAGGCTGAATGAAGGCTGATAGCCAGAAACCGGTCCTTGGATGCTTGATTCCGGTCTGGGAAAGACATGGCTTGGTAGTTCGGACTGGACTGTTCCCATGAGGCACAGGGTCAGAGCTGATTTGCATATAGCCAGTGTCTAACCCAGGGTGATGTGGAGTGCAAAAAAATGATGGATTTAGGCCCAGATCCTTGTACTGGGGTGAATGTATGACATTGTTCTACATTCTGTCCATCAACTGTGTTTTTTGCAATTTTCACCCCGAGTGGGCTGGGGATGCTCAGACGTGAGTCCCAGGCTCTCCACACCACTGGAGTCAAGCTATCCAGGCTGAATGAAGGCTGATAGCCAGAAACCGGTCCTTGGATGCTTGATTCCGGTCTGGGAAAGACATGGCTTGGTAGTTCGGACTGGACTGTTCCCATGAGGCACAGGGTCAGAGCTGATTTGCATATAGCCAGTGTCTAACTCAGGGTGATGTGGAGTGCAAAAAAACGATGGATTTAGGCCCAGATCCTTGTACTGGGGTGAATGTATGACATTGTTCTACATTCTGTCCATCAACTGTATTTTTTGCAATTTTCACCCCGAGTGGGCTGGGGATGCTCAGACGTGAGTCCCAGGCTCTCCACACCACTGGAGTCAAGCTATCCAGGCTGAATGAAGGCTGATAGCCAGAAACCGGTCCTTGGATGCTTGATTCCGGTCTGGGTAAGACATGGCTTGGTAGTTCGGACTGGACTGTTCCCATGAGGCACAGGGTCAGAGCTGATTTGCATATAGCCAGTGTCTAACCCAGGGTGATGTGGAGTGCAAAAAAACGATGGATTTAGGCCCAGATCCTTGTACTGGGGTGAATGTATGACATTGTTCTACATTCTGTCCATCAACTGTGTTTTTTGCAATTTTCACCCCGAGTGGGCTGGGGATGCTCAGACGTGAGTCCCAGGCTCTCCACACCACTGGAGTCAAGCTATCCAGGCTGAATGAAGGCTGATAGCCAGAAACCGGTCCTTGGATGCTTGATTCCGGTCTGGGAAAGACATGGCTTGGTAGTTCGGACTAGACTGTTCCCATGAGGCACAGGGTCAGAGCTGATTTGCATATAGCCAGTGTCTAACCCAGGGTGATGTGGAGTGCAAAAAACTATGGATTTAGGCCCAGATCCTTGTACTGGGTGAGTGTATGACATTGTTCTACATTCTGTTCATCAACTGTGTTTTTTGCAATTTTCACCCCGAGTGGGCTGGGGATGCTCAGACTTGAGTCCCAGGCTCTCCACACCACTGGAGTCAAGCTATCCAGGCTGAATGAAGGCTGATAGCCAGAAACCGGTCCTTGGATGCTTGATTCCGGTCTGGGAAAGACATGGCTTGGTAGTTCGGACTGGACTGTTCCCATGAGGCACAGGGTCAGAGCTGATTTGCATATAGCCAGTGTCTAACCCAGGGTGATGTGGAGTGCAAAAAAACGATGGATTTAGGCCCAGATCCTTGTACTGGGGTGAATGTATGACATTGTTCTACATTCTGTCCATCAACTGTGTTTTTTGCAATTTTCACCCCGAGTGGGCTGGGGATGCTCAGACGTGAGTCCCAGGCTCTCCACACCACTGGAGTCAAGCTATCCAGGCTGAATGAAGGCTGATAGCCAGAAACCGGTCCTTGGATGCTTGATTCCGGTCTGGGAAAGACATGGCTTGGTAGTTCGGACTGGACTGTTCCCATGAGGCACAGGGTCAGAGCTGATTTGCATATAGCCAGTGTCTAACCCAGGGCGATGTGGAGTGCAAAAAAACGATGGATTTAGGCCCAGATCCTTGTCCTGGGGTGAATGTATGACATTGTTCTACATTCTGTCCATCAACTGTGTTTTTTGCAATTTTCACCCCGAGTGGGCTGGGGATGCTCAGACGTGAGTCCCAGGCTCTCCACACCACTGGAGTCAAGCTATCCAGGCTGAATGAAGGCTGATAGCCAGAAACCGGTCCTTGGATGCTTGATTCCGGTCTGGGAAAGACATGGCTTGGTAGTTCGGACTGGACTGTTCCCATGAGGCACAGGGTCAGAGCTGATTTGCATATAGCCAGTGTCTAACCCAGGGTGATGTGGAGTGCAAAAAAACGATGGATTTAGGCCCAGATCCTTGTACTGGGGTGAATGTATGACATTGTTCTACATTCTGTCCATCAACTGTGTTTTTTGCAATTTTTACCCCGAGTGGGCTGGGGATGCTCAGACGTGAGTCCCAGGCTCTCCACACCACTGGAGTCAAGCTATCCAGGCTGAATGAAGGCTGATAGCCAGAAACCGGTCCTTGGATGCTTGATTCCGGTCTGGGAAAGACATGGCTTGGTAGTTCGGACTGGACTGTGCCCATGAGGCACAGGGTCAGAGCTGATTTGCATATAGCCAGTGTCTAACCCAGGGTGATGTGGAGTGCACAAAAACGATGGATTTAGGCCCAGATCCTTGTACTGGGGTGAATGTATGACATTGTTCTACATTCTGTCCATCAACTGTGTTTTTTGCAATTTTTACCCCGAGTGGGCTGGGGATGCTCAGACGTGAGTCCCAGGCTCTCCACACCACTGGAGTCAAGCTATCCAGGCTGAATGAAGGCTGATAGCCAGAAACCGGTCCTTGGATGCTTGATTCCGGTCTGGGAAAGACATGGCTTGGCAGTTCGGACTGGACTGTTCCCATGAGGCACAGGGTCAGAGCTGATTTGCATATAGCCAGTGTCTAACCCAGGGCGATGTGGAGTGCAAAAAAACGATGGATTTAGGCCCAGATCCTTGTACTGGGGTGAATGTATGACATTGTTCTACATTCTGTCCATCAACTGTGTTTTTTGCAATTTTCACCCCGAGTGGGCTGGGGATGCTCAGACGTGAGTCCCAGGCTCTCCACACCACCGGAGTCAAGCTATCCAGGCTGAATGAAGGCTGATAGCCAGAAACCGGTCCTTGGATGCTTGATTCCGGTCTGGGAAAGACATAGCTTGGTAGTTCGGACTGGACTGTTCCCATGAGGCACAGGGTCAGAGCTGATTTGCATATAGCCAGTGTCTAACCCAGGGTGATGTGGAGTGCAAAAAAACGATGGATTTAGGCCCAGATCCTTGTACTGGGGTGAATGTATGACATTGTTCTACATTCTGTCCATCAACTGTGTTTTTTGCAATTTTCACCCCGAGTGGGCTGGGGATGCTCAGACGTGAGTCCCAGGCTCTCGACACCACTGGAGTCAAGCTATCCAGGCTGAATGAAGGCTGATAGCCAGAAACGGGTCCTTGGATGCTTGATTCCGGTCTGGGAAAGACATGGCTTGGTAGTTCAGACTGGACGGTTCCCATGAGGCACAGGGTCAGAGCTGATTTGCATATAGCCAGTGTCTAACCCAGGGTGATGTGGAGTGCAAAAAAACGATGGATTTAGGCCCAGATCCTTGTACTGGGGTGAATGTATGACATTGTTCTACATTCTGTCCATCAACTGTGTTTTTTGCAATTTTCACCCCGAGTGGGCTGGGGATGCTCAGACGTGAGTCCCAGGCTCTCCACACCACTGGAGTCAAGCTATCCAGGCTGAATGAAGGCTGATAGCCAGAAACCGGTCCTTGGATGCTTGATTCCGGTCTGGGAAAGACATGGCTTGGTAGTTCGGACTGGACTGTTCCCATGAGGCACAGGGTCAGAGCTGATTTGCATATAGCCAGTGTCTAACCCAGGGTGATGTGGAGTGCAAAAAAATGATGGATTTAGGCCCAGATCCTTGTACTGGGGTGAATGTATGACATTGTTCTACATTCTGTCCATCAACTGTGTTTTTTGCAATTTTTACCCCGAGTGGGCTGGGGATGCTCAGACGTGAGTCCCAGGCTCTCCACACCACTGGAGTCAAGCTATCCAGGCTGAATGAAGGCTGATAGCCAGAAACCGGTCCTTGGATGCTTGATTCCGGTCTGGGAAAGACATGGCTTGGCAGTTCGGACTGGACTGTTCCCATGAGGCACAGGGTCAGAGCTGATTTGCATATAGCCAGTGTCTAACCCAGGGCGATGTGGAGTGCAAAAAAACGATGGATTTAGGCCCAGATCCTTGTACTGGGGTGAATGTATGACATTGTTCTACATTCTGTCCATCAACTGTGTTTTTTGCAATTTTCACCCCGAGTGGGCTGGGGATGCTCAGACGTGAGTCCCAGGCTCTCCACACCACTGGAGTCAAGCTATCCAGGCTGAATGAAGGCTGATAGCCAGAAACTGGTCCTTGGATGCTTGATTCCGGTCTGGGAAAGACATAGCTTGGTAGTTCGGACTGGACTGTTCCCATGAGGCACAGGGTCAGAGCTGATTTGCATATAGCCAGTGTCTAACCCAGGGTGATGTGGAGTGCAAAAAAACGATGGATTTAGGCCCAGATCCTTGTACTGGGGTGAATGTATGACATTGTTCTACATTCTGTCCATCAACTGTGTTTTTTGCAATTTTCACCCCGAGTGGGCTGGGGATGCTCAGACGTGAGTCCCAGGCTCTCCACACCACTGGAGTCAAGCTATCCAGGCTGAATGAAGGCTGATAGCCAGAAACCGGTCCTTGGATGCTTGATTCCGGTCTGGGAAAGACATGGCTTGGTAGTTCGGACTGGACTGTTCCCATGAGGCACAGGGTCAGAGCTGATTTGCATATAGCCAGTGTCTAACCCAGGGTGATGTGGAGTGCAAAAAAATGATGGATTTAGGCCCAGATCCTTGTACTGGGGTGAATGTATGACATTGTTCTACATTCTGTCCATCAACTGTGTTTTTTGCAATTTTCACCCCGAGTGGGCTGGGGATGCTCAGACGTGAGTCCCAGGCTCTCCACACCACTGGAGTCAAGCTATCCAGGCTGAATGAAGGCTGATAGCCAGAAACCGGTCCTTGGATGCTTGATTCCGGTCTGGGAAAGACATGGCTTGGTAGTTCGGACTGGACTGTTCCCATGAGGCACAGGGTCAGAGCTGATTTGCATATAGCCAGTGTCTAACTCAGGGTGATGTGGAGTGCAAAAAAACGATGGATTTAGGCCCAGATCCTTGTACTGGGGTGAATGTATGACATTGTTCTACATTCTGTCCATCAACTGTATTTTTTGCAATTTTCACCCCGAGTGGGCTGGGGATGCTCAGACGTGAGTCCCAGGCTCTCCACACCACTGGAGTCAAGCTATCCAGGCTGAATGAAGGCTGATAGCCAGAAACCGGTCCTTGGATGCTTGATTCCGGTCTGGGTAAGACATGGCTTGGTAGTTCGGACTGGACTGTTCCCATGAGGCACAGGGTCAGAGCTGATTTGCATATAGCCAGTGTCTAACCCAGGGTGATGTGGAGTGCAAAAAAACGATGGATTTAGGCCCAGATCCTTGTACTGGGGTGAATGTATGACATTGTTCTACATTCTGTCCATCAACTGTGTTTTTTGCAATTTTCACCCCGAGTGGGCTGGGGATGCTCAGACGTGAGTCCCAGGCTCTCCACACCACTGGAGTCAAGCTATCCAGGCTGAATGAAGGCTGATAGCCAGAAACCGGTCCTTGGATGCTTGATTCCGGTCTGGGAAAGACATGGCTTGGTAGTTCGGACTAGACTGTTCCCATGAGGCACAGGGTCAGAGCTGATTTGCATATAGCCAGTGTCTAACCCAGGGTGATGTGGAGTGCAAAAAACTATGGATTTAGGCCCAGATCCTTGTACTGGGTGAGTGTATGACATTGTTCTACATTCTGTTCATCAACTGTGTTTTTTGCAATTTTCACCCCGAGTGGGCTGGGGATGCTCAGACTTGAGTCCCAGGCTCTCCACACCACTGGAGTCAAGCTATCCAGGCTGAATGAAGGCTGATAGCCAGAAACCGGTCCTTGGATGCTTGATTCCGGTCTGGGAAAGACATGGCTTGGTAGTTCGGACTGGACTGTTCCCATGAGGCACAGGGTCAGAGCTGATTTGCATATAGCCAGTGTCTAACCCAGGGTGATGTGGAGTGCAAAAAAACGATGGATTTAGGCCCAGATCCTTGTACTGGGGTGAATGTATGACATTGTTCTACATTCTGTCCATCAACTGTGTTTTTTGCAATTTTCACCCCGAGTGGGCTGGGGATGCTCAGACGTGAGTCCCAGGCTCTCCACACCACTGGAGTCAAGCTATCCAGGCTGAATGAAGGCTGATAGCCAGAAACCGGTCCTTGGATGCTTGATTCCGGTCTGGGAAAGACATGGCTTGGTAGTTTGGACTGGACTGTTCCCATGAGGCACAGGGTCAGAGCTGATTTGCATATAGCCAGTGTCTAACCCAGGGTGATGTGGAGTGCACAAAAACGATGGATTTAGGCCCAGATCCTTGTACTGGGGTGAATGTATGACATTGTTCTACATTCTGTCCATCAACGGTGTTTTTTGCAATTTTCACCCCGAGTGGGCTGGGGATGCTCAGACGTGAGTCCCAGGCTCTCCACACCACTGGAGTCAAGCTATCCAGGCTGAATGAAGGCTGATAGCCAGAAACCAGTCCTTGGATGCTTGATTCCGGTCTGGGAAAGACATGGCTTGGTAGTTCGGACTGGACTGTTCCCATGAGGCACAGGGTCAGAGCTGATTTGCATATAGCCAGTGTCTAACCCAGGGCGATGTGGAGTGCAAAAAAACGATGGATTTAGGCCCAGATCCTTGTACTGGGGTGAATGTATGACATTGTTCTACATTCTGTCCATCAACTGTGTTTTTTGCAATTTTCACCCCGAGTGGGCTGGGGATGCTCAGACGTGAGTCCCAGGCTCTCCACACCACTGGAGTCAAGCTATCCAGGCTGAATGAAGGCTGATAGCCAGAAACCGGTCCTTGGATGCTTGATTCCGGTCTGGGAAAGACATGGCTTGGTAGTTCGGACTGGACTGTTCCCATGAGGCACAGGGTCAGAGCTGATTTGCATATAGCCAGTGTCTAACCCAGGGTGATGTGGAGTGCAAAAAAACAATGGATTTAGGCCCAGATCCTTGTACTGGGGTGAATGTATGACATTGTTCTACATTCTGTCCATCAACGGTGTTTTTTGCAATTTTCACCCCGAGTGGGCTGGGGATGCTCAGACGTGAGTCCCAGGCTCTCCACACCACTGGAGTCAAGCTATCCAGGCTGAATGAAGGCTGATAGCCAGAAACCGGTCCTTGGATGCTTGATTCCGGTCTGGGAAAGACATGGCTTGGTAGTTCGGACTGGACTGTTCCCATGAGGCACAGGGTCAGAGCTGATTTGCATATAGCCAGTGTCTAACCCAGGGTGATGTGGAGTGCAAAAAAATGATGGATTTAGGCCCAGATCCTTGTACTGGGGTGAATGTATGACATTGTTCTACATTCTGTCCATCAACTGTGTTTTTTGCAATTTTCACCCCGAGTGGGCTGGGGATGCTCAGACGTGAGTCCCAGGCTCTCCACACCACTGGAGTCAAGCTATCCAGGCTGAATGAAGGCTGATAGCCAGAAACCGGTCCTTGGATGCTTGATTCCGGTCTGGGAAAGACATGGCTTGGTAGTTCGGACTGGACTGTTCCCATGAGGCACAGGGTCAGAGCTGATTTGCATATAGCCAGTGTCTAACTCAGGGTGATGTGGAGTGCAAAAAAACAATGGATTTAGGCCCAGATCCTTGTACTGGGGTGAATGTATGACATTGTTCTACATTCTGTCCATCAACTGTATTTTTTGCAATTTTCACCCCGAGTGGGCTGGGGATGCTCAGACGTGAGTCCCAGGCTCTCCACACCACTGGAGTCAAGCTATCCAGGCTGAATGAAGGCTGATAGCCAGAAACCGGTCCTTGGATGCTTGATTCCGGTCTGGGTAAGACATGGCTTGGTAGTTCGGACTGGACTGTTCCCATGAGGCACAGGGTCAGAGCTGATTTGCATATAGCCAGTGTCTAACCCAGGGTGATGTGGAGTGCAAAAAAACGATGGATTTAGGCCCAGATCCTTGTACTGGGGTGAATGTATGACATTGTTCTACATTCTGTCCATCAACTGTGTTTTTTGCAATTTTCACCCCGAGTGGGCTGGGGATGCTCAGACGTGAGTCCCAGGCTCTCCACACCACTGGAGTCAAGCTATCCAGGCTGAATGAAGGCTGATAGCCAGAAACCGGTCCTTGGATGCTTGATTCCGGTCTGGGAAAGACATGGCTTGGTAGTTCGGACTAGACTGTTCCCATGAGGCACAGGGTCAGAGCTGATTTGCATATAGCCAGTGTCTAACCCAGGGTGATGTGGAGTGCAAAAAAACAATGGATTTAGGCCCAGATCCTTGTACTGGGGTGAATGTATGACATTGTTCTACATTCTGTCCATCAACGGTGTTTTTTGCAATTTTCACCCCGAGTGGGCTGGGGATGCTCAGACTTGAGTCCCAGGCTCTCCACACCACTGGAGTCAAGCTATCCAGGCTGAATGAAGGCTGATAGCCAGAAACCGGTCCTTGGATGCTTGATTCCGGTCTGGGAAAGACATGGCTTGGTAGTTCGGACTGGACTGTTCCCATGAGGCACAGGGTCAGAGCTGATTTGCATATAGCCAGTGTCTAACCCAGGGTGATGTGGAGTGCAAAAAAATGATGGATTTAGGCCCAGATCCTTGTACTGGGGTGAATGTATGACATTGTTCTACATTCTGTCCATCAACTGTGTTTTTTGCAATTTTCACCCCGAGTGGGCTGGGGATGCTCAGACGTGAGTCCCAGGCTCTCCACACCACTGGAGTCAAGCTATCCAGGCTGAATGAAGGCTGATAGCCAGAAACCGGTCCTTGGATGCTTGATTCCGGTCTGGGAAAGACATAGCTTGGTAGTTCGGACTGGACTGTTCCCATGAGGCACAGGGTCAGAGCTGATTTGCATATAGCCAGTGTCTAACTCAGGGTGATGTGGAGTGCAAAAAAACGATGGATTTAGGCCCAGATCCTTGTACTGGGGTGAATGTATGACATTGTTCTACATTCTGTCCATCAACTGTATTTTTTGCAATTTTCACCCCGAGTGGGCTGGGGATGCTCAGACGTGAGTCCCAGGCTCTCCACACCACTGGAGTCAAGCTATCCAGGCTGAATGAAGGCTGATAGCCAGAAACCGGTCCTTGGATGCTTGATTCCGGTCTGGGTAAGACATGGCTTGGTAGTTCGGACTGGACTGTTCCCATGAGGCACAGGGTCAGAGCTGATTTGCATATAGCCAGTGTCTAACCCAGGGTGATGTGGAGTGCAAAAAAACGATGGATTTAGGCCCAGATCCTTGTACTGGGGTGAATGTATGACATTGTTCTACATTCTGTCCATCAACTGTGTTTTTTGCAATTTTCACCCCGAGTGGGCTGGGGATGCTCAGACGTGAGTCCCAGGCTCTCCACACCACTGGAGTCAAGCTATCCAGGCTGAATGAAGGCTGATAGCCAGAAACCGGTCCTTGGATGCTTGATTCCGGTCTGGGAAAGACATGGCTTGGTAGTTCGGACTAGACTGTTCCCATGAGGCACAGGGTCAGAGCTGATTTGCATATAGCCAGTGTCTAACCCAGGGTGATGTGGAGTGCAAAAAACTATGGATTTAGGCCCAGATCCTTGTACTGGGTGAGTGTATGACATTGTTCTACATTCTGTTCATCAACTGTGTTTTTTGCAATTTTCACCCCGAGTGGGCTGGGGATGCTCAGACTTGAGTCCCAGGCTCTCCACACCACTGGAGTCAAGCTATCCAGGCTGAATGAAGGCTGATAGCCAGAAACCGGTCCTTGGATGCTTGATTCCGGTCTGGGAAAGACATGGCTTGGTAGTTCGGACTGGACTGTTCCCATGAGGCACAGGGTCAGAGCTGATTTGCATATAGCCAGTGTCTAACCCAGGGTGATGTGGAGTGCAAAAAAACGATGGATTTAGGCCCAGATCCTTGTACTGGGGTGAATGTATGACATTGTTCTACATTCTGTCCATCAACTGTGTTTTTTGCAATTTTCACCCCGAGTGGGCTGGGGATGCTCAGACGTGAGTCCCAGGCTCTCCACACCACTGGAGTCAAGCTATCCAGGCTGAATGAAGGCTGATAGCCAGAAACCGGTCCTTGGATGCTTGATTCCGGTCTGGGAAAGACATGGCTTGGTAGTTCGGACTGGACTGTTCCCATGAGGCACAGGGTCAGAGCTGATTTGCATATAGCCAGTGTCTAACCCAGGGCGATGTGGAGTGCAAAAAAACGATGGATTTAGGCCCAGATCCTTGTACTGGGGTGAATGTATGACATTGTTCTACATTCTGTCCATCAACTGTGTTTTTTGCAATTTTCACCCCGAGTGGGCTGGGGATGCTCAGACGTGAGTCCCAGGCTCTCCACACCACTGGAGTCAAGCTATCCAGGCTGAATGAAGGCTGATAGCCAGAAACCGGTCCTTGGATGCTTGATTCCGGTCTGGGAAAGACATGGCTTGGTAGTTCGGACTGGACTGTTCCCATGAGGCACAGGGTCAGAGCTGATTTGCATATAGCCAGTGTCTAACCCAGGGTGATGTGGAGTGCAAAAAAACGATGGATTTAGGCCCAGATCCTTGTACTGGGGTGAATGTATGACATTGTTCTACATTCTGTCCATCAACTGTGTTTTTTGCAATTTTTACCCCGAGTGGGCTGGGGATGCTCAGACGTGAGTCCCAGGCTCTCCACACCACTGGAGTCAAGCTATCCAGGCTGAATGAAGGCTGATAGCCAGAAACCGGTCCTTGGATGCTTGATTCCGGTCTGGGAAAGACATGGCTTGGTAGTTCGGACTGGACTGTGCCCATGAGGCACAGGGTCAGAGCTGATTTGCATATAGCCAGTGTCTAACCCAGGGTGATGTGGAGTGCACAAAAACGATGGATTTAGGCCCAGATCCTTGTACTGGGGTGAATGTATGACATTGTTCTACATTCTGTCCATCAACTGTGTTTTTTGCAATTTTTACCCCGAGTGGGCTGGGGATGCTCAGACGTGAGTCCCAGGCTCTCCACACCACTGGAGTCAAGCTATCCAGGCTGAATGAAGGCTGATAGCCAGAAACCGGTCCTTGGATGCTTGATTCCGGTCTGGGAAAGACATGGCTTGGCAGTTCGGACTGGACTGTTCCCATGAGGCACAGGGTCAGAGCTGATTTGCATATAGCCAGTGTCTAACCCAGGGCGATGTGGAGTGCAAAAAAACGATGGATTTAGGCCCAGATCCTTGTACTGGGGTGAATGTATGACATTGTTCTACATTCTGTCCATCAACTGTGTTTTTTGCAATTTTCACCCCGAGTGGGCTGGGGATGCTCAGACGTGAGTCCCAGGCTCTCCACACCACCGGAGTCAAGCTATCCAGGCTGAATGAAGGCTGATAGCCAGAAACCGGTCCTTGGATGCTTGATTCCGGTCTGGGAAAGACATAGCTTGGTAGTTCGGACTGGACTGTTCCCATGAGGCACAGGGTCAGAGCTGATTTGCATATAGCCAGTGTCTAACCCAGGGTGATGTGGAGTGCAAAAAAACGATGGATTTAGGCCCAGATCCTTGTACTGGGGTGAATGTATGACATTGTTCTACATTCTGTCCATCAACTGTGTTTTTTGCAATTTTCACCCCGAGTGGGCTGGGGATGCTCAGACGTGAGTCCCAGGCTCTCGACACCACTGGAGTCAAGCTATCCAGGCTGAATGAAGGCTGATAGCCAGAAACCGGTCCTTGGATGCTTGATTCCGGTCTGGGAAAGACATGGCTTGGTAGTTCAGACTGGACGGTTCCCATGAGGCACAGGGTCAGAGCTGATTTGCATATAGCCAGTGTCTAACCCAGGGTGATGTGGAGTGCAAAAAAACGATGGATTTAGGCCCAGATCCTTGTACTGGGGTGAATGTATGACATTGTTCTACATTCTGTCCATCAACTGTGTTTTTTGCAATTTTCACCCCGAGTGGGCTGGGGATGCTCAGACGTGAGTCCCAGGCTCTCCACACCACTGGAGTCAAGCTATCCAGGCTGAATGAAGGCTGATAGCCAGAAACCGGTCCTTGGATGCTTGATTCCGGTCTGGGAAAGACATGGCTTGGTAGTTCGGACTGGACTGTTCCCATGAGGCACAGGGTCAGAGCTGATTTGCATATAGCCAGTGTCTAACCCAGGGTGATGTGGAGTGCAAAAAAATGATGGATTTAGGCCCAGATCCTTGTACTGGGGTGAATGTATGACATTGTTCTACATTCTGTCCATCAACTGTGTTTTTTGCAATTTTTACCCCGAGTGGGCTGGGGATGCTCAGACGTGAGTCCCAGGCTCTCCACACCACTGGAGTCAAGCTATCCAGGCTGAATGAAGGCTGATAGCCAGAAACCGGTCCTTGGATGCTTGATTCCGGTCTGGGAAAGACATGGCTTGGCAGTTCGGACTGGACTGTTCCCATGAGGCACAGGGTCAGAGCTGATTTGCATATAGCCAGTGTCTAACCCAGGGCGATGTGGAGTGCAAAAAAACGATGGATTTAGGCCCAGATCCTTGTACTGGGGTGAATGTATGACATTGTTCTACATTCTGTCCATCAACTGTGTTTTTTGCAATTTTCACCCCGAGTGGGCTGGGGATGCTCAGACTTGAGTCCCAGGCTCTCCACACCACTGGAGTCAAGCTATCCAGGCTGAATGAAGGCTGATAGCCAGAAACCGGTCCTTGGATGCTTGATTCCGGTCTGGGAAAGACATGGCTTGGTAGTTCGGACTGGACTGTTCCCATGAGGCACAGGGTCAGAGCTGATTTGCATATAGCCAGTGTCTAACCCAGGGTGATGTGGAGTGCAAAAAAACGATGGATTTAGGCCCAGATCCTTGTACTGGGGTGAATGTATGACATTGTTCTACATTCTGTCCATCAACTGTGTTTTTTGCAATTTTCACCCCGAGTGGGCTGGGGATGCTCAGACGTGAGTCCCAGGCTCTCCACACCACTGGAGTCAAGCTATCCAGGCTGAATGAAGGCTGATAGCCAGAAACCGGTCCTTGGATGCTTGATTCCGGTCTGGGAAAGACATGGCTTGGTAGTTCGGACTGGACTGTTCCCATGAGGCACAGGGTCAGAGCTGATTTGCATATAGCCAGTGTCTAACCCAGGGCGATGTGGAGTGCAAAAAAACGATGGATTTAGGCCCAGATCCTTGTACTGGGGTGAATGTATGACATTGTTCTACATTCTGTCCATCAACTGTGTTTTTTGCAATTTTCACCCCGAGTGGGCTGGGGATGCTCAGACGTGAGTCCCAGGCTCTCCACACCACTGGAGTCAAGCTATCCAGGCTGAATGAAGGCTGATAGCCAGAAACCGGTCCTTGGATGCTTGATTCCGGTCTGGGAAAGACATGGCTTGGTAGTTCGGACTGGACTGTTCCCATGAGGCACAGGGTCAGAGCTGATTTGCATATAGCCAGTGTCTAACCCAGGGTGATGTGGAGTGCAAAAAAACGATGGATTTAGGCCCAGATCCTTGTACTGGGGTGAATGTATGACATTGTTCTACATTCTGTCCATCAACTGTGTTTTTTGCAATTTTTACCCCGAGTGGGCTGGGGATGCTCAGACGTGAGTCCCAGGCTCTCCACACCACTGGAGTCAAGCTATCCAGGCTGAATGAAGGCTGATAGCCAGAAACCGGTCCTTGGATGCTTGATTCCGGTCTGGGAAAGACATGGCTTGGTAGTTCGGACTGGACTGTGCCCATGAGGCACAGGGTCAGAGCTGATTTGCATATAGCCAGTGTCTAACCCAGGGTGATGTGGAGTGCACAAAAACGATGGATTTAGGCCCAGATCCTTGTACTGGGGTGAATGTATGACATTGTTCTACATTCTGTCCATCAACTGTGTTTTTTGCAATTTTTACCCCGAGTGGGCTGGGGATGCTCAGACGTGAGTCCCAGGCTCTCCACACCACTGGAGTCAAGCTATCCAGGCTGAATGAAGGCTGATAGCCAGAAACCGGTCCTTGGATGCTTGATTCCGGTCTGGGAAAGACATGGCTTGGCAGTTCGGACTGGACTGTTCCCATGAGGCACAGGGTCAGAGCTGATTTGCATATAGCCAGTGTCTAACCCAGGGCGATGTGGAGTGCAAAAAAACGATGGATTTAGGCCCAGATCCTTGTACTGGGGTGAATGTATGACATTGTTCTACATTCTGTCCATCAACTGTGTTTTTTGCAATTTTCACCCCGAGTGGGCTGGGGATGCTCAGACGTGAGTCCCAGGCTCTCCACACCACCGGAGTCAAGCTATCCAGGCTGAATGAAGGCTGATAGCCAGAAACCGGTCCTTGGATGCTTGATTCCGGTCTGGGAAAGACATAGCTTGGTAGTTCGGACTGGACTGTTCCCATGAGGCACAGGGTCAGAGCTGATTTGCATATAGCCAGTGTCTAACCCAGGGTGATGTGGAGTGCAAAAAAACGATGGATTTAGGCCCAGATCCTTGTACTGGGGTGAATGTATGACATTGTTCTACATTCTGTCCATCAACTGTGTTTTTTGCAATTTTCACCCCGAGTGGGCTGGGGATGCTCAGACGTGAGTCCCAGGCTCTCGACACCACTGGAGTCAAGCTATCCAGGCTGAATGAAGGCTGATAGCCAGAAACCGGTCCTTGGATGCTTGATTCCGGTCTGGGAAAGACATGGCTTGGTAGTTCAGACTGGACGGTTCCCATGAGGCACAGGGTCAGAGCTGATTTGCATATAGCCAGTGTCTAACCCAGGGTGATGTGGAGTGCAAAAAAACGATGGATTTAGGCCCAGATCCTTGTACTGGGGTGAATGTATGACATTGTTCTACATTCTGTCCATCAACTGTGTTTTTTGCAATTTTCACCCCGAGTGGGCTGGGGATGCTCAGACGTGAGTCCCAGGCTCTCCACACCACTGGAGTCAAGCTATCCAGGCTGAATGAAGGCTGATAGCCAGAAACCGGTCCTTGGATGCTTGATTCCGGTCTGGGAAAGACATGGCTTGGTAGTTCGGACTGGACTGTTCCCATGAGGCACAGGGTCAGAGCTGATTTGCATATAGCCAGTGTCTAACCCAGGGTGATGTGGAGTGCAAAAAAATGATGGATTTAGGCCCAGATCCTTGTACTGGGGTGAATGTATGACATTGTTCTACATTCTGTCCATCAACTGTGTTTTTTGCAATTTTTACCCCGAGTGGGCTGGGGATGCTCAGACGTGAGTCCCAGGCTCTCCACACCACTGGAGTCAAGCTATCCAGGCTGAATGAAGGCTGATAGCCAGAAACCGGTCCTTGGATGCTTGATTCCGGTCTGGGAAAGACATGGCTTGGCAGTTCGGACTGGACTGTTCCCATGAGGCACAGGGTCAGAGCTGATTTGCATATAGCCAGTGTCTAACCCAGGGCGATGTGGAGTGCAAAAAAACGATGGATTTAGGCCCAGATCCTTGTACTGGGGTGAATGTATGACATTGTTCTACATTCTGTCCATCAACTGTGTTTTTTGCAATTTTCACCCCGAGTGGGCTGGGGATGCTCAGACGTGAGTCCCAGGCTCTCCACACCACTGGAGTCAAGCTATCCAGGCTGAATGAAGGCTGATAGCCAGAAACTGGTCCTTGGATGCTTGATTCCGGTCTGGGAAAGACATAGCTTGGTAGTTCGGACTGGACTGTTCCCATGAGGCACAGGGTCAGAGCTGATTTGCATATAGCCAGTGTCTAACCCAGGGTGATGTGGAGTGCAAAAAAACGATGGATTTAGGCCCAGATCCTTGTACTGGGGTGAATGTATGACATTGTTCTACATTCTGTCCATCAACTGTGTTTTTTGCAATTTTCACCCCGAGTGGGCTGGGGATGCTCAGACGTGAGTCCCAGGCTCTCCACACCACTGGAGTCAAGCTATCCAGGCTGAATGAAGGCTGATAGCCAGAAACCGGTCCTTGGATGCTTGATTCCGGTCTGGGAAAGACATGGCTTGGTAGTTCGGACTGGACTGTTCCCATGAGGCACAGGGTCAGAGCTGATTTGCATATAGCCAGTGTCTAACCCAGGGTGATGTGGAGTGCAAAAAAATGATGGATTTAGGCCCAGATCCTTGTACTGGGGTGAATGTATGACATTGTTCTACATTCTGTCCATCAACTGTGTTTTTTGCAATTTTCACCCCGAGTGGGCTGGGGATGCTCAGACGTGAGTCCCAGGCTCTCCACACCACTGGAGTCAAGCTATCCAGGCTGAATGAAGGCTGATAGCCAGAAACCGGTCCTTGGATGCTTGATTCCGGTCTGGGAAAGACATGGCTTGGTAGTTCGGACTGGACTGTTCCCATGAGGCACAGGGTCAGAGCTGATTTGCATATAGCCAGTGTCTAACTCAGGGTGATGTGGAGTGCAAAAAACGATGGATTTAGGCCCAGATCCTTGTACTGGGGTGAATGTATGACATTGTTCTACATTCTGTCCATCAACTGTATTTTTTGCAATTTTCACCCCGAGTGGGCTGGGGATGCTCAGACGTGAGTCCCAGGCTCTCCACACCACTGGAGTCAAGCTATCCAGGCTGAATGAAGGCTGATAGCCAGAAACCGGTCCTTGGATGCTTGATTCCGGTCTGGGTAAGACATGGCTTGGTAGTTCGGACTGGACTGTTCCCATGAGGCACAGGGTCAGAGCTGATTTGCATATAGCCAGTGTCTAACCCAGGGTGATGTGGAGTGCAAAAAAACGATGGATTTAGGCCCAGATCCTTGTACTGGGGTGAATGTATGACATTGTTCTACATTCTGTCCATCAACTGTGTTTTTTGCAATTTTCACCCCGAGTGGGCTGGGGATGCTCAGACGTGAGTCCCAGGCTCTCCACACCACTGGAGTCAAGCTATCCAGGCTGAATGAAGGCTGATAGCCAGAAACCGGTCCTTGGATGCTTGATTCCGGTCTGGGAAAGACATGGCTTGGTAGTTCGGACTAGACTGTTCCCATGAGGCACAGGGTCAGAGCTGATTTGCATATAGCCAGTGTCTAACCCAGGGTGATGTGGAGTGCAAAAAACTATGGATTTAGGCCCAGATCCTTGTACTGGGTGAGTGTATGACATTGTTCTACATTCTGTTCATCAACTGTGTTTTTTGCAATTTTCACCCCGAGTGGGCTGGGGATGCTCAGACTTGAGTCCCAGGCTCTCCACACCACTGGAGTCAAGCTATCCAGGCTGAATGAAGGCTGATAGCCAGAAACCGGTCCTTGGATGCTTGATTCCGGTCTGGGAAAGACATGGCTTGGTAGTTCGGACTGGACTGTTCCCATGAGGCACAGGGTCAGAGCTGATTTGCATATAGCCAGTGTCTAACCCAGGGTGATGTGGAGTGCAAAAAAACGATGGATTTAGGCCCAGATCTTGTACTGGGGTGAATGTATGACATTGTTCTACATTCTGTCCATCAACTGTGTTTTTTGCAATTTTCACCCCGAGTGGGCTGGGGATGCTCAGACGTGAGTCCCAGGCTCTCCACACCACTGGAGTCAAGCTATCCAGGCTGAATGAAGGCTGATAGCCAGAAACCGGTCCTTGGATGCTTGATTCCGGTCTGGGAAAGACATGGCTTGGTAGTTCGGACTGGACTGTTCCTATGAGGCACAGGGTCAGAGCTGATTTGCATATAGCCAGTGTCTAACCCAGGGCGATGTGGAGTGCAAAAAAACGATGGATTTAGGCCCAGATCCTTGTACTGGGGTGAATGTATGACATTGTTCTACATTCTGTCCATCAACTGTGTTTTTTGCAATTTTCACCCCGAGTGGGCTGGGGATGCTCAGACGTGAGTCCCAGGCTCTCCACACCACTGGAGTCAAGCTATCCAGGCTGAATGAAGGCTGATAGCCAGAAACCGGTCCTTGGATGCTTGATTCCGGTCTGGGAAAGACATGGCTTGGTAGTTCGGACTGGACTGTTCCCATGAGGCACAGGGTCAGAGCTGATTTGCATATAGCCAGTGTCTAACCCAGGGTGATGTGGAGTGCAAAAAAACGATGGATTTAGGCCCAGATCCTTGTACTGGGGTGAATGTATGACATTGTTCTACATTCTGTCCATCAACTGTGTTTTTTGCAATTTTCACCCGAGTGGGCTGGGGATGCTCAGACGTGAGTCCCAGGCTCTCCACACCACTGGAATCAAGCTATCCAGGCTGAATGAAGGCTGATAGCCAGAAACCGGTCCTTGGATGCTTGATTCCGGTCTGGGAAAGACATGGCTTGGTAGTTCGGACTGGACTGTTCCCATGAGGCACAGGGTCAGAGCTGACTTGCATATAGCCAGTGTCTAACCCAGGGCGATGTGGAGTGCAAAAAAAACGATGGATTTAGGCCCAGATCCTTGTACTGGGGTGAATGTATGACATTGTTCTACATTCTGTCCATCAACTGTGTTTTTTGCAATTTTCACCCCGAGTGGGCTGGGGATGCTCAGACGTGAGTCCCAGGCTCTCCACACCACTGGAGTCAAGCTATCCAGGCTGAATGAAGGCTGATAGCCAGAAACCGGTCCTTGGATGCTTGATTCCGGTCTGGGAAAGACATAGCTTGGTAGTTCGGACTGGACTGTTCCCATGAGGCACAGGGTCAGAGCTGATTTGCATATAGCCAGTGTCTAACCCAGGGTGATGTGGAGTGCAAAAAAACGATGGATTTAGGCCCAGATCCTTGTACTGGGGTGAATGTATGACATTGTTCTACATTCTGTCCATCAACTGTGTTTTTTGCAATTTTCACCCCGAGTGGGCTGGGGATGCTCAGACGTGAGTCCCAGGCTCTCCACACCACTGGAGTCAAGCTATCCAGGCTGAATGAAGGCTGATAGCCAGAAACCGGTCCTTGGATGCTTGATTCCGGTCTGGGAAAGACATGGCTTGGTAGTTCGGACTGGACTGTTCCCATGAGGCACAGGGTCAGAGCTGATTTGCATATAGCCAGTGTCTAACCCAGGGTGATGTGGAGTGCAAAAAAATGATGGATTTAGGCCCAGATCCTTGTACTGGGGTGAATGTATGACATTGTTCTACATTCTGTCCATCAACTGTGTTTTTTGCAATTTTCACCCCGAGTGGGCTGGGGATGCTCAGACGTGAGTCCCAGGCTCTCCACACCACTGGAGTCAAGCTATCCAGGCTGAATGAAGGCTGATAGCCAGAAACCGGTCCTTGGATGCTTGATTCCGGTCTGGGAAAGACATGGCTTGGTAGTTCGGACTGGACTGTTCCCATGAGGCACAGGGTCAGAGCTGATTTGCATATAGCCAGTGTCTAACTCAGGGTGATGTGGAGTGCAAAAAAACGATGGATTTAGGCCCAGATCCTTGTACTGGGGTGAATGTATGACATTGTTCTACATTCTGTCCATCAACTGTATTTTTTGCAATTTTCACCCCGAGTGGGCTGGGGATGCTCAGACGTGAGTCCCAGGCTCTCCACACCACTGGAGTCAAGCTATCCAGGCTGAATGAAGGCTGATAGCCAGAAACCGGTCCTTGGATGCTTGATTCCGGTCTGGGTAAGACATGGCTTGGTAGTTCGGACTGGACTGTTCCCATGAGGCACAGGGTCAGAGCTGATTTGCATATAGCCAGTGTCTAACCCAGGGTGATTTGGAGTGCAAAAAAACGATGGATTTAGGCCCAGATCCTTGTACTGGGGTGAATGTATGACATTGTTCTACATTCTGTCCATCAACTGTGTTTTTTGCAATTTTCACCCCGAGTGGGCTGGGGATGCTCAGACGTGAGTCCCAGGCTCTCCACACCACTGGAGTCAAGCTATCCAGGCTGAATGAAGGCTGATAGCCAGAAACCGGTCCTTGGATGCTTGATTCCGGTCTGGGAAAGACATGGCTTGGTAGTTCGGACTAGACTGTTCCCATGAGGCACAGGGTCAGAGCTGATTTGCATATAGCCAGTGTCTAACCCAGGGTGATGTGGAGTGCAAAAAACTATGGATTTATGCCCAGATCCTTGTACTGGGTGAGTGTATGACATTGTTCTACATTCTGTTCATCAACTGTGTTTTTTGCAATTTTCACCCCGAGTGGGCTGGGGATGCTCAGACTTGAGTCCCAGGCTCTCCACACCACTGGAGTCAAGCTATCCAGGCTGAATGAAGGCTGATAGCCAGAAACCGGTCCTTGGATGCTTGATTCCGGTCTGGGAAAGACATGGCTTGGTAGTTCGGACTGGACTGTTCCCATGAGGCACAGGGTCAGAGCTGATTTGCATATAGCCAGTGTCTAACCCAGGGTGATGTGGAGTGCAAAAAAACGATGGATTTAGGCCCAGATCTTGTACTGGGGTGAATGTATGACATTGTTCTACATTCTGTCCATCAACTGTGTTTTTTGCAATTTTCACCCCGAGTGGGCTGGGGATGCACAGACGTGAGTCCCAGGCTCTCCACACCACTGGAGTCAAGCTATCCAGGCTGAATGAAGGCTGATAGCCAGAAACCGGTCCTTGGATGCTTGATTCCGGTCTGGGAAAGACATGGCTTGGTAGTTCGGACTGGACTGTTCCCATGAGGCACAGGGTCAGAGCTGATTTGCATATAGCCAGTGTCTAACCCAGGGCGATGTGGAGTGCAAAAAAATGATGGATTTAGGCCCAGATCCTTGTACTGGGGTGAATGTATGACATTGTTCTACATTCTGTCCATCAACTGTGTTTTTTGCAATTTTCACCCCGAGTGGGCTGGGGATGCTCAGACGTGAGTCCCAGGCTCTCCACACCACTGGAGTCAAGCTATCCAGGCTGAATGAAGGCTGATAGCCAGAAACCGGTCCTTGGATGCTTGATTCCGGTCTGGGAAAGACATGGCTTGGTAGTTCGGACTGGACTGTTCCCATGAGGCACAGGGTCAGAGCTGATTTGCATATAGCCAGTGTCTAACCCAGGGTGATGTGGAGTGCAAAAAAACTATGGATTTAGGCCCAGATCCTTGTACTGGGGTGAATGTATGACATTGTTCTACATTCTGTCCATCAACTGTGTTTTTTGCAATTTTCACCCGAGTGGGCTGGGGATGCTCAGACGTGAGTCCCAGGCTCTCCACACCACTGGAGTCAAGCTATCCAGGCTGAATGAAGGCTGATAGCCAGAAACCGGTCCTTGGATGCTTGATTCCGGTCTGGGAAAGACATGGCTTGGTAGTTCGGACTGGACTGTTCCCATGAGGCACAGGGTCAGAGCTGATTTGCATATAGCCAGTGTCTAACCCAGGGTGATGTGGAGTGCAAAAAAATGATGGATTTAGGCCCAGATCCTTGTACTGGGGTGAATGTATGACATTGTTCTACATTCTGTCCATCAACTGTGTTTTTTGCAATTTTTACCCCGAGTGGGCTGGGGATGCTCAGACGTGAGTTCCAGGCTCTCCACACCACTGGAGTCAAGCTATCCAGGCTGAATGAAGGCTGATAGCCAGAAACTGGTCCTTGGATGCTTGATTCCGGTCTGGGAAAGACATGGCTTGGTAGTTCGGACTGGACTGTGCCCATGAGGCACAGGGTCAGAGCTGATTTGCATATAGCCAGTGTCTAACCCAGGGTGATGTGGAGTGCACAAAAACGATGGATTTAGGCCCAGATCCTTGTACTGGGGTGAATGTATGACATTGTTCTACATTCTGTCCATCAACTGTGTTTTTTGCAATTTTTACCCCGAGTGGGCTGGGGATGCTCAGACGTGAGTCCCAGGCTCTCCACACCACTGGAGACAAGCTATCCAGGCTGAATGAAGGCTGATAGCCAGAAACCGGTCCTTGGATGCTTGATTCCGGTCTGGGAAAGACATGGCTTGGCAGTTCGGACTGGACTGTTCCCATGAGGCACAGGGTCAGAGCTGATTTGCATATAGCCAGTGTCTAACCCAGGGCGATGTGGAGTGCAAAAAAACGATGGATTTAGGCCCAGATCCTTGTACTGGGGTGAATGTATGACATTGTTCTACATTCTGTCCATCAACTGTGTTTTTTGCAATTTTCACCCCGAGTGGGCTGGGGATGCTCAGACGTGAGTCCCAGGCTCTCCACACCACTGGAGTCAAGCTATCCAGGCTGAATGAAGGCTGATAGCCAGAAACCGGTCCTTGGATGCTTGATTCCGGTCTGGGAAAGACATAGCTTGGTAGTTCGGACTGGACTGTTCCCATGAGGCACAGGGTCAGAGCTGATTTGCATATAGCCAGTGTCTAACCCAGGGTGATGTGGAGTGCAAAAAAACGATGGATTTAGGCCCAGGTCCTTGTACTGGGGTGAATGTATGACATTGTTCTACATTCTGTCCATCGACTGTGTTTTTTGCAATTTTCACCCCGAGTGGGCTGGGGATGCTCAGACGTGAGTCCCAGGCTCTCCACACCACTGGAGTCAAGCTATCCAGGCTGAATGAAGGCTGATAGCCAGAAACCGGTCCTTGGATGCTTGATTCCGGTCTGGGAAAGACATGGCTTGGTAGTTCAGACTGGACTGTTCCCATGAGGCACAGGGTCAGAGCTGATTTGCATATAGCCAGTGTCTAACCCAGGGTGATGTGGAGTGCAAAAAAACGATGGATTCAGGCCCAGATCCTTGTACTGGGGTGAATGTATGACATTGTTCTACATTCTGTCCATCAACTGTGTTTTTTGCAATTTTCACCCCGAGTGGGCTGGGGATGCTCAGACGTGAGTCCCAGGCTCTCCACACCACTGGAGTCAAGCTATCCAGGCTGAATGAAGGCTGATAGCCAGAAACCGGTCCTTGGATGCTTGATTCCGGTCTGGGAAAGACATGGCTTGGTAGTTCGGACTGGACTGTTCCCATGAGGCACAGGGTCAGAGCTGATTTGCATATAGCCAGTGTCTAACCCAGGGTGATGTGGAGTGCAAAAAAATGATGGATTTAGGCCCAGATCCTTGTACTGGGGTGAATGTATGACATTGTTCTACATTCTGTCCATCAACTGTGTTTTTTGCAATTTTCACCCCGAGTGGGCTGGGGATGCTCAGACGTGAGTCCCAGGCTCTCCACACCACTGGAGTCAAGCTATCCAGGCTGAATGAAGGCTGATAGCCAGAAACCGGTCCTTGGATGCTTGATTCCGGTCTGGGAAAGACATGGCTTGGTAGTTCGGACTGGACTGTTCCCATGAGGCACAGGGTCAGAGCTGATTTGCATATAGCCAGTGTCTAACCCAGGGTGATGTGGAGTGCAAAAAAACGATGGATTTAGGCCCAGATCCTTGTACTGGGGTGAATGTATGACATTGTTCTACATTCTGTCCATCGACTGTGTTTTTTGCAATTTTCACCCCGAGTGGGCTGGGGATGCTCAGACGTGAGTCCCAGGCTCTCCACACCACTGGAGTCAAGCTATCCAGGCTGAATGAAGGCTGATAGCCAGAAACCGGTCCTTGGATGCTTGATTCCGGTCTGGGAAAGACATGGCTTGGTAGTTCAGACTGGACTGTTCCCATGAGGCACAGGGTCAGAGCTGATTTGCATATAGCCAGTGTCTAACCCAGGGTGATGTGGAGTGCAAAAAAACGATGGATTCAGGCCCAGATCCTTGTACTGGGGTGAATGTATGACATTGTTCTACATTCTGTCCATCAACTGTGTTTTTTGCAATTTTCACCCCGAGTGGGCTGGGGATGCTCAGACGTGAGTCCCAGGCTCTCCACACCACTGGAGTCAAGCTATCCAGGCTGATAGCCAGAAACCGGTCCTTGGATGCTTGATTCCTGTCTGGGAAAGACATGGCTTGGTAGTTCGGACTGGACTGTTCCCATGAGGCACAGGGTCAGAGCTGATTTGCATATAGCCAGTGTCTAACCCAGGGTGATGTGGAGTGCAAAAAAATGATGGATTTAGGCCCAGATCCTTGTACTGGGGTGAATGTATGACATTGTTCTACATTCTGTCCATCAACTGTGTTTTTTGCAATTTTCACCCCGAGTGGGCTGGGGATGCTCAGACGTGAGTCCCAGGCTCTCCACACCACTGGAGTCAAGCTATCCAGGCTGAATGAAGGCTGATAGCCAGAAACCGGTCCTTGGATGCTTGATTCCGGTCTGGGAAAGACATGGCTTGGTAGTTCGGACTGGACTGTGCCCATGAGGCACAGGGTCAGAGCTGATTTGCATATAGCCAGTGTCTAACCCAGGGTGATGTGGAGTGCACAAAAACGATGGATTTAGGCCCAGATCCTTGTACTGGGGTGAATGTATGACATTGTTCTACATTCTGTCCATCAACTGTGTTTTTTGCAATTTTTACCCCGAGTGGGCTGGGGATGCTCAGACGTGAGTCCCAGGCTCTCCACACCACTGGAGTCAAGCTATCCAGGCTGAATGAAGGCTGATAGCCAGAAACCGGTCCTTGGATGCTTGATTCCGGTCTGGGAAAGACATGGCTTGGCAGTTCGGACTGGACTGTTCCCATGAGGCACAGGGTCAGAGCTGATTTGCATATAGCCAGTGTCTAACCCAGGGCGATGTGGAGTGCAAAAAAACGATGGATTTAGGCCCAGATCCTTGTACTGGGGTGAATGTATGACATTGTTCTACATTCTGTCCATCAACTGTGTTTTTTGCAATTTTCACCCCGAGTGGGCTGGGGATGCTCAGACGTGAGTCCCAGGCTCTCCACACCACTGGAGTCAAGCTATCCAGGCTGAATGAAGGCTGATAGCCAGAAACCGGTCCTTGGATGCTTGATTCCGGTCTGGGAAAGACATAGCTTGGTAGTTCGGACTGGACTGTTCCCATGAGGCACAGGGTCAGAGCTGATTTGCATATAGCCAGTGTCTAACCCAGGGTGATGTGGAGTGCAAAAAAACGATGGATTTAGGCCCAGATCCTTGTACTGGGGTGAATGTATGACATTGTTCTACATTCTGTCCATCAACTGTGTTTTTTGCAATTTTCACCCCGAGTGGGCTGGGGATGCTCAGACGTGAGTCCCAGGCTCTCGACACCACTGGAGTCAAGCTATCCAGGCTGAATGAAGGCTGATAGCCAGAAACCGGTCCTTGGATGCTTGATTCCGGTCTGGGAAAGACATGGCTTGGTAGTTCAGACTGGACTGTTCCCATGAGGCACAGGGTCAGAGCTGATTTGCATATAGCCAGTGTCTAACCCAGGGTGATGTGGAGTGCAAAAAAACGATGGATTTAGGCCCAGATCCTTGTACTGGGGTGAATGTATGACATTGTTCTACATTCTGTCCATCAACTGTGTTTTTTGCAATTTTCACCCCGAGTGGGCTGGGGATGCTCAGACGTGAGTCCCAGGCTCTCCACACCACTGGAGTCAAGCTATCCAGGCTGAATGAAGGCTGATAGCCAGAAACCGGTCCTTGGATGCTTGATTCCGGTCTGGGAAAGACATGGCTTGGTAGTTCGGACTGGACTGTTCCCATGAGGCACAGGGTCAGAGCTGATTTGCATATAGCCAGTGTCTAACCCAGGGTGATGTGGAGTGCAAAAAAATGATGGATTTAGGCCCAGATCCTTGTACTGGGGTGAATGTATGACATTGTTCTACATTCTGTCCATCAACTGTGTTTTTTGCAATTTTCACCCCGAGTGGGCTGGGGATGCTCAGACGTGAGTCCCAGGCTCTCCACACCACTGGAGTCAAGCTATCCAGGCTGAATGAAGGCTGATAGCCAGAAACCGGTCCTTGGATGCTTGATTCCGGTCTGGGAAAGACATGGCTTGGTAGTTCGGACTGGACTGTTCCCATGAGGCACAGGGTCAGAGCTGATTTGCATATAGCCAGTGTCTAACCCAGGGTGATGTGGAGTGCAAAAAAACGATGGATTTAGGCCCAGATCCTTGTACTGGGGTGAATGTATGACATTGTTCTACATTCTGTCCATCAACTGTGTTTTTTGCAATTTTCACCCCGAGTGGGCTGGGGATGCTCAGACGTGAGTCCCAGGCTCTCCACACCACTGGAGTCAAGCTATCCAGGCTGAATGATGGCTGATATCCAGAAACCGGTCCTTGGATGCTTGATTTCGGCCTGGGAAAGACATGGCTTGGTAGTTCGGACTGGACTGTTCCCATGAGGCACAGGGTCAGAGCTGATTTGCAGATAGCCAGTGTCTAACCCAGGGTGATGTGGAGTGCAAAAAAACGATGGATTTAGGCCCAGATCTTTGTACTGGGGTGAATGTATGACATTGTTCTACATTCTGTCCATCAACTGTGTTTTTTGCAAACTTCACCAGCCACAGCACACACAGCACACCACCAACCATCATCACCCCAACACACCACAGATACCACAAGAACAAAAATACTAACTTGCATGCTCCCTTCTCAACACATGCTCACTGTGCAAGCATTCCACCAAATTATGGAACCTCATGACCACCCTTGCACCTGACATCATCTTTCTCACAGAGACCTGGCTCAACCCCACATCCACTCCAGACATTGCCACAGTAATCCCCAATGAATATAAAATCACTCACCAAGACTGCACCAACAAGCCAGTTGGAAAAACAGCCATCATCTACAAAGAGACCAATACAGTGTGCCACCACCACTAACAACACCATAACCCCCATGGAACATCTCATATTCAAGCTCCACACAAATGACAAGACAGCCATCAGAGGCATCCTCTCATACCAAGCCCCAGGCTCCAGCTTCTGCAACACCATCGCAGACGTCATTTCGCCCCTAACCTTAAACTCCAAGGACTACATCTTCCTCAGCGACCTAAATTTTCACATCGACAACCCCAATGAGAACAACACCGCACGCCTTCTCGATAGTATGAGCAGCCTCGGATTGACCCAGATTGTCAATGACCCCACACACACCGCAGGACACACGCTGGACCCATTTTCATGTCCAACAACTGCATCATGTCACAGAAATCACATTGACTGATCACTTCATCGTGCACTTAAGCATTTCCAGTCCCCGCACCACCACCCCCAAGATGACCAGCACTCTCCTTGCCCTGGTGGTAAAACAAAGTCTGAGACCAGCTGGATGGACGCCCTTAATACCTCCAACCCTGCTAGCATCACCAACCTTGAGTAGGGTGTGAAGAACTTCAATGTTTGGCTCACTAATTGCGCCAACAGCATCATCCCCATCATGAGCAACATCCAGAGAAAATCCTCCAAAAAGGCCAGCTGGTACACCCAAGAACAGCAAAACAAGACAGCAAACAGCTGGAGAGGAGATGGCGCGCCAGCAGGGGCATCTCTGACAGGGCAGCGTTCAAGACCTCCCTTAACCTCTGTCACCGCCTGCTGAGGGCAACCAAGACAGCCCCGGCCGCATGTATCGAATCCCGTACCAACAACATCAAGGAACTTTTTAGCATCGGAATTATCCAACCTGGCTGCCAGCGAAAAAAACATCAAACACTCACGGGAGCTTTGCGACAACCTCAACTACTACTTTGGTGAGAATATTGCAACCATATACAGAAACTTCGAACCCTAACCCACACCTACGGACTTCGTCAACAGATTTGCCACCACTGCAAACTACACGAACCACACACTGACCACCTGGAACCTGTTCTCCTCCCAGGAAATCACCTACACCATGAAATCCATGTACTCTGGAGCTCCCATAGACCCATGCCATCACCACATCTTAAACCTTAGAAACCAAAAGCTCGTCCAGGATTTCACCACGCTACTTTACCCCTATATAACCATTGCAACATTTCCAGACTCCAGAAAACACCTAAGTCAGACCACAACTCAAAAATCCTCCATCAACCCCAGCTAACTCAAAAAGTACCGGCCAATCTCCCTGCTCCCATTCCCAGCAAAGGTACTGGAAAAGATCATCAACTCATGACACACCTGGAGCAGAACCAGCTACTTGATGCCTCTCAATCCAGCTTCCACAGCAATCACAGCACCATAACTGCCTTGATTGCAGCCACTGAAGACAGCTGAGGAGAAACAGCAACTCTGATGTTCCTTAACCTGCGTTTTCTCAGAATTCCCAAAGGCGCAGAGGGAAACGACCCAAAGGGCTTCATGACCACCATCCTTAAAACAACCTTTCCGGAATTACAATCCTGGGAAATGGACAGGGAGGTACAGCGTGCTCTCCGCTTCCCCCTAACACTTCCAACGCGATCTCACAATCCACCACAATATCCAAGAGCAATACTGGTGCACTTTGGGAACTTTGTCTTGCGTGAAGCTATCTACGATCTTGCTCGGCCTACCAGCAAGAGGGAACACAAAGGCTTCATGCTCTTTGCTCGACCAGACTATGCCCATGCCACGGTGGAACGGAGGTGGAGGCTGAGACAACTAATTACACCCTTCCAGCGAATCGGCGCAACTGTCTTTTTGCAAAATCCAGCTCGACTAAAAATAATCATCAACGGAACATCACAAAGCTTCACAAGCGAAATTCAGGCACAGGCATATTTAAAAGAAATCTCAGACTCAGGGAACCGTAAAACAGAAAAGCACCAAAAATAGTAAATGCACTACTTCAATGGTAAAAAACACCTGCAACAAGATTAGAAGCTCAAAGCAAGTAAAGGATGGGGCTCAATCCGGAAGAGGGGGGGGGGGTGAAAAGAAAAGACTGGTAAAATAATCAAAATATGATGTAATATATGGTTATGTGTGAATGTATAGAGAAACTTTCATTAATATAGATCACCCTCCTCCCCATACTATTTGATTGACACACAGGGTGCGGGTGGACTGAGGCGCACCGATTAGACTGACGCCCACACCTGGATTCCCAGGGATTCAGGACGCCTCAAGGGGTGGTAAGGGGGGATGGGAAAGCGTGGGGGGGAAAGAGCACACAGGCACAACACAACACGGGTAATCATAGATAGATCAGGGTTAAAACTAAAGAAAATGAAACAACCATGGTATAGTCTTATAGATAGGAATCAAGAACATAGGACAAAATATGGCTTAAGGACGAATCAAAACTATGCAAAGAACAGCTAAACTAAGGATTTTAACGATTAATATTTGCGGCCTTAATGACTTGAAAAAAAGACAAAGGGGGGCAATCGGCCTCAAGGCAATGGGTCCTAATATTATATGCATGCAGGAGACACATGTGGAAGGGTCGCAGCAACAACTGTTAAAAAACATGGGATATAGACAACGCAGGCGACAAAGACAAGGGGGCCAGCCATCTTGGCAGTTGGAGGGGGGCTTCAATTCATCAGGTCTGCAGCCGATAAATTAGGGCTCTGGGCAATAACAGAGTGTCAATATGGCCAGGGAAAGAAAGCCACAATATGCTCCATATATGGGACAATAACAGATGACCCAGACTTATTGGTATTTATATTAAACAAATTGGCTCACTGGTCACCCCCCTTTATCATGTGTGGTGATTTTAACTTGAATTTACCCTCGGACTGGCAATTAGTGCCAGACTTCACATATAAAGGAAGGATACCCAGAGTATTTAGAATACTCCAAGAATTATGCACAACACATGGGCTAGGGGACTGTTGGCAAGCAAAACCCCCCAGCGATCCAGGTTATAAATTTTTTCCCACCCACACACTAAGCTGGCCAGGCTAGATTATATGTTCATCTCTCATACAATTCTATCAAAATGCCTAATAGAGAGACTTCCTCGGGTCTTATCTGACCACAATCCACTGATGCTCACTATGGATATTGAAGGGCCGCAATGTAGCCAGAATCTGTGGACTTTTGAGAGGGCTTTACTCCTAAATGAAAAGTATTGTCAATGCATAAACAAATGGATACCAGAGTTCCTAGAAGATAACATGGGGAGCGCACCAATTGAAATAATCTTGGATACCTTAAAGGCAGGAATTAGGGGAGAGACCCTAAGATTCTCCCTTAATCTTAACCGGGAGGAAAAACTGAATATGAAAACACTACAGGGAAGATTAGTAATTGCTGAGGAAGACCTTATGGCGTAAGTACGAGAGGGGCAGAGCATCGAAGAAGCATTGGGTATTGTGGCCATCGCAAGAAACAATGTGGCAGATATATTTATTAAAAAGGCAGTCGATAAGGCTACAGTGAATAAAGAAAGAATATATGAACTTAGCGAACAAGTAGGGCATCACTTGGCGGTACGAGTGAGACAAGAAAACATGGCAAACATAATCAAAGAAATTAACGACCCCAAAAAAGGACTCATACAAAACCCAAAAGAGATAAGAGGGGTGTTCCAAGATTACTATCAAGATCTATACAAGGAAACTAATACAAATCAAAGAAAAATCGAAGAGTATATAGAACAGTCTCGTATACCTCGACTATCGGAGGAAGACCAAGAAAGCTTAGCTATAAATCCGGAATGGGGGGAAATCCTGTCATCAATTAATAGCTTAGCCACCGGAAAAGCAGCCGGGCTGGATGGGATACCAGTTGGATGTTATGCTAAATTCCATAAACCACTGAACGGAATTATAACAGCATTAATAAAAACATATTATCTTGGGGGGACAGCCACCAGGTTCATGGGCCAGGACAAAAATTATAGTATTCCCAAAAAAAAGACAAAGACCCTGCACAACTGGGATCTTACCGCCCAATCACACTAATAAACTGTGACTCCAAAATCTATTCCAAACTATTGGCAACCAGATTGGCGCAACATATACATAAAATTATCTCACCACGCCAACACGGCTTCATTCCGGGTCGATCCACCACTGACCATGTCCAGAGGGTCATCACAGTCTTTGACATATCGGAGGTGGCAGGAGACCCTATGGCTTTGATACTATTAGACGCCGAGAAGGCCTTCGATAGGGTCTCCTGGCAGTATCTTTGGACGGCTATGTCAAAGAGTGGGATTGGTGACCGATTTATCAAAGGTACCCGTATGTTATATACAACCCGGAAGCGGTGGTTATGATAAATGGGAAGATGTCTGGGAGCATAAAAGTAACCAGAGGGACAAGACAGGGGTGTCCCTGCTCCCCCTTATTATTTGCAATCTTTATTAACCCTTTTATTCTTAAACTAGAATCCAATCCGGCAATTCCACCAATCAAAACCATAAACGGTAATACCAAGACCTTAGCCTATGCGGACGACATAGCGATAGTCACAGGTGATCCCAGGGAAGCGGTGAAAGTTATGGAAGAGGAAGCCATACAATTTGGGGAGGTTGCCAACAGCAAGATCACACATCAAGAAAACCAGATAGTTGCAAATGCCACGTACCTAAGAGTGAATATAACATCCGACCTAGATAACCTGGTTAAAGTTAACTTGGAACCACTCATAAAGCAAACGGAAAAAACCTCTGTAGAATTGACAATCTTCACCTGACCCTAGTAGGACGATGCAATGCCATAAAAATGTTATATTTTCCTAAATTCTTATACATTTAGGACTATATGTTTAGATTTCTCCCCACAAATATTTAAGGACATAGAGGACCTATTCTCTCGGTTTATATGGAATTATAAAAAACCACGCAGAGCACTTAAATACATTACACTTCCAAAAAATAGAGGTGGCCTTGCACTACCCAACCTCAAAGTGTATTGGTGGGCCACGATACTAAATTATAGCAATATTTTGCTTACCCCAATAAAGACAACAGAGCAAGAGGGGGCGATCCCAACACCACAGGAACTGATCTTAGGCAACGAAGCTAATGAACATCTTTGGCGACTAACTTATAATTGTTACTTTAAAAAAGTATGATTTAAAACCCTTAGGGGTGTATATTCGGCGTGGAACAATGTTCGAAAACTCTTGGGCATCGGGAGATTCTCCTATTATACAACTTTAGTGGGGAATTTCAACCTCCCAGAAACGTTCAGGGATGCTTGCATGAAAAGGTGGCAAAGGGAAGGGGCTATCCGGTGTGGCAATTTTTACTCCAATACAGGGTTTAAGTCATTCGAGGAACTAAAAATGGAATTTGAGCTAAACCAAACAGATTTCTTTAAGTTCCTACAAATTAGAGACTTCTTAATGAAAAAAGGGGGAGGCCCATCTAAGTGTAGAAAAAATCAGATAATTGAAGTAATAAGCATTAATACGACGGTTAAGATAGGAGTAATTTACAATAACCTGACAATCGCACTATTTGACGACATGGAAACATTTGCAGCAAAATGGCATGACAAACTGGATGTGGCGGAAGGGACTTGTGAGAAATCATTCGAGGCATCCCAATCATGGTTAATGTCGGCTAACCTGCAAGCCCAATATTATAAAACATACTTCCGGCTATATTATACCCCGAATAAGATTGCCAAGTGGGGGATGGGTAGAGGCACGGAATGCCCACGCTGTAATGCCCCAGCAATTCTCTGCAATGACCTGGTACAGTACTTGCTCCTTCTTTATGGCAAAGCGCGGAGATACCCCTACGGGGGTCTATTCATGCGCTATAGAAGCATATAAAATAAAATAAGCAGTATGAGTGAGAAAAGGATGGGTTACCCAATACACCCTTGCGGGCTTGTGCGATTAATATCAAAATGTATAAGTTGCCAGCAAGGGATTTAATTGTGGTCTGTTAAACAGCCTTTGGGATCTCTACTCAAAAGGATTTTAGATCCAAACTGTGAACATCAGTTGCTGTATTCTATTCAGTTGTCAGTTAATTAGACACAAAGTAAGTACAAATAGCTACCACACTAGCTAAATGAATAAGGATGAACAACGCAGGGAAGTTTGGTATCAAAATTGTTATTATTTGTTTTGAAGTCATAAGGGTACTCAATCAGTTATCAGAGTAAAATCAAGTTCAAAACTTCCAATGTACAAGGCAACAAATCAATTATCCTGTAATACACGAGAAGAGCGTCCACACTGTAACATAGAAAGCAGTGACTACTAATGGATTCAAAGTTAGTCGCTGAACAGGAGATGTCTGTAACGCAGGAGTGGACGTGTAGGTCGACGTTTCGGTCTTTTCAAGACAAATCACAAGACCATCATCAGGACGGATAATTGAAACTATAATGATGACCCTTTGGAGGAGAGCTTGCTCATACCAACTACTTTGGTTTTGTTGATGGCAAGTTCTTGCTGGAATGTCGTGGTCAAATGAATGCCCCGCCACGACTGATTGCCGGATGTATTTGCCCTCGATACGCTACTGATAGCTGAGAACGAATAAACCTCAAGATCCCCCAGAAGAAGAAGGGAGATTACAGGATCAACTACCTTGATATTGAGTATTTACCACGACATTCCATTCCGTTATTTCCATCTCCAAACAGTTACTCTGCACTGTTGAGAGGGTTGGCAGTGAGATCCCATCCAACCATATATCTCTTGCCATCTGGTCATTGGGAATATCCTCCCTGTAAATCCCTCCGAAAAAGTCCAAAAAGGCATCCCCTATATCAGAATTGGAGATTCTGGCCGCAGCCTCCCCTTCTACTTTAATTTCCCCAATATATTTAAGAGCTTGGTCAGCCTTAACTTTCCATGCTAAAATCCTACCTGCTGCCTCCCCAAATTCAAAATGGGAGATTTTGCTTCCCTCCCATCTTTTGGCTACTCTTTCTTGCAAAATATTCTCCAGCGGTAATTTCAAATCGTCCATCTTCCTCTTGTCATCTGATGAACCCGTAGAGGAACCAAGCTTCTGCTCTATGAGATTCATTTCTTTTTCAAGGCAGACTATCTTCTCCCTATATATCTTCCGCCTATGAGAGGCTCTGTTGGTAATACTACCTCTAAAGAAAGCTTTCAATGTCTCCCACACAGTGGTGAGAGTGGCGGATTCGAGATTAATCTCGAGGAATGATGTAGTCTCTGCTACCAGAAAACTAACTTCATCATCTTCCAATAAAATAGTCCGATCAAAGGACCAAGAAGGAAATTGTATCTGCCTATCAGATCTTAAAGTGAACACAAGAGCCAAATGGTCGGACAGATGAGAAAGAAGGCATTCTATTGTATTCAAGGAATCTTTAAGGCAATAGCTGAATAGGGCATAATCAATCCTTGATTTGCGATTGTATTTGAAGTTCTGAAAGGAAACCCCTAATTTTTTTGCCCTCCCTTTCCCTCCACAAATCTGCCAGTCTGAGGTTCCGTGGTTTTCGGGACCGGACTCCATTTTGTTTGCGTTGTTCATAACGCCATTTTGTTTTGCCCTCACGTAGGCCGTGGAGGTAACCGAACGAACAAAGTTGCATGGGCCTCATTGTTCATGTATGCATTAAACAGGCCCTTTTCTGACTAGTGAGTGAATTGCAGGACGCTGACCTCTTCACCTGAAACTGACCCTTCACGAAGCCAATTTCTCTGGCTGATTGTTGTCTGAGATTGCCAATCAATGTTCAGGACCTCGTTAACCTTTAGTTTCCTTGCACATATCTTATCCGAATCAGCTTCTGAATTGTTTCTTTCCTTACGACTTTACATTACATGGGTTGTGCTTTTCAATTATAAATTTGTCCGGCTTGCAAAGATTGAATTTGGGACAGTCCTAATAATTAACTTTTGGGTGTGGTTACTGTAAATTGGGTTTTTGTTAATGTGATACTCAGTTAGAAAATGTGTCCTATTGGTCAGAATTTTGCGCAGTGGGTGTACATTTATAATGAGAATATTGTGTATAAAAGGTGATGTCTTGCTCTATGAAAATGGAACAGTTTCTTGAGTTGTACACCGTGTTGTATTGCTGAGATTACTGTTACTAGCTGCAGCTAATAAATTTGATCTCTGACGCCACCTAGAAGTATTCCGTGTCTCTGTTTGCCAAGACAGGAGAACCCGAAGACTTTGGGCGTGTCCCTGGCGCCGCTGGATTCTAAAACCCGGTTCTTCAGTTGGCGCCCAACGTGGGGCTCGACTTCAGCGGTACCGGTCCAAGCCTGAGGATCGTGAGGAGCCACGTGAGGAAATTCTGGAGGAAGGCTGCCACTTCATTGACCCCTGCATGTCGACATGGACCGAAGGTCTTTTCTGCGATGCTTCCCGCTTTCCAACGGCTACGAAGGACTGCTGCCCTGACTGTCGCCCTGTCTCGGACCCTTGATTGATCCTTTGTAAAGCGAGACGATAGACGGTCTTCTGGTGGAGTGACAGATATTTGGTTAAGTATAAGTGGGTCGCTCCTACGACTTTGTTTTGGTTCTTGGTTTTGATTTGATTTTTGCAAAAATCGAAGCCGAGGGGCTCGTATATTTACGAGTGTATCGATAGTTGATAACCCCTTGAAGTTTGAAGCTAGATTAGTGAGCTATAAGATGCCTGGTCTTAGCAAAATTGGGAAATGGTTTAGTTGTGGTTGCAACAGGGATTCCCGATTGGAGGATTCGTGTCCGATACCTCCGGTTGGAACTCCGACTTATGAGCTCTATTCAAAACACGGAGTGGGTCCTATCACTTATAATGAAGTGTGGGTCCGCTATACAAGGAAAGATGGTGTTTTACGATGGCCCAAACATGGTAGTTTCGAATTAAATATTTTAGATAAGCTGGAAGTTGCACTATTTAAGAAGAAAGCCCGGCCGGCCGGCAATGTTTGACTCTTTCCGCCTTTGGCGAAAGGAAGCCAAACAGCGAGAAATTAAGCAAGCAAAGAGAGATAGGAAAGATAAGAATATGTCAGTACTACAAGCTGCTAGGCAGTTTAAGTCAGATGAGGAAGATCGAGTGTGTGAAGTTTTAGATAGACAGCGTTGCATGGCCATAGATAAATGTTATCCGGCCTTGCCATCTTCTCCTCCGAAAGTGACGGAAGACCTTGAAAAAGATCCTTTGATGTCTCATTTACTGAGATTGCCACCCCCTTATGTGCAGGGTGCTACTGCGCCTCCATTACCCCGGTTGTTCTTCCCTTTGTTGTTCAACCTCCTGCGGTTGTTCAGCCACCCGGTGCTCCACTGATGGTATTGCCTCCTACTGCGCAACCCACTCTAGGTTTGCAAGCTTTGCTTCCAGCTTTGCCTTAAACTCCTTTGCCTTCTGCTTCTGCATCTCAGACTCCTACTGTTCTTGTTCCTACTTTGTCTCAAGATTTTAACTTTCCTGTTTTTACGCCTACTTCTTCTCCTTCTGCTCGAAAACGAATGACAGAAACTGTTGTTAATCTGTTGTCTCCATTGTTTGGGCCACTGAGTATGACCCCTGTTTCGGAACGTAAGCAGAGTCGTAGTCATCTTCCTAGTTCCGAAGAGCGGGCAGTGTTGGATCTGTTGGCTCGTAGAGGGATTTTAAATGCTTCCAGGTAGAATATGCCATCAGTTATGGATGTTTTCTTTCAGTGGGAGCCGCCTAAGCAAAGGTATCTTTTTGATGTAACGTGTGCTTTTCTGCGGCAGGAATGGGAAGATAATGAGTTGGGTCCGATTCCGCAGGAAGTGCTTGATGTTCAGTCAGAGTTTGCTAAAGGGACGATAGTGGAATCTGATGTTACTGATGCTGTAGAGACGATACTTGCCTTCAGAACTAGACTCCCGTCTCAGCCATTGTACGAACCTGATCCTTCTGTTAGGAGGAAAGTGAAGCAGTATCCTATGAGAGAAGTTCCCCCTGTATGGAGAGAGGAAGTTGTTGCTAATGTTAATCAGGGTATTCAGGGTGTACCGGCCCATTTTCTGCGAGTGTGGGTACATGTCCCTTGGAAGAGAGCAGAGGTCTTGGCTCTTAAGCAGACCTTACCTGACCCTCGTAAGAATCCTGCTGGTTATTACAAGGAGTTGTCCCAGACAGTTGAAGCGTGTATTATGAATTTAGCTGACATAGATATGTTAATGGGTAATGTAGTTCCTCAACCTTTGTGGGCGAAGATTCGTCATGAGAATCATGCGGCAGAATTAGGAGATACGTGGGCTAATATTGTTGCTGCAGATGGTCGACAGGTTGGAGGTGCCAAACCTGAGCCTTTAGTTGCAGAATTACCTGGTAGGATTATCGATCTAATGAAAACTATGATGCCTCCTTTATGAGTGAATTGGGACAAGTTAGCAGCATGCAAACAAAAGAAAGACGAGAGTGTGTCTGATTTCTTCACGAGGTTTGAAGAAACGTTTATCGATCATAGTGGTCAGGACATGAGTACGGAAGGTGGTCAAAGGTTGTTCGTGGACAAATTTGTCTTTAATTTGCTTCTCGAACTTTCCAATAAGTTAAAGGACTCTGAGAGTTCATGGGCTGTTTCTTCGTCGGCCCAGATATTGGCTACTGCACAATATTATGAGAATAGGGATAAAGATGAGAAGGATAAAGCAGAGAAGAAAACTAAAGATTTAAAGACGAAGGTTCTTTTGCAGCAAGCTTATCCGCCTCGTCAGAATCAACCTCAATTTCAGCAACCTCCACAGTTTCAGAGATTGTTACAGAAACCTGAGCCTTATGCTCCGCGATTCTTCCCTGGTCCTAATCAGTGTGCTTATTGCAGAGAGGAAGCTCATTTCAAGAATAGTTGCCCGGCTTTGTTACAACGTGCGAATGGCGTATCTGGTCAGAGAGGTCTTGGTGGTTTCCAGTAAGCTCCTAGGGGTAGGGGACGTGGTGTGTTACCCCAGAATGAGCGTTCCTATTCCCTTAAGAATTCTGCGAATTATTTTGACAGACAGAATGTTCCGAGTGGTCAGTCTGCACAGTACTATGTTGATGATTATTATGTCGAGAGTGAGAGTGCTGGTTATAATGATAGTTAGGACAGCCATGGGCAAAAAGAGGGAGTAGTGTCAGTTCCAGTAGACCAGAGTGGACCTTATGTTGAAGTGACTACATCAGGTGTGACAGAACCTTTTCTTTTGGATACTGGTGCGACAAAGAGTTCTATTATGCACTCTAAACTTCCTGGCGCACCTTTGTCTGGCTTGACCAATGTTTCCGTAGGATTTTCAGGCACCCCAGTTGGTAACCCGATTTCTAATCCTTTGCCCCTTTCTATTGGCCCTTGTGAATTGTAAGCTTCTCTTATTTTGACGACTGGTTGTAATGAGAATCTGTTGGGCTTGGACTTACTGAAAAGATTGTATGCGACATTACATTGTTCTCCTTCGGGAGTACATCTTACCCTAGGTAAGAAAGTGATTTCCCCAATGTATTTGTCTAAAGATTGTCTTCCACTGGAATTGCGTTCGCTTCCTGATACGCTTTGGGCTACAGGTCCAAATGATGTTGGTGTTTTGCAGATTCCACCGTATGTTGTTACCCTCAAATCGAATGCTAGGCTACCTCGTATCCCACAGTATAAAATATCTAGTGATGGCGAGAGAGCTCTATTAGCGATTGTCTATGATCTGGTTGAGAAGGGTGTAGTTGAGGAAACGAGAGGTAATGTGTGTAAAAGTCCGGTTTTGCCTGTCCTTAAGCGTACTGATGCTTCTCAGCCACCTGTGTACCGGTTTGTGATTGACCTTCGAGAGGTAAACAAGATTGTGGTGCCACAGTTTCCTGTTGTTCCAGATATCACTGCTTTGTTGACTCTGATTCCTGCTTCGGCAGCCTGGTTTTCTGTTATTGACCTAAAGAATGCTTTCTTTAGCATTCCGATTGCTGAGGAGAGTAGGGATATTTTTGGCTTCTCTTTAGGAGGACGAAGCTTCCGGTTTAAGAGAGCTCCCCAAGGTTATTGTGAAAGTCCCTCCATCTATAGTCAGGCGTTGAAAACTCAGCTTGATAGCTTTGTGTTGCCTATTGGTGCTACTCTTATCCAGTACGTTGATGATCTGTTGGTTGCCGCTGATGACGAAGAGATTTGTAAAGAGGCTACTCTTTCTTTGTTACGACATTTGTCTGACCTTCATCCAAAAGTTTCACCTTCCAAGTTACAGTATTGCCGACAAGAAGTAACCTACTTGGGTCATCTCTTGTCGAAGGAGGGAAGAAGGTTGACCCCAGAATGAATTCAAACGATTGCGCAAATGAGTGTACCATCCACACAGAGAGAAGTGCGTGCTTTCTTAGGTATCACCTCGTATTGTAGACAATGGATCCCTAATTTTTCCCTGCTAGCGAAACCTCTGTTGGCGCTGACTCTTAAAGATACTCCGCATCCTCTCCCTCGGTCAGTAAAGTTTTTCTGAATTACGTGATGCATTGTGTTCGGCTCCGGTATTGGGTACTCCTGACTACAGTAAACCTTTCACGTTGTACGTTCACGAGAGAGAAGGTTGTGCATTGTCAGTGTTGACTCAACAGTTTGGAGACAAGCAACGCCCATGTGCGTATTTTTCAGCGACGTTAGATCCGGTAGCTAAAGCGTTGCCAAGCTGTTTGAGAGCTACAGCGGCAGCGGCTGTTTCTATCCGACAGTCTGCTGGTTTGGTATTGGATAATACGTTGATTGTGATGGTCCCACATGCAGTGGATACCTTATTGAACAGGACCAAGACACAGCACCTTACTAGTGCACGTCTGTCAGGTTATGAGTTGACTCTTTTGGCTAGCCATGTTCACATTAAAAGATGTAATGTATTGAATCCAGCTACGTTGTTGCCGATTTCTGTAGAGTCAGATGCTCAAGAACAGCATGATTGTTTTCTTCGTACAGAGGAAGAAACAAAAGCTAGAGTTGACCTAAAAGATACTCCTCTTGAGAATGTTGATGGTACTTTATGGGTAGATGGTTCGTGTTTTAAGCTTCCGAATGGTGAAACGACTGCAGCATATGCCGTCACAACTTTACATACAGTTGTTGAGACAGCACGCATAGCACAGAATTCTGCACAAGCAGCAGAGTTGATTGCATTGACACGAGCGTGTGTATTGTCAGAGGGAAAGCGAGTGAATGTTTATACTGATAGCCAGTACGCATTTGGTGTTGCCCATAGTTTTGGACGTTTGTGGAGAGAAAGAGGATTCCTTACTTCCTATGGCACAAAAATTCAGCATGGGCAGTGAGTGAATGAACTTTTGGAATCTCTTGCTCTCTTGTATAGTGCGCATAAGAAAGTTGTGGACGATGTAGGTCGAGGGAATGCGTTTGCGGATGAAGTTGCGAAGGACACGGCGAGAGACATGATGAGCCGTATGTATGTATGAGCCGTATGTATGTGGCAGGTCCTGCAAGATGGGTTGTGGAAAGTGGAATGTGTGAAGACACAATAGAAAGTGTGAAGATGATTCAGGCTGAAGCTACGGAAAAAGAAGTGAGTACGTGGAGAAAGAGTACGGGTATGTTGGATTCGACGGGTTGTTGGGTTGAGTTGTCAGAACACCAGCGATGGTTGTTGCCCGATGCGTATGTGCTCCCAGTGGTTACTATGGCTCATGGAATGGCTCACATTAGTTCGAAGGGAATATGCAAGTTGTTGGCTCCAGTATGGCAGAATGCTGGAATTCCTAAATGTGCTGAGAATGTTGTGAAGCATTGCTTGATTTGTCTGAAGTATAATCCTGGCAAGGGAACTCCAACTCGAGCTGGTCATTTTGCTCCTCCGACGTATCCATTTGAAGTGATACAGCTAGATTACATTCACATGGAGAGATGCAACAATCTGAAGTATGTCCTTGTGGTTGTTTGCGCCTTTTCCAGATGGATAGAGGCCTACCCCCTAAAGGATAATACTGCCTTGTCTACAGCTAAGGTTTTGCTCAAAGAGTATTTCCCTAGATTTGGTTTGCCGAGAATTGTGTGGTCGGACAATGGGAGTGAATTTGTGGGTCGAGTCATGAAAAAAGTGTGTATTGGATTAGGGATTAATCAGAAGTTCCACGCTGCGAATCCCCCCCAGTCAGCAGGTCTTGTCGAATGCTATAACAGCACATTAAAGCTGAAACTCGCTAAGATTCAAGTGAGCACTGGTCTTACATGGCCGGATGCTTTGCCGTTGGCTCTTTTGTCAACAAGTACGACAGTGCATTCTCGTGTGGGACTTAGCCCATACGAAATAGTTTTTGGTCGTCCAGCGAATGTTTGGGGTGTGCCTCGTCCTAAAAAATACAGTGACCTTGAGTACCCTATGTTGGTGGATTACTTACATGACTTGACTGCTAAATTACATGTTCTCCACCAACAGGTCTATGACTGTTTGCCGACAGCTACTGCAGATCCAGGACACACGATCCAACCTGGTCACTACATCCTGGTCAAGAATTTTCAGCGATCCAAGAATTTGGAGCCGAGATGGACTGGTCCCTATTTGGTATTGCTGGTTACTAGAACCGCTGTTAGAGTAGCTGGAAAAAAGAACTGGGTGCATGCCACCCACTGTAAAAAAGTTCCTTTGCCTTTACCGTATAATCAGTGGGTGAGGGATGGTATAGCTGACACAGATTGTGAGAAAGTCCCTAGATTCGTGCCTTTTAGTGATGCACATTTGACATGGACTCAGTCGGAACGCGAGGATGATGATGTTCTGCAAGCTGCTGTGCCTCTGTCTCTGAGACTCGACACGACGAATCCGGAACTCCTCTTTAAGGATCAGACTGTGCCTGGCAAAGAGCTCTACAATCTGAGATCGAAAAAGGATGTTTGAAATGGACAAATAAATCCGAATTTTTTTATGTAGTGAATTACACCTTGTCAGCTCAAGAGACTTTTTTTTAACTTTTTCTTTTTCGAGTCACCATCCGGACCCAGCTGCAGGGTCATGGTATAAGTTCTTAAAGGGTGAGCCGCGTATTGACACAAGGTCTGTGGTTTAGGGTCGTTAGCACGATCTTGACGCACACTTAAGTGAAGAAGGAAAATTGCCGTGAGCAGCACGTTAGAGGATGGAGTCTTTTGAGTCCGACAAGGGTGTTAAAAGAGTGGATTTCAGAGTACAAATGTGTATATTGGTTCGTAGCAAATGTTTTTTAATAATGTGTTTTCTTATGCTTTTGAACATTACCTTGGTTTGTGTGGGTTGGATTTTCTATGCATCACAACAGACACTTGCATCTACCTCCCAACCTACTCTTTCTTTTCCTGCTGTTTCCCCACATGAGTTTCATATGTTGCCTGAACATGAACAGACACGAAGATTAGAATTTGTGAACAATTTGTTTATACAGATGTTACATCAGCATCAGCTAGTTGTAAATACCACGAATTGTTGGGTGTGTGGTCTTATGCCACATACGACTGATAAGGGAATGGTCATATTTGGTTTTTTGGTTTTTTGCCTTTTTCGCCTAATGGGTCAGTATGGGCACTCCAGGCAATGTTTATGTATGCGAATTAAGCATCTCCTGTATGTTCTGTCAAAGACAATGCGAATAATAATGCCTTGATACAGGGAATAGTAGATATGGTCAGAGATATTGATGCATATAATGCTATCCCTAAAGATGAGGTACGAGCATATGTTGGTTGGAACAAGACGAGATATAGTATTAGTCTGACAGAGAAAGAGAGACAGAAAAGGTCTCCTCCTATTTGGATTGTACCCCACCGAGGTCATTTTTGTCTGCAAGGTAATGGTTAGAATCCGAGAGCTCAGCTTGGTAAGACTGTGTGTGTTCACACCTATGTCTATACGTCCCAGAAATCTCCACCGTTCGTGCCAGCTAAAGGCACGTATTTTGTTTGTTATGATAGAGCATATACATGGTTGCCTTCTGACTTTTCAGGCACATGTTATGTGCATTTTTGCTTCCCCCTACATACACAGCTGCTTTTAACTACCATAAGACAAGATATGGTAGAGGTGTTATCGATGCGAAAGACACTGCCGCACAAGAAGTTGGAGACTTCTTTAAGGGTTTCCTGCCCTTTTGGGGTACTATGGCTAATGGTAGGACAATTCGTCAGCTTACGAGAGTGGTCTAGCCACTACAAATGAGACTGCAGGTGCCCTTAGCAATATTGATGAACAATATTGAACAGCCGAGCTTCAAGCGGATCGCCTTATGACATTACAGACCGCTTTGCTTTAGATATTATACTTGCAGATAGAGGTGGAGTATGTAAATTGATCGGGTCTAGTTGCTGTGTTTTCATACCAGATAACGCCCCAACAGTGTACCAAGCCATCTTGAGGTTACATAAGTCCTCTGAGTCTATACATGTAGACGAAGGGAACTGGTCATTGTTGGGATGGTTTTGGGAACTGCTGTCCAAATGGGGATGGAAGATTCTGATGTTCCTTGGTATGACTTTAGCGATCCTTTTCTCGTGTTGCTTATGCATCCAGTGTGGTCCCGCCATTTGTAGTCTTTGTGCTACAATCTGTGTGAGAAGACCAGTCCCGAGAGAAGCGAAGGATAATAAGATGATGTTACAGCAACACCTTGATGACCTGATGAGAATAGATATAGACCTGGATTCAGATTGACGTGAGTTTAGGTTATTGCCTACGTGATGGCAAAAGAAGGGTCTGAGGTTCCGTGGTTTTCGGGACCGGACTCCATTTTGTTTGCGTTGTTCATAACGCCATTTTGTGTTGCCCTCACGTAGGCCGTGGAGGTAACCGAACAAACAAAGTTGCAGGGGCCTCATTGTTCATGTATGCATTAAACAGGCCCTTTTCTGACTTGTGAGTGAATTGCAGGACGCTGACCTCTTCACCTGAAACTGAACCTTCACGAAGCCAATTTCTCTGGCTGATCGTTGTCTGAGATTGCCAATCAATGTTCAGGACCTCGTTAACCTTTAGTTTCCTTGCACATATCTTATCCTAATCAGCATCTGAATTGTTTCTTTCCTTACGACTTTACATTACATGGGTTGTGCTTTTCAATTATAAATTTGTCCGGCTTGCAAAGATTGAATTAGGGACAGTCCTAATAATTAACTTTTGGGTTGGGTTACTGTAAATTGGGTTTTTGTTAATGTGATACTCAGTTAGAAAATGTGTCCTATTAGTCAGAATTTTGCGCAGTGGGTGTACATTTATAATGAGAATATTGTGTATAAAAGGTGATGTCTTGCTCTATGAAAATGGAACAGTTTCTTGAGTTGTACACCGTGTTGTATTGCTGAGATTACTGTTACTAGCTGCAGCTAATAAATTTGATCCCTGACGCCACCTAGAAGTATTCCGTGTCTCTGTTTGCCAAGACAGGAGAACCCGAAGACTTTGGGCGTGTCCCTGGCGCCGCTGGGTTCTAAAACGCAGTTCTTCAAGACCCAAATGTGTCATGATTGCAATAAGGTTTTGCCTCGATTTGGAAGAAATGCTAGCTCTAGAATTGGTGGATTTGTCCAGTTTAGGGTTAGGCACATTATTGAAATCACCTACCAAAATTATCGGGTCTTGAAAGGTTACTAAGTGATTTCTAATAGTGTTCAGATAAGACGGATCGTCTGAGTTGGGGCCATAATAGCCCACTAATATACATATCCAACCATCCACTGAAATTCTCAGTAGAAGCCATCTCCCGGAATGATCCTCCTTATAGTCCAAAATCTGAACTTTCGCTGATTTTTTAAAGATAAAGAGGACTCCCCTGATGTTTACATTATGATCCCCCGTGGATATAAATTTGTCGATCCATCTCTGGTTTTTAAGCAATACATTAACCTCTGCTTTGAGCAGATGTGTCTTCTGTAAGACAATGATCTGCACGGGAGAATCTCTCAAATATTGTAAGATCTGATGTCTTCTATTTCTCACGCGCAGACCATTGACATTACAGGTCATATATTGCACAGAGGTCATGATATTAGTGCCGCCCCCCCACCTTTGCGAACCTCCAACCATATTCTTGAATTTCTAAACTCAACCACCTGGCTAGCTGAAACTGAAGCTGTAAGTGCCCCCCACAGGGGCACACAAAAGACTTAAAAAGGTAAGGTCTATGAGGATTTTTTGCCATTTCCCCCCCACCCACTCATTCCCCCCCACTCCTAGGAAACCCCCCATTTACTCTGGCTTGATGAATAGCCAGATTTACGCCCCCTCACAGCCCTCCTCCTCTTGCACCGCCTGAAATGCCCAGGGCCATTCATAATTGCCTACCAAAGAAGACGCAACAAGAAAAGCATATCCAATATTAAAGTGAAACCCCCTCTTTTTTTAAAAATGTTTTTATTGACGCCTTCTAATAGTGCTTGACTGCTTTTTTGTTTCTTACGCAACCTTTATCCTTTATTTATTTATTTATATATATATTTTTAACTATCTCTGTAGAAGAATTCAGGAAGATACTGTACAAACGCACAGCCTGGTGTTAGTACAAAATACAAAGTAGGAAATAGGAAAAACGCTTCATGTTATATTACCTCCCACCCTGAGAATGGCTTCTAATAAGTTCCAACAACTCATCAGCCTCAGAGGGAGACCGAGTATTGTGCATCTTGTTGTTGTACATTATGCGTACAAATCCGCATCTGCACTATTGCGCCAAGGGACCTGAACTCTTCCATTTTCTGACCGAGCTCCCACTGCCTATCTAGTGTGGATTTAGAGAGGTCGGACTGTACCTCAAAAGTGAAGTCTGGGCCTTTTAACGTTTTCGCTTTCAGTGCGAGGTTTAAGATCTTCTCCTTCAGGTTATATGTGAGGAAATTGATCAGGATCTTTCTTGGTTTAGCTCTCCCGGGGTTTAGCCGGAAGGGATCCCGATGTACTCGCTGTATGTCTTTTTCGAGGTCCTCAACTGTCTCTTCCAAATTGAGGGAATCCTTTAATAATTTGGACACAAAGGCTTTAACGTTTTTCCGTTCCTTTCCTTCCGGGATCTTCAAGAGCCTAAGATTATTACGCCGTGAGTAGTTCTCCAATGATTCGACTCTTTCCCGCATGGCGTCCCCCTCTCTCTGTAGATTTTGATTTTTGGACTCAGCATTCAGTACATTACACTTCAGGAGCCCCACCGCACCCTCCAACACCTCCGTTCTTTCACAAAGACCATCCACTTTCTTTTCAAGGATCTCACATGAAGCCCTTATCTCAGTTTGGCTTTGCTTTAGAGACCAGAAAGTCACATCTTATCTCCTCCCTCATTGAGGAAATTGACTCAACGAGGGCCTCAAGGGTATTTCCGACCCCCTTTCCACCTAGTTCGTCCTTGCCTTTATTGACAGTTGACGTCATTGGGGCCTCCTTCAACACTGCTACTATTTCTTCCCCAGCACCTGCACCAGCACCAGCACAAACTACCACTTTTTGTGTGGATGTGGGATCCGCCATCCCTGAATCTATAGCTGCAGTAAGCTCTAAAGATGTAGGTGTGGGTGAGGGAGCAGGTGTAGATGTGGGCGCGGGTATTGATGCCAGTGTGCCTTTTAGTGTATGTACCGCTATATCTGAAGAAATATCTAATACCTGTGGTACCACTTTAAAAAAGGAACGCAGTGAGGGGGTAATTCGTACAATACTATTTTTCTTCGAGTGTGTGTTATTAACCCTTCTCTGGGGGCTGCCACTGTTTCTTCTTCCTTTTCCCTTACTTTTCCCTATCTCCTTAGCACCAGTACCTCTGCTTTCCTTAGCTGCAACCTCCTCCGCCTCACCCCTGTCTACAGCTATTCCTTTACCTGATCTTTCCTCCCCCTTGCAGTGCTTTCTGGGGCCTGTAGTTTCCTGCTCGATTTCTGACCTCCTCCCTGTTTTTTGTAAGTGTTTTTAGAAGCTTGCCTATTAGAGCTAGCTTTACTTGTACTCGCACCCCTGTCACCCCCCCCAGCCTTACTTCCAAACAGCTCTGCCGGTTATATCAATACAACAGGAGTTTCTAGTTCTTCAGGGTTGTAGGCTGTTTGCCTGTAGCTCCGTCAAATTTAGCGCCAAAGATACTGGGGGGCACTTTCTGTGGAACGGCAGCCCCCTGACTTCTGCGCTGCGGCTCTCAGACTAAGTACCCCCCTAGCCGCCGCCGCCGCCGCCGTGCGGCCGCGCCGAAGCTCCACGGCTGCTCGTCCCCACTGTAACAAGGAGGTGGGGGGAAGGGGTCGCGCCTTTGCGGCCAAACACATCCGCGAGACAAGGTGAGGAAATACCTTTGCAAAAAAGGAACAACAGCCTCTTATTTTATTTTGAGTCGTCCTCGCGTCTCCGTCTTCATCGGTGGGTGTTCGCGCTGTATTCTCGGCATTCAGCGCCGGGTGTCCTGCGGTGCATCAGAGGGCTGTGAAGAGCGAGCGAACCGCTCTAGCCTGCGGCCACCATGTTTCCCCACCTAAATGTCCGTTTTTATCCACTGTTAAAATAAATACAGACAAGAAAATAAATGATTTTCTGTCTGTATTTATCTGTAAAAATCTGTAAAACGGAAAACAGAGAGGCTTAGTCATAATTCTCTCTCAGTTTAGTAAAGTTGTTTGTGAATATTGTAAGATCACCTCAACTCCATGGCACATGAACATTCCCTCCACCTGGTATCTGGAGGTGGTTCAATGTTTACCTCCATAGCATCTGTCTTCTTCATTTTCTTTCCCTGCTTCTACGCCCATTTTCTCTCTAATCTGTCAAAATCACTCCACTTTCAAATGTACTTAACCAATTCAGCAATCTGCAGCTTCATTCCTGAAAATCGCATAGTAACAATCGTCTCATCATCTAACTGTGCCCTGAAACTTTTCTGTAAAGGAATAAACTTAGAGAGATCTACTTTGTATTTCTCCACTAATTCTGTCAGCTTCTTGTGTGTAGTTGCCACAGGCCTTGTAATTTCCTTACTCAGATATATCAACTCATTTTCCTGGAATTGATTCAAATATGAAATGTCCTCACATGCCCTAAAGATTTCTTCTAATTCTACCTTCATTTTTGGTACATCTAGAGTTCTTACCCTTTCTTGACTTGCAGGTGGTCTTTCTGCATCGCCTGTTTCCTTGTTTTTAGGAGTTTTCTCAAACCATGGTGAGCAAATCTCATTATCGAATGGTCCCATTTCCTGCTGTGCAATTGGATTTTTTTAAATTTTTTTTTATAAATCTTTATTGATTTTAATGCATACATCGCTCTTTCAAGGTTACATCTCCACTTCAATCACTGAAGCATATATTTATGCTGAGTATATTCACAGTTTCTACTACTTAACCATATACTTAACTAGCCGGTTGTAAACAATAAGAATTGATAGCGTAACCTCACATGCTTAAGACATTTTTGGTATTGCATTGTATAGTTCTTTTGTATAGCACAGTATAGTACTTCAATCATCAAAACAGTAAAACTTAAAACTAAAAAGAGTCATTACATTTTGATAATCTATTCGTGCATACACCGACCGCCCGTCATCCCACCTGTTTCATGGTATGCAGCTTTAACACACCGCAGTTCAACACTGCTCCATCCGTTGCAATAAAGATAGCAACCACCACCCAGCTATCTATTCATCGTCCCCCTCAGAGTCCAGTTCTTCTTCCTCCGGTAAGGGATCGCAGATCTCCCCTCTGTATATATTCCATGCTGCCCATACCTTATTCCACTTTCGGGGGCACGCCCTGAGTACATACACCGCCCTTTCTGTAACCATCAGCATGTCCATGTTTATACTCCATCTAGCAATCGTAGGCAGTTCCTGTGCCCCCCCATTTTTGCGCAATGTCCCGTTTAGCTACCATCATGGCCAAAGTAGCCCATGTCCGACCATATCGATCCAGATCATTGGGGTCCCAAATGTTCAAGAGGCATTTGCGAGGGTCCGGCAGGACGGAGATTTTAAGCGTTTGTGAGACCGTGCGCATAACCTGCCTCCAGAATTCTTGTATGCGTGGGCAATCCCAGAGTGTATGGTATAGCGTTACCTCCTCCCCGCATCCTCGAAGACAAAAGGGATGTGGCGCCCTATGTATTTTGTGAAGCATCGTTCTAGTGTAATAAATACGGTGTAAAATTTTAAGTTGCACTAATCTGAATTTTGCTGAGATACCAACTTCTCTCGGTGAGGCCAGTGCTTCAGTCCATTCTGACTCTGTGACCTCGCCTAATTCTTTCACCCATTTTTCCCTTAACTTTATTGTAGGGTCCCCATGGTTGTTGATCAGTTTTTTGTATGTGAGGGAGGTCGCGCTTTGTAGCATATATTCCGTTAAGAGCCTATCCTCCAGTGGCGAGGATTCTGGTATGTCTGTGCCCACTGGGATCGCCTGGAGCAGTGCGTGTCTGATTTGCACATACCTAAACGTCTCTGTCGGGCCCAGTCCATACTGTTGTTGGAGCTGTGGAAGTGCGATCACCGTGCCCTTGTCCCATAGGTCCCCAACTGTGGAGATTCCTATACAGTCCCATTGCGCAAATCCCTTACTAGACCGTAGGTTCCCCAAGGCCTTGGTGTCCCACAGTGGTTTTAGCTTGGTGATTTTTCCCTTCCAACCTAGTCGCGATTGTGCTATGTGCCATAGGGCCGCTGTGTGTTGCGTCGGTCCCAGCAGTTTCTTAACTTGTGATTTGTTATATAGTACCGCGATCATACAGTCTGCACCCAGTTGCGACCAATCCGCTCTATATGCTGGGTCACTCCTTGAAGCATGTATCCATTGGTTTATTATTTTAAGATGGGCCGCCCAATAGTACAGCTGTATGTTCGGCAATGCTATGCCTCCCTCATACCAACTTTTAGTCATCTTATCATAAGCTATACGCGCCGGGCCATTATTCCAGAGGAGGTTCGTGACCAGAGCTGCGACCTGCTTGAAGTATCGAGGTACTATAGAATACGGGGTGTTTTCCAATACATATAAGAATCTGGGTAGTGCCATCATTTTATAAAGGGCTGCGCGCCCGATGAGGGTCAGTGGCAAGGTCGCCCAGTATTTCACGTCCGCACGAAGGCGCTCCATAGGCGGCTTCAAGTTCTTGTCAAAGAAGTCCGCGGCACTCTTTGTAATCACAATGCCTAAATATTTAAAGGAGTTCGGGTCAACGCAAGGGGGCAGTCCGATGGTAGCACCGGATCCGGACCCTTTAGAGTGTAGATCACCGACTTGGACCAATTCAGGGTATAGCCCGACGACTTCCCATGTGTGTTACAGAGATTTAATAATGCTGGGATCCCAGTTTCAGGCTCAATCATATAAATCAACATATCATCCGCATACATGGATATTCTATCTTCCCACCCTTCTTCCCATTTTATGCCTTTAAGTAACGGTGTTGTTCTGATTAGGATCGCCAAGGGTTCTAGTACCAGGGCAAAAAGCAAGGGTGACAGAGGGCATCCCTGCCTCGTCCCCCTGCCCAGCGGGAACGTCTGTGAGACGTGACCATTAGCTACTACTTGTGCCACCGGTTTCGTATAGAGAAGTCGAATCCACGCTACGTATTTCGGTCCAAAGCACATACGTGCCAATACCGCAAACATATATTCCCATTCCACTAGATCAAAAGCCATTTTGGCATCAAGGGAGAGAATCACCGCTTTCTCGGAGAGAAGGTGTGCTCGTGCCAACGCCCCATGTACCCGCCTGAGATTCAATGCCGTACTCCTATGAGGCATAAAGCCTGACTGATCAGGGTGGATCAGTGTCTGCAGGTGATGCACCAGACGGTTGGCTAGCAATTTTGCCAGAACTTTGGCCTCCACGTTGAGTAGGGAAATGGGGCGATACGAGAAGCGATCAGATGGAGGTTTACCCGGTTTTGGTATGGCCACAATTGTCGCAGTGCGCTGGTCTAGCGGCATTTCTGCCTTTTCCAGGCTCTCCTTGTACATTTCCAGTAATGGTTTACTGAGAGTAAAGAATTTTGGGTGTTTAAGTTGAGACTAGCTGACCGAAGCAGGTTTCCACTCTAAAAATTGCGGGTAAGAAAAGATGATCATTTCTGTAGACCTAATTTTTGAATTTAGCGTAGAATCTGAGTCACATAGTTCTAGTATATAAATCACATTTAAGTTTCTAAAATGGTAGGTGTGCAGCTAAATAGGAAGTCAAAGAGATTTTTCTTCCTTTTTCTCTTCTTTTTCTATGACTCTTTTTAAATTTGTTTGACATCTCGACAAACTATAATCGAATGAAGCTAAAGATGGGTGTTGTTACACTGGATATGCACCAATTATGCCAGTAATAAAGTATTGATTCTTTTTAAAAAAAATGAAATGTTGGTCTGATATGACTACACAGGGCAACTGGAAGTGTGGTTCTTAGATAAATTTATTTGTACAAATCTGTAAAAACGCATGTTACAAATATATATATTTTCTTATTGTTACAGATATCATACCGTGCAGTGATTATTTTTGTGCAAAGAGTATCTGTCTTCTCTGCCAGAAGGTCCTGAGGAAGGTGGTTTTATACCACCGAAACGCGTCGACCTTGCGTAAAAAATCGCGTGTCTATCTGCGATCCCTCAGACGCAGAGAAAGGAGCGAATGTAGTATGAATGAGTGAGTTTGTGTGTGGTGAAGTTTATTGGTGTATTCAAGTATGTTTTTTTTCTGCACGGTAGACAAAAATGTTTTTATTGTCTTAAATGAATTATTGTGTATTCGACCAAATGATTTTCAGGAAACATATATGCTATAAATGATAAATTGATAAAAGTGACTTTTGTACTCATAAAAATATATAAAAAATTTCAGAATAAAAAATACAAATGAAAAAAAGTTGATGTTGCCGTATACTGTGTGAAATAATAAGAGTAAAAGTATAGAAGTGGTATCACTTTCACTATATAGGTCGTGAGGGAACATTGTTCATTGTGTATTACTGAGAGTGTCGGCCATCGATTTATACCATTCTATGGGTATTCCGTTGGGGCCCAACGCTTTCCCTGAGTTCAACGCCTAAATCGCCAGTTGAATTTCATCTTCTGTCGGGTCGGTCTCTAGCTCTTGCATTGCCTCCTGCGAGAGCCTGGGGATGGGAATATTCTCGAGCGAGGATATCGCCGCCTGAGCCGTGACTGCCTGCTCTGGGGTATATACCTCTCGGAAGTGACGTGCCAGGGTGCCTACTATTTCTTCCGGATGTGTCTGCAACTGTCCGTCATGTGAGCGCAGCCTCTGTATACCTCTATTACTTCCCCCCCTCTGATCTAACCACGCCAGTATTTTCCATGCTTTGTCGCCTACATCATATATTCTATGTGCTGTACTTGTGAGATGTCCTTGGACTATCGTTTTGAGGTGGGCCTGGTATTGTCGCTGCCGTAGGTGTAATAGATGCGTTGCTTCCGGTGTGGGATCAGCCATGTGGGTGTTGTTCGCGTTATGCAATTGTAGCTCGAGCTCTGTGAGCTCTCGCCTGGATTCTCTTTTGTGCCCTGTAATCGCCGCTATCGCCTCTCCCCGCAGGACCGTTTTGTACGCCTCCCACAAGACCGAGGGGGAGGATACCGAGCCCGCGTTTTCCTCAAAATAGTGTGTGGTTACCAATTTAAGTTCTTTCCTGATTTTGGGGATTTTTAAGTAGTTCGGGTATAGTGGATAGAGTCTGGCACGTTTCTTCTCTTTGGTGGTAAGTGACATTAATATAGGAGAATGGTCAGATATGCCTCTCGGCAAGATGTCTATTTTATCTACTTTCCCCATTCCCACCCCTAGGAACAAGAAGTAGTCAATGCGTGATAGGCTATTGTGCACAGCGGAATAGTATCTGTATTGTGTCGTTGTGGGGTTTAGCTGTCTCCATACGTCTGTAATGCCCAGTGCCTCTAGAAAGCCCGGAAGCGTTGCAGTACCCCGAGGACGTTCTCTAATGGGATATGTGTCTAGTGTTGGGTCTACTATTGCGTTGAAGTCCCCTCCTATGATTGTGTCGCCATCCGGAAGGTCCAGAAGGAATTTCCCAAGGGCAGGCAAGGCAACAGATTAGAGTGCCCGGGGGACGTAAACGGAAACCACGTTGAGCGGTTTCCCTTCCCATTGGCCATGCAATGCTGCGAACCGGCCCTGATCATCCGTCTTGCGGAGTTCTACTATAAAGGGTGATGATTTTTTCATGAGTATCCCCGCCCCCCGGGAGCCTGTCGTGAATTCGGCATGTACTGCCATCACGTACCCGCGCCTATCAAGTGCCTTACATGTCGTCCCCGTGAGGTGCGTCTCCTGGAGTAGTACTAGGTCAGGCCTTTGGCGTTTAATTGCTTGCAGAACCAACCCCCTCTTTATTTTATCTCCCAGCCCCCTGACGTTCCAAGTGAGCAGGCGCAGAGGGGGCACCTCAATTGTTGTATGCGCGCCCTCAGTGGGTGCAGTGTGCAATTGTTGGGCCATTGGATAGGGTGGGTAGTGTATCAGCTGCCATGTTACAGGTTCCAGTGTGTGTATAGCGTTCTATGTTGAGGTGTAGGAATAGTTCGGTAGTCGGTGCGCTCAGGAACCATATAGCATGAGAGATGACTATCAATACTAACAATAACTTCAAAACATTCCCCCCTCCCCCCTCCCTGCTCCCCTGCTCCACGGACATAATCCCGCCCGCTTCCCCAACTTTGCAGAGTGCTTTCCATAGTCCCAAATACTTGCTCGCTAGGGAAAGGACCGCTCCGAAGACAACTGCCTCTCTTCTTCCCCGTGGTCGCCATTCACCTAGTATCCAGGGCGTTCTTTCCGGCCTTTGGTATAATAGTCAGCTCGCACCAGGTGTCTAATGTTCGTCGTCTGAGGCCTGGACTGTAAGTTCTTTTCCCGAGGATTCGTCTTCTGGTCCGCGTCTTGATGCTTGAGAGCTTGGGCAGCTATTCGGTTCCTGGTTCCTGTGTGGTCTGTGTGTCCGTCGCGGCCGCTCCACTGGTCTCCAGCTGTCCAGCCAGTCTCGAGCGATCTCAGGGATGTCAAAGAACCAGGTTCTGTTGTCCGCCACAACACGCAGTCTTGCCGGGTACAGCATGGAGTACTGTAGTTCTCTTGATCGAAGTTCTTTCTTAATGTCTAGAAACGTTCTCCTGCGACGAGCAACGTCGGCCGTGTAATCCGGAAAGAAGGCCAGTGTAGAATTTTGGATTTGGATTGGTGGTGCCACTCGCGCCGCCTGTAGGATGGCGTCCCGATCCCTAAAGTTGAACAGTCGAGCCAGGATCGGTCGCGGCGGTGCACCCGGTTTCGGTTGGCCTCCCGGGACCCGATGGGCCCTTTCGACGGAGAAGAAGGCGGACAGGCCCTTGGGTTTAAGTTCTTTCTGTATCAACTCCTCCACGTAGAGGTCCATCGCTCTCGTACCTTCAGATTCTGGAACCCCAAGGATCCTCACGTTGTTCCGTCTGGAGCGCCCTTCCTGGTCGTCCAGACGTTCCCGCAGTGTTTTGTTTTCCGCAGCTATCTTCTCCACCGTCGCCTGGAGGTCAGAGACATCCTCGACCAGGGATTTCATCACAACTTCCATATTGCTTACTTTTTCGGACATTTTATGGAAGTCCGCCCTGATAAGCGTGATCTCGGTTGATATCAAACCTACCGTCGCTTGGACTTGCGCCAGGGCTTTCATCACGTCGTCCAATGTGGCCTGCTTGCTGCTCGTCTCCTCTGTCGACTTGCCCGCCGGAGATTTCCCGTCCAAGGAAGGAGAGGTATTCCTGTCGCGTGCAAATCTGTCAATTCTGGTTTGGGTAGTGTTGCTCTTGCTCCCCCTGCCTGACATCTTTCCCACCGCTAGTGGGCCGATGAGTTGTCGATGTCCCTGAGGTGTGGCTTTCACTGGGTCCAGTAGTGTTGGGTCTGTATCTGCGCCCTCCGAGCCAAGTCCCGGCTAGTGCAAGGGAGTGGTGGATGGGGAGGCAACCTCTCCTTCACTTTACAGTTTTCGTGCCGTAGATCGTATCTGAAGCAGTGTTGTGGGTTCCCCTCTGTTCCAGCAATCTCCCAGAGTTAGTGCCAGTATAGCGTGTCCCTCAGTATATTGCACCAGACATCAGGCTGTTTACTTGGTCAGTATGCCCGTAGACGGTCCTGCTCCAATATTTCCGTCTTGGTGTGGGGTCGAGTAAGTCTCTGGGCCTCAGGGCACTTGTGTACCGGCATGCAGGCTAGGACTCGCGCACCCGGAGTATGGCCACGCCGGGCGCCCTCTGTACTTTACTAAGATGGCGGCCCGCCGGTATTGTTGTGCCTCTATTATTGCCTGGCTCCTTATGCAGGGCTATGGTGCGCAGGGCCCCAGACACTGTGGCCCACTGCGTTACTTAGTGCAGGTTTCCGGCACTGTCCGCCCCCCTACCTCGGCCGCGGAGGGAGGTCTATCACCGGAGCCCGATGCACTGCACCAATATGGCGGCCTGCCGGGCGCAGCTCTCACCGCGTTTTTCCTCCTCGCCCGCAGTCCGGCGTTTCCCCAGAGGTGTTCCGGTGCAATTTCCTGCACTTACAGGCGCTCCCACCGTTGCGGTGATGCCCTCCGCCGCCGTCGGTGTATCTTGGCCAACTCTCTCCCGTTCTACCTCTCGGACGGGTGTTTCCGGCGGCCAGTGCCCGGGTCTCAGGCACTTCCTGTCAGGTTCTGCTGCACGTCCGCCCCCGGCGTCCACTGCCGTCTTAGGCCGCCTGGACCGACGCTGCAATCTTGAGTTCCCGGTGTCCAATCTTTACCGGAGTTGCGGCCGTCCTTCCCGCCCGGTCCCAGGTTTCAGGTCCGCTCCACAGGGGTCATGTGAAGTACGGATTAACAAACGGATCGTTGAAGAGGCCGCGTCGTCACCGGAGCTCTTCCTTTAAGCTGCCGCCATGCTCAGCAGCAAGCCACGCCCCCCTGCAATTGGATTTTTAAAAACAATCCTTTTCCCTTCTCTTAAAGACTGAACATTTTGTGGTGGGGTCCAAGCAAAAATTTGTGAGTTTTATGAAGTTGGGAAAAACCCTGTCATATCTATTTCACCTACAGCTTCTAAAAGAGTAGGACTCGGAGCAATGCTTATTGGTGCAGATGCAACAGGAATTGCCAATGTCTGAGCCCATGCAACTTATGATACTGGTGTAGGAACAGTCACAATAGATGCAATAACACCTTGAGCAATTACATTAGGGACTTCTTCAGGCGGTACAGCTGAATTCAAGTCTTGGCAGTGGTCTCCCAATGTGAACTGCAGTCGTGTCAACAGAGGCTGTAGCCACTGTACTACCAGAGGTCGTAGCATTCTCTGTGCCTGGCAATAGAACAACATAAGGCAGTGGATGTGAGGACAACAGCGCATCTACAATGTCCCCCCAGAATCACTATCAGTTAAAGCTTTTCTTTGAGTCTCCTCATCTTCATTTCCCTGCTTTTAATTCTTTTTAGGTTTTTCTGTTGTTAATGCTGGGTGCATTCTAGCTCTCTCAACAACACATCGTTTCAATCTCTGCTGTTCTTCATACCATTTAGCATCAGCATAATTATGCACTTCTTTTTTTTGCTCTATTCTGATATCTTTCTTTCTCTTTGGTATAAGCCGCATGCTCCCAAGAATGTAATGCTTCATACTGTGGGGGTCTAGGAGATGGTTTCATCTCATATAGTTGCTCTCTTAAATTCTCAATAACCTTTACATCAAATATACCATATTGTGGAAATCTTGGTGCTCCCTCCTTTTCAGTGGTTTTGTGCCATTGACAAAGCTACAAACATGTATAGAGCAGTACATTTGCCGCTGGTGTACCTTCCGTATACGCCTCCTCATCCTCACGGACAGGGACTCACACATCACCTCTCTAATGGCTTTGAAAGAGTTCATTATTACAACAATTCAACAATAAATGCACAAAAAGTTATTAAATTGTTTTCAATGTTTTTGTTCAAATCACAATTAAAAACAAATCAATATTTGCTTCCAATCCCAACGCAGTCCTTACTTTGTAAACCTATCATCATATGGCACCTGATGACCTCATCAACCAATCCCAGTGCGACCCTATGCACTAATTGACCTATCACAGTGCAGTACTCTCTGACACAGTTCTCACTGCTTGCAGCAGTCCACCCTCCTTGACAAGGTTTTCATACACTAAATATCACAACTTTAAGCAAGCACAATAAACAAATAACTCTTTTCTGCTGCACTCCAGGATTCTAAGTTCTTCACTCGTTCAAGACACAGTTTGCAATATCACCTTCCAACTTCAGCACATACACACAGATTAAATTTCGGCCAGCGGAAAATCACACTTACTGATATAGTTTCACCTTTGTGCAATAGGTTCCACTAACACCAACGACTATTAGTACAATCACAACCATATGTTATGGTCTCTTATCTCAATTGTGTGGTCAGTGGTACCACACAAACCCACACCACAAAACCTTGGCAGACAAGTAATTCCACTATATCTCTTAACTATCTCAATATCTTGGACTGCTCTGAGTTGGATGACAACTTCAACTGCTCAACATCAAACACATTTGGAAATTTTCATAACTAAACTGTAGACATTACCAAAGCGTACAACACATAACTTCAACACAATATCATAACCTCAATATAGATCGTTGCAACACAGAACTCTATTGATACTTATACATCCACCAAAGCAAATGCTTTTGGATCTGCAAACTTCTTCAGTCTTTAAGTTTGGCCATGAACTTAATGGACATGGGCAATTCTAAACTTGAGCAATTATTTTTAATATTTTGCTCCTCATCTCCTCTGACATTACCCGTCACCCTGCTACCACTTGTCGGAGCAGGGATTCTTGTATCACATTTTTCGAGTATAATCATTAAATAACCCCTGCCATTGGTCGTATATACCTTTGTTCATCAACAAGGAGTATAGAGAAGGAGAAATCATTAACATCAAACACCATAAATATTGAAGTCCATTTGGGGCTTCACATGAGTCAATAGAGAGAGTTGGTGTGAGTTAAAGGGTTTTATTAACAAGTAATTCAGACTGATTTATTTATTAACTAAGTATTACTATTTAGTCATCATCATTACAAGCAATCAGTCAGTATTTTAAAACAAGACAAAATACCCCTTTAATATGGATTACAAATATATTGTAGAAAATACAGCAAGAAAATCCCGAATCTAAATGAATAGAGGTTCAAGCATTTGAAATCAGTTTCTTCAATGAGCAAGGTAAAGTGTCAGTTTCAGAAACCCACATGAAGGGTTATTATGAGAGAAATAGAAATGCATAGGCATGAAGCCTTAGCACTTAGGCAACATAAATTAACAGAAGCTGGAAAGTATTCTCAGCTGTAAATCAGCAGGTGTCTCTAAAGACTGCTCCATAATCCTACATCAAGCACTCCCTACCTAATCTCTAAGTATGAAAAGGGAAACTCGGAAGGGTCTAGAGTTCTGCCTGAAGCAGTCTGCCTAACTATTCTAAGGAACACATGCTAATATAATGCTACAAAACATAATTTGAAACAAAACCTTAATTTCATTGCTGTCCCGACCAACCGGTGTTCAGCAAACTCTGGGAGCACGTATACTCCCCAGTTTATCATGTCTTCACAATTGAGTACACAATCACATCCTTGAACCTTCCTAATGGACAAATTCCTCGCCTAAACTCTGCCTGTTATCTCACCTAGAGATGAGATCTCGCCCCATCTCCTTGCTTTGCATCCCTGGGAGTGCACATGCACTATCCTTCCGGCTTCTCTGGGCTTCCCACCACTGACTTTGAACCTTTGTTTTACCTGCGAAGTGTAAATGTAACTGTTACTTTGTCCCCTTTTTCCTTCCCTCTGTTCCGAGCCCCCTCCAAGCCTTTGTATACTGCTGCCAATTCCTGTAAAGCGCTCTGATACCCTAACGGGTCAAGTTCGCGCTCCATAAAACTCAAAAATAAATAAATAAATAAATTGAAGTGATACATTGCTCACTATTGCAGTTTAGACAGTTCTTCCCAGAAGTCATGTTTCCTGCCATCTCGTCACCTCCCTTTGAGAACCTCACTTTCAGTTGTCTAATACACAACAAATGCCTATTCACTAGCTAACAGAAGGCTTCTGGAAAATTACAGCATCTGCAGTCGAAGAGAAAAACATCTTGTGCAAGACACCAGTTCAATGCAAAACATGCCTTTGAACGCTAGTGTGTAATCCCGACATTTAATATGGCATTGATAGTCAAGCTAACTTAAGGCAGTAAATTATGTTAATTAAATTGCGTTTTTTACAATGCTTAAATATGACTACCTTCTACAAATTTCCATTTGTTGTATGTGTGTTATTCAACATAAAATATTGCACTTTTCAGCTAAATGCATTTCATTTGCAAAATAAGAAAATTCATACCATCATAGACAAAAATTGGGTAGCCGGCTCTAACTCCAAAAGAATGCTGGGGCCTATTAGCAACAACTTGCGATAATGATCGCAAACCTAATATAGCGTGAATTTTTTATCGCCTTCTATCGCTGGATTCTATCGCGGAGATAACGCAGTATTGCCAACGTTTATCTCCAATGCAATATAAAATCCAGCGATAGCGGGAAAACCCATGTTTAACGTGAGATTTCCAGCGATAAAAATCCTATTGCTAAAGAAAATCTTGCTAATAGGCAGGTGGGGACTTAGCCGTAGAATCCACCTCCCATTGATTAATATGGCTAAGTCAGGTTTTTACCAGGTGTAAAACCCTGGCGCTAATCACGGTTAGCGCGCTTTTTTTTATCGCATCGCGGGTATTGCTAATATGCGATAGCTGTGTTAGCGACTGCTTTCAGTCGCTAACAGGTTGGGAACGCCCACTTTGCATGTCATTAGCGATAAGTATCGCTGACATGTAAAGCGGGCCCCAAACCTGTCGCTATCGCATAAAAGCTCTTGCTAACTGCTGTTAGCGACAGCTTGCTGATAGGGCGATATAAATATCACCGCTTTAGCAGGAAAAAGTCCTGCTAAAGCGGCGATATTGCCCTTGCTAATATGCTGTTTTTGGTCCACTGCGCAGCATCCATCATTGGATGCCGCGCGTGGGGGTGGCACACACTGCCTCAGCCGCATTGTTATGGCCTATCACTGTGTAACTTCATGACACCAGCCATGCAGTGATTGGCTATTTTGCCGGGATGGGTGCGCTGGCTGCTGTGACGTCGGTTCTTGTTGTAGCGTGGTTAGTCCCTGGAGCTCGCCACACCTCTTGCGCAGCAGAGACCGTGTCCGTGTCACCATGACTGACTCCCTGAGGCGCCTCACCGTCACCGACGTCACAACTTTCTGTGCAGTGCTGACTTGTGCAACGAAAGGTAATGATCATCAAGAATCCTTTTACGCATACCATACAGAGGCAATCAAATGATAACCTTATCCCATTGTGTGCTTGCAAGATTAGAAGCCATTTGCTCTCTGTCCCTCCACTCTCTGGTGGGACACACTGAACACAGACGCTCTGCTTCTTCCCCATCCCCACCTATGTCATCTGCCTCGGCTTCCCAGCCTTCACATCCTGCATCTCAGTGGTGTGCACACAGTGCTCCGCTCACTCGGCCTACCGTCGCGTCGAGGCTCCTGCATTAGCAAATACTCCAAGAGGGCAAAGCAGCTGAACTCTTAAGGCAAGAGCAAAGTCAGCCATCTTCCGTGATGGCAGTGGAGTTTCCATGGGCACTGTTGTGCATTAATAATACAAGATGATCAATGAAATGTATCAGTTGAATTTTTAACCTCGCTGGGCCTCTTGGCCCTCATCTCATATTGTGCGATTCTTCGTGCTTTTTAGTGATTTGGAGATTTGCATTACTTCAAAGAGACTTACAGTGATTTCTAAGTGACAAACAATTCGTGTAGGTCCCAGGGCACGTCGCTTAGGTTTCTATGCAAAAAATAAACACACGAAATGTAGACAGCAAAACAAATTAAGACAGAAAATAGCAATCAGAAAAATATATTGACACCCTATAAAATCCCAAACAAATGTGAAAGTTGTGGATATTTGAGTACTTCTAGTCTAGTCTGAAATGGCCCCTGCTCTTCCCCATTACCTTAATTTTTGTTGCTGTAAAATCTGACACATGGATTTTACACTGTAAAATGTCATAAACCCAGATTTTGTGATTGAGTAGGATTTAAGATCACATATTGTTTTTTTGTGCATAAAAGTATGAGAATCTGCCCCACGGCGAGAAAAGGCATGAATCATGTAAATATAGACATGGAAGCATAAAGAGTATTGGCCATCTTTAACGAGTGAAGCATCTATCATTACTTATTCTTCATATCTGAAAACATTTCTGCAACAATTTCTTTTCAACTTTTGCTTGCCCCACATTGGTGAACAAACTGTCTCAAGCACCATTTCGTAGACCGTCATGCAGTACTAATGGCCCCTCTTCTAAATGTGTGTCACTACCACTCAGCATTACTGTCCTTTCTAGCTCTTGAACTAGGCACTTACCAGATACAGTATTAATACAGTATCTTCACATTAACACTAATTGAGGGGGTTGAATTATTCAGTGTATGTATGTAGCGGTATTTATTTAGGTGAAAGACCAGAACGCTGTACATTGTTGGGAGACGATCTACAAGAGGTGTGAGTCAAGCAGGTATAACACAAATATATTTCACTTGTTATATTTCACATTTTATGTAATTAATTACAACATTAATCATTAAGATATGTGCTGTCAATACTAATCTTCTGTAAACCATCAACAATCACAGCTCTAGCCGTAATGGATCTGGAACACCCTCAAGGCGTTTCCAGAGAAGGGAGAACCTATCTTAGAGTGATATATATTTAAAAAAAAATATTTATTGCATTTCAGGATACTTCCAGCAGCGTGCCAAGGGGCCCACCCTTCACAATAGGAGATTTACAAAAAAGAATGCAGACATTTTACTTTTTTTGTTAAACAATTCCACATCCCTCCCCCAACCCATCCCAGAACACCCAACAGGCAGAGCGTATGTAACATGATCACACTTATGCAATATAGTGCAGCCTCCAGTAGCTCAATAGGTCTTACATCTAAATCATTCAGCACATCAAACCAATTATTCCTAAGCAATTATAGCAAGTGCGGGTTTTCCAACAGGTATACGGTCAGTGGCACCCAAAAATCTGTAGGCCTGAAAGTTGCAGGTAGCTCCTCTGCATATACCTTTGTTTGTTCTTTGCAGTCCACAAGATCTCGAATCCACTTCATTAATGTAGGGCCCTACTTGGCACCCAATGCATTGCGACAGCACGTTTAGCAAACAGAGTAGGTATGGCAAAAATACGCCTATTGCATGGTTTAATCTTTTTTACCAGCCCGAGCAGACACAGTTTGGGTGTGCATTCAATCCTTTCAAGTATTATTTCAGTGAGCACCTTTACAACTTGCTGCCAAAAAACAAATATAACAGCACATTCCCATGCCAGGTGCATAAAGTTAGCCCCATCCTACCCATTCCTAGTGCATCTTGCATCCTCCCTCATTCTAAATTTCAACAGCTGCACAGGGGTGTAATACAACTGATGCAGGCATTTAAAATGTATAATGGAAGATTACAATTGGCAGTCAGGCACCCCATCACTTTGCAGCAGGACTCCCAGCTTTCCCATGTCAAGTGGACGTCCGCAAGCTCTTCATTCCATTTATCGAATGAGGAGGAGTCCGACCAGTCATTTTCCCTTTGGGAAGCTTTATATAGTCTGGTGATCAGCCCTCTACTTTCCCTTCCTGTTAAAATCGCCTGTAGTGCTTTCAGAATCTTGGGCTCTGTAGGGAACTTGGGGTATAAGGATCGCACTGCCAAGCGCAGTTTGGTGTTTGTGGACCTAAGCATTGCATAGTACTGGTGACCAGCCTGAAAATCAGCCAGTGACAAAAAGGACCCATTCAAATATATGTTGCCAAGTTTGGTAACCCCTGCATTTTGTAGAACAGCTAGGGCCCCACGCTCCTGCACCACAGTGATACCAAGGTGTGCAGCAATCAGCATGTCTGGTGCATATATATTTTCTCTCTGTGCATGCTTGGCAAGGGTCTTCCATACCCAAAGAGTACACCTGACCGGATAAATCTCCTTCCTGGTACCTCCCTCACCACCTAGCAGGATCATAGCAGTTTTAAATGGTTTGAAATAAAGGAGATGAAAGAAGTTAATTTGTTCGTTGTGTTTTGCTCGGCCCATCACTAAATAGGGTTTCCATGCGCTCTGCTCCCTTAATTATCACACTGAATGCATTCTAATGGAAACGTGGTAAAGGTAAGGCGTGGTTCCCAAGGCTTTGTGAAGGTTGTTTCTCAAATGCTGTGCAACTTCTTCTACTCTTATTGCTGAGATTTTCATGAAAGTCTTATAGTCTGAATTCAGCACCTGAGCGTAATTGGACGGAATGTATGAAGCTCTGTGGTTATACTGAATAAGCAGCTACCTATGTTATGCCATCTATTAATGTAATAACTGCACTTTCACAATTGCTTTATTAACCTTCCTGCTTTCTCATATTTGCTTGAAAATCCATGATTTTCCTTCTCTTTTTTCCAAAATGTCTCAGGGGGAGGGGGGGTAACCCCCCCAAACGCCCCTTATGGGGTTCGGCCTCGCTGGCTGTGCTCGCTCGCTAAGGTGCAGTATGCAAATCAGTTTGTGCCACACCACTTTTAAATGTCACCAGCCGCCCCTGCTCCATGCTCCAATCACTAAATGACATCGACTATATAACCTTCATCAAGAGATACATTGGAACGTAAGATAAGCATTCCAATAAATTAAGAAACACTGTCAATTATCATATTGCACCATATAAGAAGGCAATTAATTAATTCAAAAACTCTATCGTGTTGGATCTTGTACCCATTAACTGCTGCAGTCTGCATGGTGACTAACCAGAAAATTAATCCAGTTCTTATCTGCCGCCTTTGTGTATTTTGTTAAATAACATATTGTGGAGGACTTTCCTCAGCCCGATAATCATACATTACTTCAATGTCAAGCATAAAATATTGTTAATTCTGAGGGGAATAAACGCTTCCAGTGTTAGTCTCTGTCCACACTGTCATACTGCCCACTGTTGTAAAGTATAGAAGTGAAACATGCTGTTGATGTTTAAAAAGTACTGAAGTGCATCACTTATCCTATTTACACAAATGCTCTTAGTTCATTTTATTTTCATAAAACCACATGCACATCTTTTGAGTATGTTTCTATCCACCTTAGAGTGTCTCCGAGGGTACCTATTGTTATCGTCTTAGTAAACTACGTGTTAATTTTCATAGCGGTCAGCAATTCAATTTCAATTTATAATCTTTATTCGGTTCTTAAAAAGACACCGTAAAAGCACATCTACAATATATACACAAAATATTATAAAATACAGTTTCCGTTAAAAAAGGTAAATTTAGATAAAACCATAATTCGATGGGCTAATGGGGGAGGGAGTTCATTTTTTCAAAGGGTCAGACGGTGTTACGATCCTAGTTCTCTGGTGTTCCGTAACCGTAGTGCTAGCCGGATAAAATTTATAGTGCATAGTAGAGTGTAAGCGTCTTCAGCTTCCTGGAGAAACTTCAGGGCCAGTTTCGCTTGTCTAAACTTTGATTCTTTCAAAATCCCCACCAGGAACTTACGTCTTGGCACTGTATAAAATGGGCACAATAAAACAAAATGAAGGGTATCCTGCGGAGACCTGTTGTCGCAGCCGCAGGTACCCTTCTCTTCCACTGTATGAGTGAACCCAGCAGGGACCGCAAATAAATGGTGAAGCATATTAAATCTAAAACGAGTCATGAGATAGCGATCCTGTGTATTATACATGACCCTCAAATATGGCTCCATTCCTTGCTTCGCTGAGAGTTTGCAGTACAATAAAACAGTGGGTTTATAACTTTCATTCTTGGCCCTAGTTATCCGTAACCGTTCTGGAAAAAGTTTTTTAACCATGGTTTTACTCTCATCAGTTAGGGATTCTGGGGAAGTAAAAAAGTTTGTACAGTCAATCTCTTCAAATGAGTTCTTAATATACTTCAGCCAGGGTATATTGTGTCCTTTATCGCGTTTGAGGCAATCCAAGATGATTTGTCTTGTTAGGGTCGCCTCTGGATTGGTCCATATTTTGACCCATGCCAGGAGAGGTTTAAGTTTGATCCGATCTTCTATAAAGGATTCTCCCACTTCCTCATGGATAATATAGGCAGGGACACTCTGGGGCACTTTCAGAATTCTTCTCAGGAATTTGTTTTCTTCTGTCTGTATTTGCTGTGCTTTGTTGTCTATGAAGCCCCAAACTTCTGCGCCATAGGTTACCTTCGCACAGCAAATTGATCTATATAGGTTTAGTATTTGTTCTGGGGACCACCTTCCCAGTCTTTGTCCGTACCCCATAATGGCTCCTACTGACGCCGCCAATTTTATTGCGTGTTTCTCTGCCAGGGGTTTGAAGTTGAGGTGGTTATCGAACAATACCCCCAGGTATGAGAAAGTCTTAACCTGATTGATTTTGTGTGACCCGATGTGGTAGACGAAATTCCCTTTTTTCGTTTGCCCTGGTGACATAATATAGGATTTTTCCAGATTTGTTGTTAGATCCAGCTTGCCCATAAATTCAACAAAACCATCAATCAGTTTTTGTAGACCTAAGGGGGTTCTGGCTAGCAAGACCGCGTCATCGGCGTAAAGTAATACCGGCACTGCACAATGACCGATTTGGGGTGAGTCCACCTTTAGTTTCAAGAGATCTTTTTCCAGGGAGTTGATATATATAGAAAAAAGGAAGGGTGCAAGGATGCAACCCTGCCTTACTCCACTGGTGCAAGCAAAGGGGTCGGTCTTATTTCCCTCTTGATTATATCTCACGCTTGCAGATGTATTCCAGTGTAGAGATTGCAGGATATCCACAAGGGATTGTTCCACTCCTAGTTCTATCAACAGAGACCAAAGCTTTCTCCTATTTACGCAGTCAAAAGCCGCAGAGAGGTCCATAAACCCCATGTAGACGGTCCCCTTGCCAGCTATGGTATATTTTGCTGTCAGAAGGTATAGATTCAAACATTGGTCCGTGGTAGATCTTCCCTCCCTGAAACCGTATTGGATGTCCGAAAAGACCTGATGCTCCTCCACCCAATCTTGTAGACGATGTAGGATTACACGCCCCAAAACTTTTGCAGTCACATCAATAAGTGAAATGGGGCGGTAACACTGGGGATCGTTACGATTTCCTTTTTTATAAATCGGAACTATGGTTGCCGTCGACCAAGAACGAGGCAATCCTGCCACCATTGCCTCGTTCAAAACCCTGGTAAGCAGCGGCGCCCATAGCTCGGGTCTACTTAGGAATAGGTCTGGTGGAATTCCGTCCGGGCCGGGTGCTTTGTTTTTGCTGAGCCCTGCTATTCCCATTTCAACTTCTTCCAGGGAGAAAACCAGTTTGACCGGCTGTGTCCTCCTTGGGTCATTCCCCTGAGTAGAGTGTTTTGTATGATTATAAAGACTCTGAAAGTGGGTCTGCCATTGTTCTGGCAAGATAATGTTCATTATTTTTGGTACTCCTGGGTCCTGGAAACATGGGGAGTTAATAACTTTCCAGAAGCTTGAGGTATCTTTCCTTTCTGCGGCGTCCCTTAGATCCTCCCAGGCTTGAATTTGTAAACTTTGTTTACGCTTTTTCAGAGCTTTTTTATATTCCAGTCTGTTCTGAGCTACTGTGAGGTTATCCCTTGGTTTTTCATGGAGGCTAAGTTTCAATTTTTTGTGCGCCTTAGTGCAGACAGAGTCAAACCAACGTGGCATCGGGGGCACTTTGCTAGTTCTCGAAGTCTTTAGGAGATTATTAACATGGGACGCAATTTCTTCAAAAGCCCTGATCACCGGGAGTCCTTCCACCCTAGGATCAAGGCATATGTTTATTGCATTTAAGCCCTCTGTTATCAGTTTTTTGTAGAATCTGTCCCCATCAATCTTGGCCCATTTGATTCTCCTTCCTTGATCCACTGCCTTTTCCATTATGTCAATTCTCTTTAGGCCTAATTTAAAATCAAACCCTTTTGTTACAAGTATCACCGGATTGTGATCACTGAAGATGCTTGCATCTATTATGATTTTATTGATGTTTCTTTTTAGTATAGGTGAAACAAGAATATAGTCAATGTAAGAATGGCAACCTCTGCCTCTATATGTTGGGTTTCGTTCTCCCTTTTCGCCCAAATCTGCGAGATCTAGGGTTTGGATGAGGTTGTGCCATTTCACTAGTCTCTCTAGATCCCATCCTTCCTTAGCATGGGTAAAATGTGGCCCTTTCACTGTGGTGCATCTTGACCAGTCTTTATTAAAGGGTTTTAATTTGTCACAGAGGTGACAGTTAAAATCCCCCAACAGTATAAGACTTAGGGGGTTTGGTGTCTTATTTGAGAAATTCAGATTTTCTAAACAGGAGTCCAGTTCCTTTACAGCTTTTCCCTTTTCCGTTGTACCAACAGCGTTGTACCAGTTAACCAAGAAAAGGTGTAGTGTTTTGGAGTGAAGCCTTACTACTTGTAGATTATGTGAGCCCTGATTGAGGTTTATCCAAGTACCCTGAATATGTAAATTAACATATATCACTAGTCCCCCACTAGCTCTCCCTGAGGCTACCTTTGTAGCTGGAACAAAAAAACTTTTGTAGCCCTCTAAACTATAGTCATTTGGTTCAATAACCCATGTTTCCTGTAGGCAGATTATTTGAAATTTATTTATGTAACTGAGCCATTCTCGAGACTCGAATTTGGCTGCTAGTCCTGCTATATTCCAGGATACGATTTGTAAGTTTTCATAAGTGTCCTCCTTGGGACGTCCTGTTTGACCTCCCAATGGGTACACTGCCTGCTCTCCACTTTTGGTTAGTGTGGTGAATCTGGGTTGTGGACTACAGTGAATAACTGATCTGTTTTGTTCAATGGTAATCATGTGTTCTGGGGCTTTTATCAAATCACCTCTAGCTCTACTTGTTTTGGGGGATCTATTACCACCTCTCTTACAATGGGCAGGTGATGACCTGTTCGCGTCTCCCCTTCTCGTTCCTATTTCCAACAATTCTACCTCCCTCGGCCTTATATGTTTCAAGATTTGCTTTCCCCTTCCATGTCAATCCACCTGTTCAAGAACGCTAAACCTGTTCCAGTGTGCGTACTGCGTTTCAAAGGGATCGTAATTTGGGGTCGCATGAAAAGGCCTTTGCCACTGATTTGGTCTATATTGGATATCCATTTGGGGGTTTCTAATCATCGGGGGTCTGTTGGTCTGCATGGATCTGTGAAATGCGTGAGGGTAGAAGTAGGATAAATGTACAGGATGGATTTGTGAATGAGTATCACTAAGAGATGCATTGCAAATGAAGTTAACTGCTGCAATGTCTCTGAAATTCACCGTAATTATATCCCCTGCTATTGTCTTGATACCTTTGCCAATCCATTCCCCCCTTCTTACTGAGAGAATCTGTCCGTGAATGTTAGGGGGTAGTGGTCTGTGTATTTGCAGCCACTGAGCACATTTATTTTTTAGCTCTATTGGCGTTTCCCTTTTGCCTTCTCTTAAGGGTGGGACTCCTGTTAGTACAACTACAAAGGGTAAAGCTTCCGGTGGGAGATTAATTATCCTAAAGCGGGATGCTGTTTTATTTTCTTTTATATTTACTGGAGGGATAAGATTTGCCTTAGAGTTCACTTTCGGGGTTTGGATGTTGTTTCCAGATGATGTTTGAGCAGATCCGAAGGATGGTTTGTGTGTTTGGGGATTTATTTGTTTATTAATCTTGTCTATGTTCGGTGTGATAATGCCTGTCTGAGTGTCTTTTGTACTTATTTGAGAGTCTCTGGGGAGATTATTTGTTGCCGCGTCCTGTATTGCATTTGCCTTATCTTTAGTTGGTATATTGGATGAAACCCCATCCAGTTTTGTTGTTATTGGAGCACCCCCTTGTGCTGTTTGGCATTTCGGTCCAGCACCTTTATTATTTACGAGAGATGTTAGCCTATCTATTTTAGATATAAGAGGTTTTAGCAGCACAGTGATGGAGTGTTCTAGGTCCGTTTTGAGGTCAGCCACCATGTTGGTAATCCAGCAAGGTATTCCTGTGGTAGGTGGGTTTATAGGCGTCACCAGGTTATGATTTCTGGTTTTAGTTTGGCCTTTTTTCCCCATACATTTTGAACCTTCCCTAGACCAGTTATTTTCCGTGGTGTTTAATTTCCTCTTATTCTTATTTGTTTGTGAAACAAGTCGCTCCCTATTCGTCTCGGTGGGAACCTGAGCACACGGGAGATCGACGAGTGAGGAGGGGGAAATGGCCAAGCTAGTATTAGGATCATCCGAGAGGTCTAAAGAGACAGCAGAAACATTATTTAAAGTTTCCTGTGTGTCTTGGAAAATAATCACGGGTGGTAAAGACAACCTCCTCTCCGTGTTTGCAATGGCATTAGAAACTGCCCCTATCGTTTGCTTGAGCATCTTATCGATGGCAGTTAAAGTTGGTAATGTTTGTTGGGAATCCGGTTTCGATCTGGTGCTTGATCTTAGTATAGGCATTTTAGGCTTTCTGACAGGCTTCCTCATGATATGTTCGAAGGGGTTACAAAGGAAATGGGTGGATTTCGCTAAATGTTATATAGCACGGTTAATTACCTTACTCGCAGGCTGCTGTGATGGAATTTGGGGGGATGGCCCAGCCCAGCCTCCTCTGGCCGCCGAGGGCCCGCGCTTTGCCCGGGCTTAGCTCCGGGCGTCCCGCTCGCGTCCCGCGAGGCTGAGGGCTTGCTGAATTTAAAGCCCCTCCTGGCGCCTTGGTCTCGCGTCAGGGAACGCGCCGCCGCCGCAAAGGCTGCCGAGGTTTGTAGTCCCGGAGCGGCGGTGGCGTGCCTGGTGATAGCGGTCGCTTGCAGGTGAGGGAATGTAGCGTGGCGTTGGTCCGCAGGTCTCCTCCTGCCGCTTGTCCTTGAAAAGTCTCCGCCAGTTAAAGGAAATGTTTGGCTCCCCCCGCTCCACCGAGGGCTTGCTGAATTTAAAGCCCCTCCTGGCGCCTTGGTCTCGCGTCAGGGAACGCGCCGCCGCCGCAAAGGCTGCCGGGGTTTGTAGTCCCGGAGCGGCGGTGGCGTGCCTGGTGATAGCGGTCGCTTGCAGGTGAGGGAATGTAGCGTGGCGTTGGTCCGCAGGTCTCCTCCTGCCGCTTGTCCTTGAAAAGTCTCCGCCAGTTAAAGGAAATGTTTGGCTCCCCCCGCTCCACCGAGGGCTTGCTGAATTTAAAGCCCCTCCTGGCGCCTTGGTCTCGCGTCAGGGAACGCGCCGCAAAGGCTGCCGGGGTTTGTAGTCCCGGAGCGGCGGTGGCGTGCCTGGTGATAGCGGTCGCTTGCAGGTGAGGGAATGTAGCGTGGCGTTGGTCCGCAGGTCTCCTCCTGCCGCTTGTCCTTGAAAAGTCTCCGCCAGTTAAAGGAAATGTTTGGCTCCCCCCGCTCCACCGAGGGCTTGCTGAATTTAAAGCCCCTCCTGGCGCCTTGGTCTCGCGTCAGGGAACGCGCCGCCGCCGCAAAGGCTGCCGGGGTTTGTAGTCCCGGAGCGGCGGTGGCGTGCCTGGTGATAGCGGTCGCTTGCAGGTGAGGGAATGTAGCGTGGCGTTGGTCCGCAGGTCTCCTCCTGCCGCTTGTCCTTGAAAAGTCTCCGCCAGTTAAAGGAAATGTTTGGCTCCCCCCGCTCCACCGAGGGCTTGCTGAATTTAAAGCCCCTCCTGGCGCCTTGGTCTCGCGTCAGGGAACGCGCCGCCGCCGCAAAGGCTGCCGGGGTTTGTAGTCCCGGAGCGGCGGTGGCGTGCCTGGTGATAGCGGTCGCTTGCAGGTGAGGGAATGTAGCGTGGCGTTGGTCCGCAGGTCTCCTCCTGCCGCTTGTCCTTGAAAAGTCTCCGCCAGTTAAAGGAAATGTTCGGTCAGCAATTAAAATAAGTAATTTATTTTCACTTTCACGTGATGCAATTATAGCATTACTAGTATTTTAAATGAGTGACTCTAATTTAAGGTTGGCAGCCAAATACCTCACCAGCCTTGTGCATAAAAACAAGAAGGACTTTGGCATCTAGCGCACAAAAATATCGGTATGGAAAGAAGAACATTTGGCTGTACAGTAGTTTTATGTTTGCATCCGGTAAAAGGAAGAAAAATATTTACGAGTTTCATGGTGCATTGCCTGTGCTCTGGTTTGTAAATAGCTTCAAATGCAGTCAGCTCTCTGTTCCATTCACATTTCACTCTATTTTGACATTATTTGACATTTTCTGAAGTAGAAATAATTGCTGTTCCAAATACATATAATTTTTTTCGATTGCTGGCATCAGAAAGACCAGTACATTCTGGCATTAAAAACAAGCAATTTTTCCTTTTAAGTAGAGGGCTTTTTAAACATACACCTGTATCCTAACATTTTACAGCTGAGCTTTCTTCACTCATCAAAATAACAAATTTGAACTTGAATATTATACATTGAACATTACAGCTGTGGTCACCGACAGTCCTGCAAGATGTCACGCGCTGTCACCCAAAAGACTCTCAGAGCTAATGTGATCCTGGCTTATGAGTGGAAGAGGGCCACTTGATTCATGTCAAACGCTGCATTTCATTGTGAAGATATTCTTTCATTATTATTTACATGTATACATTGGGTATGGGGCGCATTTTTTCTTGTTGGCATGAAGCAGCCCCATTTTTATGTTCCTCTTGTTCAAGGACTTCACATTATGCATATTTCTGCTTCTTTTACTCAGTCAATCCACTTGAGGGTGTTCTGCAGTTTAAAAAAAGGCCTCCTACTGTAGACAAGCTTTACTGGCACAGAGCTGGATGTCAGAATATTGTTGTCAGAAATATTGTCTGCCCTAAATATTGAGTCTTAATTTGGTTTACGAAAATATTGGGTGTAGCGTTTCTATTATTGTCTAAAAGGGGCGATATTTTTGTAAACGCTATTTGGGTCTCAATATTTAAGTAGGACGACATTCTGACAGTGAAATTGTGGTACCGTGACTGGTATGAGTAAGGCTGGTGCCTTATATGGGTAGAGCATTATTATTTACCTGTTGAACTGTTATTTGGAAATTGGAGGTTCTCCATGTGAGACCAACAACTGGCCATTTCAGAGACGTCATGAATGCTCGACATTTTGAGCTTTATGACTCTCCAAGCATCTATGATTGTTGCATGTCTGTCTTAGCCAAGAGGGAAATGGGGTAGCCCAAAATAGTACATTCACTAGTGTTGCAGGGGCTGATCCTGATACCTCACTTGTAGTGTAAGCATAAAGCATGTAAGTAAAATTGAATTACATACACAAATCTTCATTTACAAATACATGTATTTTTAAATGTATTTATATTTTATTTATATTAGTTTTCATACAACAGTAGAAGCACTTTTGATTACAAACATGTTTTCTTTTTCATTTACTGTTATTGAAATGTATTCAATCTACATACGGGGCCTCTTTTATGAGACTCCTTGCGCCTCCGGAACATCACTTTTTGTGACGTTCCTTGGTGCAGAAGCCTGCCTGATATTTATCAGGCAGCACTAAGCCACTTTATTTTGGCTTAATTATGCCTGATAAATATCAGTCCCTTTAACGCAGTGTTCTGCGTTAAAGGGGCGTGCAATGGGGTTTGCTGGGGGCGTTCCCAGCAACATCCGGACAGGAATGAGCTAGATCTTATAGTCACAGCACATTCCTGCCATTTTCTTTTGCCATAGGGAAGCGCAGCAGGAAGGCCTGCTGTGCTGCCCTAAGGCAAAACCCCATAAACAAGCATTTGCAATGCAATCGCGTTCGCATTTGCAAGAGTTAGAGCTATTAGCGTTGTAAATGTCAATGTGTTTTACCCATGTGTTTTGGTAAAAATGGAGTGGATGTATGTGGTTTGGAGTGGAATTATGTGGGTTGAATTGGAATT